>NC_141553.1:13465000-13797500 GCF_021556685.1 Rattus norvegicus | reverse complement strand
AAGAGGCGTTGGAAATAGCCCCTGAGGAGACAGGTGTCAGTCTTGTGTGGGCACAGTTCCCTGCCACAGCCAAGTTTCTCTCCTTGATCCACTGTCACCCTGGGCAAACCCTTCTGTCACTCACAGTTGGCTCCAAACTGGAATAACTGCTGAGCAGTGGCATTCGGGGGCAGGACATGCCCATTGCGCAGGGTGAAGTCATCCTCAGGGTTATCGTTGAGTGTTCCCAGGAGACCACGGGTATGGCTCAGAAACTTCTCAGGAAGCAGGATGCTCACACTCAGGAAAGGACCTTGTACGCCAACCTCGAGGCCAGCCCCCGATGACAACATGATTGATACCTTATCCTGAGAGGCCACTGACAGAAACATGCCTGACCACAAGTAAAGACGGCTTAGGGTTACTCTCTTGGGCCCTGTGTTCCGCCCCCCTCAACCCTTGACACAGCCCTGAGGTAGGGTAGAGGGTACACGTAAGGAACTAGGAGGATGCACCTGTCTGCTGACTGAGATGTGTTAGCACTCCCAACTCACGTCTACAGTCTATATGCACCCAGACTCTCCGTCTCCTCCATGCTGAGTTAATCCCTGACGAGGTTCCAGCAGCCTGGCCCTTCCTGAAGGTCTTTGTATACGATACTCTCACTCATCCCCTCCAGGAGCCATTTTTTTTTTCTCAGCTCTGAAGCAACACAGCCCAGTGCCGACGGAGTTTGGAAGCTGTGCTGTGGCTCCTGGCTGCCACTTTCCATCACTGTGGTCTTTGGGTTTCTGTGGGCTCTGTGGAGGACTAGCTGCTAGCTCTTGGCCTTTCAGGACTCTGTGTAGGCCTTATGGTCCCGCGGATATGAGACCAGACCTCAGGCTGAGCAACCACCCTCGCTGGCCTAAAACAGTCACAAACAGGGTACAGATTCCCCAACCTGGCCACGTGGGTCTTGGCTTTGCCTTTGTGTTTGAGCCAGATGCTACCACAGCCTACGGCCAGAACTAGGGACAGCGTGAAAGTCACAGGGAACCTGCTGACCATACCTGGCTGTACCCACTTACCCTTCAGGTCCATCCAATTTTGTTCAGTGAAACTGAGGAGTTTTTGATTCAGCAATACTTCCAAGACCTGGGAGCCGTCAGCTACCCTCACCTCTATCACATCGGACTTATCTTCTTGGACAGCCACTGCGGTCAGCCCTGTGCCACGGGCCTGGGTGCCTAGGTGGTGGGTTCAGCATGGGGTTCTTTTGGCTCTCGCCTACTGCCCTGGATGACCTAACAGTTCCACCCCCAAAGTAGAGGCCGTGGGGTTCTGCCTCACCATTGGGCATTCTCCCAGGCTGGGCCCGTCCCTGCACTCTCAGATCTTTCACGGCGGCGGCCGTCTCCAACGTCTCCAACAACACATACTCGCCGTTCCCGCTGAACGAGAAGCTGGTGCCATCGAAGGTGACAAAATGGGGGTCCCCGAAGGCGGAGGCTGAGGCGAAAGCCAAGGATCATCAGGTAGATTCCTTTGGCTTTTCCCACCCAGGCATGACTCTGTGGTCAGAAACCCAAGCCAGCACCTACCCAGGCGTGGGGGTCTGTAGCTGCGGCAGTCACTGGAGGGCCGTCGTTTCATATACCGGGGACACTCAGGAGCCCAGAGGCAGCAGTAATAGAAGCTGATGACGTCATAGAGCCAGTGAGACATGCCGGGCACACGGGGAGGAGAGCGGTATGGGGGCGCGCCCCAGTCATGGCCTCGGTCAGGGGTACTGCCACTGGTGGAGTCTGAGGTCAGGAGCTGCGTACCTGAAGCTGTGTAGCAGCATTGCTGTCCTGAGCCGTACATGGGGCTAGGGGAGAAGTAGGACAGGCCAGGGACGCTGTTGGCTGCAGCTGCCCCCAAGCCCTGCCCACCTCTTATCCCTGGTCGGGTAGCTCACCTCGCTTGCACGGAACGCACACAATGCACAGCCCCTGGGTGGTAGGTGCACACGCTGCCATGTTCAATGTCACAACCATAGTCAGTCTGCAGAACATCCAGGGGGCTGTCACCTGGGCTCTGCATTCCCTCCCTCCCCAGGAACCAACCCCAAGGAGATCTTTCAACCCCCCCATCCCGGGGTGGCCTTGTCTAACTCAGTCAGGGAGGCTGGCCCCCCTCCTGTCCCCCTCCCGCTCTCTGGGGCCCTAATGGGTCCAGGGGCTTACGAAGAATCGGCCAGAGTCAGCCCTGGCCTGAGCCAGTGTGCACGGGCAGTCTGGCAGTTCTGTCAGGAAGTTGGGTAGTTGGTCTTCTAACGCCTCCCAGGTCAGGCATTGTTCACGGGCCCAGGCTACAGAGTCTGCCCGGAAGTCATCACCCAGATGCCAAGCCAGGGCATGATCATTGGTCCAGAGGGCCAGCACATCCCTGCAGCAGAAATGGTGCCAGCTAAGGGGCGGGCTGCTAAGCACCCGACCCTCACCCCGAGGGGCTGCTTCAACAAGCTCTGTAGTTTGCAGGCAGATGGTGCATCCTCTGCTGGGGCCCTTACTGTTCTCCTGCGTAGTTCTTGCTGCCAATGATCCTCAGAGCACCCACTCTCCACCTCTGGTACTGAGGTGGTGCAGGTTTGGGGGTGAAAGTAAAGAAGCCAGTATTGGGGATGTTTGTAGCCAAAGGGTATAGATAGGACCACTTCGCAGTCCAGTTCCCAGTGTAGGGCGTCCCTAGAGGAAGAGAAGACCGCGGTCAGCCCTTCAAGGACCCCCTTCCTTCCCTCAGCCTCTCACTGATAGCCTGAGGGGAATGAACGCTATCCATGTTCCCTGTGGGCTGCCAGGTTCTGATGCTTCAGCAGGGTGCCTGGCTTGCGTGGCCAGTGGAGACACGCTTGAATCACTCACTGGCCCTGGTCTGTGTCCAGCTCAGAGGAGATGGGGGTTGAGGTAGCTGCTTCTGTCTTCTCTACATACCATCTACTCAAAGGTCACAGCATCCAGCACTCCCGCTGTCTGTGGGGCCCACCATGCATGCTGGAAGTCATTGCTGTTTTCGTCTAGCTGCAAAACCCACCTTGATCTACACCACCAGCCTTAAGTCCCTTCTTCCTTCCCACGCCCCTCCCTCCCTCCCCACCTGAGACGCCTCTTCTCATCTCTGAGCGCCCGGACGTTCACAAACGCCTCCGTCAAGCCCCTTGGCAGGCCCCACCTGTCTCCTCATAGCCCCACAGCTCAATGGTGACGGTCCGCGTGGGCAGCGCTGAGGTATTCCAGGTGAGGCTGAGGTTTCCCCCGGTGTCTGAAGTACCATAGTATTGCCAATGGGTCTCGTTTACTAGCTGGCTCTTCTCAGACTCAGAGACTTTGTAGGGGTGAGCTGCAGAGAGGGGAGCCCATAAGGGATGAGTGAAGGCTTAATGGTACACAAGAGACCCGGAGGGTTCTGAAGAGCCTCCAAGAGATAAACACTAACAGCAGCTAGGTGATGGTCTTCCTCACGATCTCCTGGCAGGAAGATACCATAACCAGGAGAGATGAGGCTTGCAGAACTGAGGACCCAGGCTAGATCACGTCTCTCATCTGGCCCTTCCCCAGGCCCTTGCTAAGGGACCATCAGGGGGCTGGGTTTGGACCAGCCTTCTGAGGACC
Source organism: Rattus norvegicus (assembly GCF_021556685.1). Classification (NCBI taxonomy): domain Eukaryota; kingdom Metazoa; phylum Chordata; class Mammalia; order Rodentia; family Muridae; genus Rattus; species Rattus norvegicus. The sequence goes on along the minus strand of NC_141553.1, from coordinate 13,793,886 downwards.
CTCCATGGCTCCAACTCCTCATGGGCTGGGGCTCTGTTCTAGATGCCAGAGAGTGGAGAGATGGGTGACAGCAACCCTTGCCCAAGGGACTGGTTCAGCCAGAGGGACGGGTAGGCAGACTGGGTCTAGTATCAGTGTGCATGGATTAGTGTTGGGGAAAGTCCCGTGGCCTTGGGTTGCGGATGGGAACCAGGGCCCAGGGAGGGCGGAGTCTACGAACTTAACAGCCTAGACTGGCTTGACAGAGCGAGGGCTCACCAGCTAGCCAAGTGCCTGCGTGGGGAAAGGAGAGGCCATTGTCCATTGAGATGGTGAAGGGAATATGGCCGCTTTCGTAGAGCAAGGGTGATATACAGTGCACTTGCTTCAAGTCGTCCACATAGCCAAGGGTCTGGATACTCTCCTTAAACCTGAGGGAGAGAGATAGTAGAGGCAGCCTGGGGCAAAAGCTAGGGAGACCTACACTGCTCCTCAGGAAACGAGTTAGGCTAGGTGCGCCCGGATTCTCCTGCCTGCCCTCAGCCCCAGGGCTCTACCTCCAGCTCCCACTCCATGCATGAGACTGAGCGTGTAGGAGCCCTAATGACCCAGCGGCTCAGGTGTCCCCACCTGCAAATGACACTGGTAATAGAATCAGTCCACTTTAAATGTTGCACCACGAAGTCTTTACCGCCCATCATGGAGCCCGAGGAGGGTGAAATCTCTAGACAGTAGTTCAGAAAGTCTTTACAACAGGTGCCAAGGCCTGAGCAGGTTGGATGACAGGAACAGATTTCATCCTGTACCCCACAGCGCAGGGAGCAGCTCCCCGGGGTACCTGGAAAAGAAAGCCCGGTGTACTGGGGTCAGCTGCCCTACAAAAAGGACCCCTTTCCCCAGGAGAAGCATCCATGGCGCTGACCAGGAATTGCTCTGGCTACCAAATGACACATGGGCTGGGCTCCGTTTTAGCACAGGTAATGGAGTCCTCCCAGCTACAAAAAGGGTCCTTTTGCTTTCTGAGGCCAGAGCACATAGTCACCAAGAGTCCTACTGAAAGGCCCAGGAGGGAATGGTTTCTGGGTTGAACTTGTCCATCTCTTCCTGGGGGTGGGTCAAGCTGAATCCCAGAGAGCCCCACCCTCTGAGAAGGCAGCCAGGACACTCCCTTTTTAGGGGGCAGGAGGGACATTCCAATGAGAATTCTGGTGCAGAGTAGTGCACCATACGGAGCTGTGGATATCCTGCCTAGGCCCAGCTGATCAGCCCACTTCCTCTGTGGGCGGTGGAGACCTGTGGCAGGGCTGTATTTCAGCCCCAGAACTGAACGGTCGAGACCTGGGTGGGGTACAAGTCTCCAGGCCAGACCACAACTCCAATTGGTCCCTTCCTCAGATCTTTGATAGATATGCTACAGGAGACAGGCTGCGGACCAAGCTACTAGGCCACTTCTCTAAGCTTCTACTCCAGGAGCAGCAATAACTATTTATCTATCGGCTAAGGTTTAATGACTACAAGGGGTGTGGGAAGAGGCTTCAAGATGCTGTGAGATAAAATACCAGAAGGGTGGTGGCACTTCCCTGCAAGGGATGATAGGTCGAAGCAGGAGACTATAGGCTGGTTGACTCCCAGCTCAGCTCAGTCAAAGACCATAGCTCTGAGCTCATCCTTCTTGCTAGACTTTCTTGGTTGAGCTGATAGGGACCAGCGCAGGTACAGATGAGAGGCAGAGGTCCTCTGTGTGATTGCACCCTTCACCGAGGTTTGGGGCGCATGCTCTTTGGTCTTCCCGGATTCCCTCCCAGGCCATTATGTGAGTGCACGATGAGTTTGATTCAGGCCTCCCATCTCTCCCAGAAGTGTCTAGATCCAGGAGCCTCCCAATTTCTTCCCAGTACCCCCCAGTACAGTCACAGATGGACTACCAGATGGGCAGACGCTGAGCCCGGAGAGGTATCTGCTTAGGGCCTGGCTGATCAGGCAAATGAACAGGGGAGGGGTCAGAAGAGCAAAGTGAGGCATACCTGCTGTAAGCCCGGGGCCTGGGATTGTCGAGAGCAGCATCAAAATCCAGGGCAGCACAGCCAGCTTCATGATGTGCCCTGCGTTTGCAACCAGCGGGCAGCACAGTGGCTCAGAGATTGCCGGACAGGCTTTCTCCCTGCGGGCCAGGCCCCGCCTCCTGGCCCCGCCCAGCGTTCTGCGGCACCGCTCCTCCCCTCCCCTCCCCTCCCCTCCCCACCCCCTCTCAAAGTCCACAGGTGCCCATAGAGCCCAGCCGAGCCTGATGTGCCTACTTAGCACATTCTTGTCCCATCATCACAGCCTTGGGACCCTGTGTGAGAACGAGGGGCTGGAGCATCCAGATGCTAAGACCTTTGGCACATGACACGCCGGATGGCAAGACAGCTCAGACCCCGGGGTCATAGTCCAGTCTTGTGTAGGAGGTTTCTGCTGGGTGGGTGACGCAGTCCTGGTCCCCTCAGGACAGACCTGGACCTCTGCTTCTCCTAGGGAGGTGTTGCTAATACATACTCAGCCTGACAGACGGAGGTGGAGCAAGAGTTAATCTGTTTGGAGTGTAAGTGTGGACTTGAGACCGGGGCATTTCTGATTAGTAGCCAGCTTCTACCTAGACAGAGGAGCCCAGAGCTGAGGCCAGCCTAGCTCCAGTGTTGTCAGTCCGGGAGCTAACGAATCCTGATGAGGGTTCCCTCTCCGAGCTTCTGCACAGGAGAAAGGAGACTGGTGGAGACCAACTAGTGGTGGCTTCCAGGTGACCTTGATACCAGGGTGGCTCATGAAGGCCCCAAACCTGGGACTCCTACTCAGGGCTTGTCACCTGGGCTAGACACCAGGACAGGGAAGCTGTAGTTTTTCAGTGTAGACACACTGGCTAGCCTCACGGGGGGCGGGGGGGTGTGTTGAGGAGCTCGGGAGATTGGCTTGTGAACTGAAGCCATCTGATCTGTGATCCTCCCCTGGCCCTGGGTCTCAGCCAGCCCATTGTTCGATGGGCCTAGTCCCCTCTAGCTTAGTGTGATTACCAAGAACTAGTCAGGGGTGGAGGTCACCGTGTCTCCCATGAGTGTCTGAGGAAATCTGAGGCGTAGGAATGGGAACCAAGCCACTCCCTGTCCCTATACCTGCCACCCCATAGGCATATTTGGTTACCACCTTCCAGAAGAGAACCTGCTAACCTAAGCCACAAGGGGCTCTGGATGAGTGCTTTTTGTGTACACTGAGGTTCTGTGGTGGGAGAAGCCTATGCTAACATCCCAGGCCCAGGATTGAGGGCACTCCCTAACCTGACAGGAAGGGGTAAGCAGAGGTGTATGGCTAAGTGACTGCTATCCTGTGTCTTGGCTGTCCAGATGGCTGGCCTGGTGAGGACTCATCGTGGGTAGCCATGTTTCTCATCCATGGCCCTATATTAGGTTAATACTTTCTTCTCGATTGAGGGCTGTGCCCAGTCCATGAAGGCACAAAGGGGTATGGGCTTAAGGCTTGTCTCCATTCTGGTTTAGAGTTTGCAAGGAGAGACAGATGGTTGACAGTCACGGTATGGGGTGCTGGAACTTAAGTATCTCCAAGATAAGTGGTGTGGAGCCCAGGGAAGGCTTCTTCTGTTGTGACTAGGTTTTAGTCAAGGGTTGTGGCACGTGCCTGCAACCTCACTCAGGATGCTGAGGGCGGGGCTACATAGCAAGATCTTCTAGGTTTCCCCTGAGAGCTCACGTTTTTGTTTTGCTGCATGTGTGCGGCACCAGCGAAAGCTCTCCTGGAGCTGGAGTTAGGAACTGCACAGGTGGGCTGCCGCTTATGTGCTGGGGATTGGATTCAGGTCCTCTGGCAGAGCATGGAGAGCTCTTCAGGACTGGGCCATCTCTCCAGCCTCCAAAGCTTGCCTTAAAGCCAGCGGCCCGCCTGTGTTCTGCCCTGGACACCACACTTGGATAGCTGGTCCTGTCAGGGGGGAACTGTGATGAAGTAAAGCCTCCCTCCTGGGCTGCTCTTTCCCATGGTGTTCTTGGCTAATTCCTTGGTGTCTCAGGCTCTGCCTTCTCTGTGACTTCCCACTTAAGAGTATGGGAGCTCTAGGAGGCCCAATGTCTTCTCAGACACAGGTCCATCCTTACCCAGTGGAGCCCAGGGGATTCTGAAGAATGCCCCGGGGCAGGGGCAGGGGCAGGGGCAGGGGCAGGGGCAGGGGCAGGGGCAGGGGCAGGGGCAGGGGCAGGGGCCCCTTGCATCAGTGCATGTCCCCCAGGATAAGCAAAGAGACAGAGACCATTTTCCATCTTTATTAGAAAAAGAAGCAACAATGACAAAAAAGGGTGTGGGGAGAGCTAGGCTCCTGATGTCTCCTCGGCACTGGACTGTGGGCCTGGTCAGTACACACGGGCTTGTAGAGAAAGTCAGTATCTCATTAAAAAAAGAAGCGGCGGCGGCGGCAGCATCCCGGCTGTGCAGACCACAGCAGTGCATGTGCCTAAGACAGGCCGTACCGTCCTCTGGACCAGCACGCTCTGGACAGCCTGAGCCAGGGCAGGGTGCTGCAAAGAGGGGGCTGGGCAGGCTTAGGAGACCACAGGGAACCATACCTCAATAGGCTTCTGGCCTTGCCCAGGGTCTGGACCAAAGGGACCCCAGGCCCTGCCTCTGGGTGAACCCGTCATACGTCCATAAAGTCATCGTCCTCGTCTGTCTCACTCTCCAATGAGGACTCCTGGCTGGATGTCTCCAGAACCTCCAGGGCTGGCTGGCACAGGCTCTCCTTCCTCACATTGGCGGCAGATTGGGCAGACAGGATGGCAGACTGCACACAGAGCAGGACACGGTCAGGAGTGACTGGCTTTACTCTGAACCTCTTGACATTAACCCAAACTCTCTCCCAGGGCCCATAGTAACTTGGGCCCTTCTCCCAGTAACTCAAGCCCCTTTCCAGACCCCCATCATGAGCCCCTACACCAGGCCCCCCGCCTGGTGCCCACGGTCACCTTCAGCTTCTGCTTGGTCTCCTCTGAGATGCTGCCTTTGGGGGAGAGCAGGGTGGGGGTAGGTGGTGTGACGGTGATCTCAGGGGGGAACTTGGTGGTGGCCGAGGGGATCACCAGCTTTGGCATGTTGGGCAGGAGGCGGGACTTGGCTCTGCTGGACTCAGTTTTGCCTTGATGGCTCTCAGGTGTCTGGGTACTTCCACTGCTGGGGACCTTGGTGCTGGTGGCTGTTGAGAGACCTCAGAGCCTGAGTTTCCTTACTTAGCCTCCTTAGTCTGCCTCTCTTTGCTAAGGACTCAGTTCTTCTATAGGAAGTCGAAGGGCCCACATCACGGGTGCCTTTCTGGCCTTCTACCTGTGTAGACAGTCAGGGCCCTAGGCTCGCCTCTGGTGCAGACCCTGGAATGCTAGGCTTGTACTTGCAGCTAGGAGCAGCCTAGGCTCACAGAGGCATCGGCCGACTCTAGTGGCTCTTGTGGGATTCCTCAGGGTCCCCAGCACCAAGACAACACAACTGCTATATCCTCTGAAGTATTCCAGTCCACTTCCACTCCAGGAGGAGTAAGGGCCTGTGTCTCTTGGAGCCTGGAGGCAGTCAGGGCCAAGGCAGACTGCAGATCTGGAACCTGGCAGCCTCCAGGGAGCTGCGTGAACTGGGAGCAGCCCAGCTGTCCTGGCATGGCTCCACATTCTTCTAGCCTCATCTCTTTAAAAGGAGCGGGAGCTTACCCAGAACCCTGACTGGTCTCTGGGCTGGCGCCATGTCCTTCCACCTTGATGGTCTGTGGGAGACCTGGCCAAGAGGTCTGAAGGGCCTCACTGGCAGGGCGGAGAGGGAATAAAGGAGGGCACGTCTGTGTTCTTGTCTCAGTGCCCACAGGGACACCTCAGTGACAGGGCCCGGGGTTGTCCTTATTTTCCCATGTGCTGCTCTATACGTCCCTGTCCATCCTCTGTGGGGAAGTCCACCCATGGCTGCCATCTGTGTACGGCCTAGTGGGAGCTGGCGCTGGGCTGCTCCTGGCTGGCCTTACCTTGGCTGAAGGTGGGCTCGGCACCTGTCTGGCAAGCAGCCTCCACTGGCCAGCAGTGCTGCTCGGCCAGGGGACCAGTGGCAGCCATTTTCATCTGGTGACTGTGCCGTGGTTCTTGGGATAGAAAGCTGGGACCCTCTGTCACTCCTGACACCTCTTCTCCATCTATAGAGACACAGCCAATTATAGGTAACATTCCCATTCCATGGAGCAAGTCCCCCTTCCCCATGTTTCTGTGCCAGGCCTTGTAGGCCCTGACTATGCCCTAGGACCTGTGACAGGGGAATGTGGCCGACAATGGGACAAGGTGGTACTCTATCTCCACAGGAGTCAGGCACCAGCAAAGCACTGGCAGGTAATTTCAAGAAACGTGCCATACCTTGGGGTGTGTGTGTGTGTGTGTGTGTGTGTGTGTGTGTGTGGTGTGTGTGTGTGTGGTGTGTGTGTGGTGTGTGTGTGTGTGTGTGTGCGCGTGTGCATGCGTGTGCACAGGGGCCTGACATAGTCAGGGCCACAATCGGAGCCCTCCTTGGTCTCCATGGGTTGGTGCCATGTCCTTCTGTCCTGAATGACAATCTGTGGGAAACCCGGCTAAGAGGCCTTGAGGGGTCTGACTGGCAGAGCACCTGGTAGAATAAGCCTGAGAGTAAGAAAGACGATGTCTGTTCTAAGCTGCTCGCAGAGACACAGCTCTTGAACTTAGGTAAGATACTTCGGCTGTCAGAAGAGGGCTTATGTGCAAGGGTACCCATCCTGCATCTGGGTCATAGGAGTGGAGATCACAACCAGAGTAAAAGCCACCAAAGCAGGCAGAGAACACGAGGGAACCATATCTTCCTGCTGGGCACAGGCAGGGGCGTGGAACTGGTCAGGCCTGGTTGGATGGAACTGAGGACAACAGCTGGCCCCGCCTTACCAGTTAGGATCTCTCTCCCAGCTCCCTCAGTTCACGGTGGTCTTGCCAACTCTTTCCTGCTCATTCATGGACACAGCCTGAGCAGCTCTCACCCTTCCTCAGGGGAAAGGGAGGGCCTGGGGGCCACGGAAATGCCCCACCTAAGCCTCTGCAGAGTCAAGGTCTCCTCTTTTCTGTCTCTTTATCTAAAGAGAGTTCTTGGTATGTATCTCAGGGTAAAAATCCACGGGCTTGTCCAGTTCCAGCCTCCGGAGGAAGGTATGTCCCACCACACCCAACTTGGAGAAGTCCATACCTCACCTGACCTGAGCCACTCCCTCTCTTGTCTTCACTGCCTGGCTGTCTGGGTCATAGACAAACACTGGCTAGCAGCATGGAGCACCTCAGGACTGTCCTGCCGCATTCCTGGCACTACCTCCTGACTGCAGGGTAGAAACCTAGGTATACGCTAACCGTGCTGCCTTCCCTGGGTCCTGACTACGGCCGTTCCCATCCACGGTGGGAGCACTTCACCTCATGTAGCTGGCTGGACAGGGGTTCCCTGAGCAGCAGAGGTGGGGTTAGGACATACAGGTCGGGGGACAGACGTCTGGCTTTCAGTTGGGGGTGGACACAAGCATGGCTGTGACTAGCCAGAGGCTAGCCTAGACTTGAGACCCTACTTAAAAAGCCAAAATCATGGGGCTGGGGATTTAGCTCAGTGGTAGAGCGCTTACCTAGGAAGCGCAAGGCCCTGGGTTCGGTCCCCAGCTCCAAAAAAAAAAAAAAAAAAAAAAAAAAAAAAAGCCAAAATCAAACTAACCTTCCCAAAGGCGCCATCTTTCTAGATGGCACAGATCAGCAGGGCCGACTTCCCTGAGGTGGGCCGAGGTGCACTGTGGGTAGGATGGGTGCGGGCTGCCCTCAGTGTCCCCGTCCAACCCTGGAGCAGCAGCCCAGGTGGCTGAAGACCCCTTGTTTGCCATTCAGTCTTCAACTGTAGCAGCAAACACTGCTGGGAATTTAGTTCTATTTCCAGATACCCAAAGTGGAGAAAGATATTTTAAAAAACAAAACTGGCCAGATGATGGTGGCCTTTAATCCCACCACTTGGGAGGCAGAGGCAGGCAGAAGTGAGTTCAGGATAGCCAGGGCTACCACTCCACTGAGAAACCTCATCTCAGAACCAAAACAACAAAAACTGGTCATGGGCTCACACAGGCCTGCTTCAGGACCACACGGAGCCCAGGCTTTCCTCCTAGACGCTACCAGGAGGAAGGACACTACTGAGAGTCCTGCCAAGACTCCAACATAGGGGAAGGCACTAAGTAGGCCACCTCTTCCCCTCACTAGGGCTGTGCTGGCCACTCAGGATGCCATTAGGAAAACGGTCCTGCTCTCTGGCACCAGGTCTGTGTGGGTTGTCCCGGGAGCCTGGGCGCTTGGCTCAGACTTCCTCTGGACTCTCAGAACCTGGACCAAGCTGTCATTATGGCCCCTCCATACTGTTTGGGGCAACTCCTTTCTACCTGTTGTGCTATTTTTCTTCACATGACAGCTTCAGGAGAAAGTGACTCTCCTTCATTAAGGTGATGAGGACTGGGCACAGGCTGGGGCTACACGGGGAGACAGCAGCAGGCAGGCTAAGCCGGGGTGAGATCAGTCCTCTGGGGCAGCATGGGTGGGGCAGCAGCTTCCCTCTGGCTCTCCCACATGCACCCTGGGAGGGTGTCGTGCAGGCACCTGTGCTCCCAGGCGGCTTAGCCTTCGCCTACCCCCACGACCTAACTTTTTGCTATTAAAGTCCTCCACATATGCCCGTCAAGGGTTCTGTAAGCAGGCTGTACCATCAACAGAACAGCCAACCTAGCCACACCGCTACACTAGCCTACCACAGCTGGGCGATCTCGGAACTGGTGAGGCATTCTTTCCATGAGGGTTCGACTAGTTCCAGAGATGCAGGATATGGGCCCTACAGACCTGGCTGTTCCAAATTGGTCCCAACATCACCTCGGAAAACTCTGGTGATCATGGAAAATCCCCATAAACGTGCTGATATGAGTGGAAGGCAGGCTGGTCAGGGGATGAGTGTGCCTGGGCCTCCCTGTCAGGTCCAAGTTCTTGCTAAGGGCTGTCCCTATCCATAATCATTAGAGTACTACTGGGGGATAGACACAAAGAAGTAGGTACTCTTCCCCAGAGCTAATCTCCAAAAAATAGGATGTGAATTGTAGGCTTTTGCTTGCTTGGAGGCAGCCGGCCAGCCAGCTTTCAAAAGTGGTTTAGCTGCTTACCTGTTGTGCCCACTCAAATAACTGACATCAACAGAACCAAGGGAAGAGGCTCCACTATGAAAGAGAGGTTGTTACCCACTCGGGTGATCAGCTAAGGACTTTATTCAACTGCACAGGAGACCATGAACTAGGAACATCCTCATAACACTGGGCCTGGAATCCCAGTCCTCAAGATTCAAAAGGTCATGGGGCACAAGGTATGGCCTTGGGTCAGGACCCAGGGTAGGCAACTTGGTGGGTGTCATGGCACTGTGGGTATGACAAGTTGAAGGCAGAACCCGGTCAATGGATTTGTTTAGAAAATGCAGAAAGGGATGGAGGTGCAGGTTGGCTCAATCAGGTGGGAACCTCATTCCTTTCTACCCTGCAAATGGGAGGAGGTGTTGGGAACGCTGCGGGAGAACCCGGACATGCTCGCTCTATGCTGCCAGCCATTGTTAGTCTATGACCTAGATAAGCAGAGGGTAGGATAACCTGAGGCAGGGGCCTGTGACCCACACCACTAATAGCCATTAACAGGGCTCCCTGACCCCTGTGCTCTGAGCATGTCCACTAACATGAGCCCAAGCCCTATGGTGTGAGCAGACGTGATCAGGACAGCGGGGGGTCAGGGGTGGGAGACGGGGGGGGGGGGGGGGGGTGGCACCTTGAGCTTTGTGCATGCTCACCTGAGCCCAAACTGCTTTAGCTGCCCTGTCCTGTGGCCTTCAGAGGTCCCTCACCATTCCCTGCTACAATCCTCAAGGTAACCTGAGGGGATCATCTGATAAAAAACCCCAAGCTTGTCACTGAGCTTCTGGAAGGAGCTGAGAGGGGCTCTCCCACCCCAGCCTCCAGCATGGCGAGGGGCTAGCTGTCCTACTGTGCAGATGAAATGGGAGATGGCATAGTCAAGGTCCCATGACTGAAGGTGGCAGTTCCCAATGTGACTGGGAGGACAGGCAAGCCCTAATGGACAGACGGCTCCGGTTTGGGCAGGTGATCATACAACTATGGAGTATAGGACACAGACCAGGACCTGACCCAGGGTGAGAGAAATAAGGGTGGGAAGACTGGTCTTTGCTGGAGGAGTGAGTTGGTTAGGGAACACCTTTGCTAGTTCAGTCTCTGCAGCCTGACCACGGTACCACGGCCCTAAGAGTCAACAGGGAGCAGGCCTGGGGGTGGGCAGAGCCGGGCACAGTCAACCACAAAGTCGGAGAAGTAGCTGCAGCAGTGAGGAGCACAGAGCCTCACCCACATCCTCCCCTGTGTGCTGGCCTGATGCCTTTTTCCTCCTGCCTGCCATGACGGCCACCCTGGTGACTGGTGGCTCCTGATTTCCAGAAGGAATGAGGGTTCCCACCTGACTGAGCTAGCCTGTGCAACTCCATCCTATCCTGCATTTTTTTCACAAATCCACTGACCTGGTTCTGCCTTCAACTTGCCATGCCCGCAGTAGGAACGTGTCTGGTCCTGGGCGCTCACTACCTGGGGACTCGAAGACTGCCCAGGTCAGAGCCTTCCACCGCAGCCTGGCCTACACTAGCTAGCTTCCTCCCTACCACGGATAAAGCCAACCTTCCTATTTGGGGTACTGTTGGGGCAGAAGCTAGGACAACAGCAAACCCTTCAGTGGTGGTACATGTTCCCTCTCCTCACAATTCCAAGTGCGGGCAGGACAGACACTGGGGGCAAGAACCACCAATGCTGCTAGTAACTGTGACCTGGACTAGCAGCCAATAGCCCTAGAGTTACTCTGGGGCTGCTGGAGGACACCCCACATGCTTCTTTGCCAATTCTGCAGGGGAAGGATTTGTGGTAGAGGGGCCTTGGCTCTGGGGAATCTGACAGTCAAGATCCCAGGTTTCCAGGCAGAGGGAGATGGTACTTACCAGGACTCAGAGGGGCCCTGCTGGGCACAGCCTCTGGCCTGTGTGGCTGGGGAATTCCAGGGTCTGGGGTAGAGGCTGATGCTGAGGGAGGGCAGGTGATGGCAGCAGCCAACCCAGGCTTGAGGTGGGAGTCACTGGGCCGCTGGAGAGCGTCAGGTGCTGTGGTGTCAGGTGCTGAGGGGGCCACTGTTGCAGGGAAGAAATTCTCTCGGCTGTCCTTGGGGTGCTTGGGGGTAGTGGGTGCATCTCCTGAGGCCTGTGAAGACAAAGGCAAAGTGAGGAAGGTCAATGAGGTACTGCACTGCCCCATGCCAGTCCAGTTCAGCCCTGTAGGACACTTCATCTGGACTCTGGCCGCCGACATCCTGTCTTACATCATTCCGAGCTCTCGGGCACAGCCAACAAGAAGCACACACATTTTACCTGAACACAACTGACACACAGCCGACAGTCCAGCTCCTCCCTCTCTTGGAGACATCCACCCATACTAGCAGGGCCTCAATGAAGACCTCTGGCTTGTTTCTGTCCCCTCCCCAGTGCCAGCCTGGGAGGAACCTATTCGCTTATGTCTCTATATATGATGTAGGGCCCAACCCTGGGGCTGTAGGAATGGTGAACCTGGGACAGGGACTTTCTATTCCCCAAACCTGAGACTTTCAGTGAGGAAGAACACGAAACCCACCTTGATACTTGAGGGAGCCTAAAGGTACCTTGTCCTAGAAGAGGTGAAGCATGTGGGACGATGCAGTAAGTAGCTGTCTGAGATGCCCCAAGGGAGGAAAAGTGGAGCTGTATGTGGTGGTGAGAGGACCCAGGGTAAGGAACCCCAGGGGCACACCATCCCAGTGCGGCCTGGGGAGGGAGTGGCAGGCTGAGGACCACTTGGCTTTGTATCCCAGGTGACCAGGGACCAGGCCTGACACTGCCTAGCACCAGGCAGCCTGAAATGTAGGGATCCTAGTCTAGCTTTGTCTCCTCCACTTCCTTGCCGGGTTCTTTAAAGGGCCACTGGCAGCAGCCTCTGCCCACTGACCCCAGTGTACTGACATGTACAGGTCTTGGCTGCAAGCAGTTCTCTTGAGACTCTCTCCTGTCCTCAATTCCTTGCTAACACAGCACCAGTAAAGGCATGGTGCTTGCTATTTCCTGTATGGGTTTGTCACTTAAGTCCCTTCAAAGTCTGATGTCAGCTGTACCCAGAGGTACACACTTATAATCCCAGCATTCAGGAAGCTGAGGCAGGAGGCTTGCCATAAGTTACAGGCCAGCCTGAACTACGTAGTAGTAGTCTGTCTAGCTATATACAAGAAGTCTGGGGCAATAATCAAGTGATGATGTCTGCTGGCTGCTTGATCCATCTTACCAAGGACTCTGATCCTCCTATAGGAGGCTGCCCACAGCCCACATGCTCAAAGGTGAATCCCTGGACTTCCTTTGATCAGTGTCTAGGCAGTGTTGATGACCTCATGCTCTATTCCACCAAGAGGAAGCCTGTCTGGACCCCTAAGACAGACACCTGCCAGCTGCTGGTGCTCCTAGGACAAGTACCCCAAAACACTTGGGCTACCCCTAGCATGAGAAGCCAGACCAGCAATGACATGGACAATGACTCATGACCACTAACAAAAAGGCTGTTTTGGGGCTGGGGATTTAGCTCAGTGGTAGAGCACTTACCTAGGAAGCACAAGGCCCTGGGTTCGGTCCCCAGCTCCAAAAAAAAAAAAAAAAAAAAAAAAAAAAAAAAAAAAAAAAAAAAAAAAAGGCTGTTTTGCCTTTTCTGAGCAGGCTCAGGGAGAGTATGGCTTTTCATCCTGCTGCCTGCTGGGCCCGCCTCCCTCTGCCCAACTCTTGGCATGATAAAACATAGGAAACCCCTTCTTCCCGTGGTTTTTTTTTTTTTTTTTTATTTTTGAGAAGACCTCTCTATGTAGACCAGGCTGGCCTCAAACTAACAGAGATCCACTTGCCTTTGCCTTCTGAGTACCAGGCGTAAAGGAGGTGTGCACCGCCTCATCTGATCATCAGCTCTACCTTATGGGGGCTTCTCTTAGCCTACCCCAGCAAGGCCTGGCTCTTACAGCTACCCAACATGGCAGCCTTTCCCACCATCTTGGAATTCTGACATCTTCACCTATCAGCACCTGGATACCCTGGCTTGGAATGAGCCCTGGTCCCCATCATATTCAGTGACCCCATGTCACTGCCTGCCTCCACCCCGTGTTCCTGGCTGTTTGATACTACTTAGATCAGTTCTCTACGAGCCACGAAGGTGAGGCCCCTTCCTAGCTGAAACCAGATGACTAAATGCTGTCCTTCCTACCTATGAAGGTCCCACATGTATGTCTTGAGTCCTGTCAGGGTACTGACCCGTTTTCCAGAAGCCTAGGTACTTCCCGCTCCTCCGCCCTGGGCCCACGATGACCACAGCATCTGGGCAGACTTTCAGGGCAGACTTGCTTCTGGGACAGCAACCCAAGCCTTGGTGTGGGACAGGATCAGCATGAGCAGCTGGCGGACACTGGGGAGCCGCTGGGGTGTGTGGGTGTGCAGGACAGCTTACCTGTCTCTGGGCAGCAGCCCCGAGGTGGACCTGACAGAACTTCACAGCCTGCTCCAGTGCAGTCTCCTCGTCCACCTGAACAGAGAGATGGCCAAATTAGGGAAACTGGGCCACAGTACCTGACCTGCTCTGTATTACCAGCCTAAGAAGGTCACTCCTATGTGGACTGTCCTCAGTGAGGACCACACCTAGCACCCGAGACTGTCATCCAGGTGGGGATGCAGGCCAAAGGTCCAGGTACCAACTGCTTGTGTCAGGACTGGTCCCAGTCAACCCTCAGGCTACTTCAAGTTATTTTTTTCCATGGTCAGTTATTTATGTCCTTAAGGGCTGAGAACAGAGGCCTTGGGCTCCAGTGAAACTTTCCAATTCATCTAAGAGCTGGGCTTGGTGGTCCATGCTTTTAATGTCGGCACTAGGGACTCAGAGGCAGACTAAGTGTCTCAGGCCAGCCTGAGCCACACGGCAAGACCCTATCGGCTCAGCTGCTTAAGTGGCTGTCATAGGCTGGGTTCTGATCTATCTTTTGGGGGAGTTGTTGATAACAGGGGGAGGTGCCTTCTGAAACGCCAGGTAGGATGGCACACTAAGTGTTCAGCACGGACTGAGAGCCTAACACATGTGGCAGTCACAGGGTAATCCTGAACGAGCAGGTGTGACTTAAAGGAGAGATGGGAACAGGCAATGTGGGAAACGACTTGGGCCCCCTACAAGAAAAGCAGCAGCACCACACTGTTCTAGGAAGTCAGAGGAGTCATAATGCTCATCTCAGAGGTGCTAGGAAGAACTGACCACGCTGGACAGTCACTCCATTTGTACTGCTCACAAGTTCTGCAGATTCTTCCTATGGAGAAAAGTGCATCTGTCTGTGGGGTGGGGATCAGACTTTCGGGCTGCCATGATCAGACTCCTGGCTCTGCTCCTTAGGCTGGGTACCACAGCCCCCCACTTCAGGAAGCAGCCCCTCACAGTGCTCCGACGAGGGCTTCCACACTCCTGTGCTGGACCCTAGTTTCATCTTTCTTAGAGGATAAATTCATTGTACACCTCATTATTTTCTGTGTCTAAACTTATTGCCTGTTCATCAGAGAAAATCTCAAAAATAAAAAACACAACCTCAATCTTCCCTCCAAAAAAGAAAAATCAAAAGAGCAGAAAACCACCCCCCAAAGTGCCAGCGTTAAAGCAGTGGGCGCAACCCTAGCGCCCACACCTCAGGGTGGGGCTGCAGCCCAGGATCCGTGCGCGAGCCGCCCACCTGCTTGATGAGCATGTAAGTCTCCGACATGATCTTCTCGATGCGGCTCAGGTCATAGGCCATGGCCTTCTGGCCCTGCTGCCACACACGGTAGGCGTCCAAAAGGAGCGTCTTGCCAGACTCTGTGTCCTGCAGGAGTTTCCTCTTTCGATTAGGCCTTGGCGGTGCCTCCTCGGGGTGCCCCGCTGCCCTGGCCCCCATGGTAGTGGGAGCAGCTGTGGTGGGGGTTACTGGGGATGGTACAAGTGGGGCAGGCTGCTGCCGGGTGCTGATGCTCAGCTCCTCCAGGGAAAGCTCAGCAGAGCGGCTCTCGGGACCCCGGTCCCTTGGGGGGCGGCCTGGCAACAGACGTGGCGTCGGTTCCAAGTCTGGGTGGCGAGCAGCAGTCTCGCCGGTGTCCATGGGTTCTGTGGGCCCCACCGGGGGACGCTCTTTGTCTTTCGGCTCCCCACCCTGCTCTGTGTTGTCCCTTGTGTCTGTGGCCACTGGCAATTGGTGGAGAGGGCCCACTTTGCCCCCTGGCTCAGGCCCTGGTCCTGAGCCATCAGCTAGAGGTAGCTTCTTGGGGTGTGGGAGGCTTTCCTGGCCATCCTCGGGACTGGCTTTGTGTGAGACATCGGTGGTCATCCTGGCTCCAGAGAGGCCACAGGCCTTGGATCCTGGGTGCTCTAACCCCTACAAGGGAAGCAGACAAGTTACTGTGCTCTGCCTGTGTCAGAGCCTCGGTGGGTCCCTCTACCCAATGCCACTCTAGCCATGCCACATAGCAGCCGACAAGCAGGGCTACGGTCACGTTCCTCTGGCAGCTCCACTCCCTCACACACAAGCAGGTGGGGGCAGGCTGGGCAATGGAACTCATGCACACTGCTTCTGGGATGGTACAGCCTGGCTTTCCAGGAGCATTGTGATGTGAACCTTCTGGGGAGCTGACGTGGAGAGGACTTGTGCAGGCCATTACTTGTGGCTGCCGCAGAGACCTGACACCCTGGCCCTTGTGCACGAGGCCTGGGGTGAGGGCTGTGACAGGCTAACGTACCTCTGCAAGCTCACTCAGTGTGTCCTCCAGCACCTTCACAGTGAGGATGAAGGCGCGCTGTGCCAGCACCTGGCGGTCAGCATCTCGCAGATATTTCCTGCGGTCATACAGAGGGACAGAAATGGTGGGACAGTGTCAGAAGCCATACTGTGCAGCCGAGTGAGGAGTCAGCACCTTACTTCCACCCAAAGCCCCGTGACTATGTGCCCACCTAGTTAGGTCTGTTCCCCTAAAGTGCTTTCTGGACCACATACTTCATATTTAGTGAGTCTCTGACTGTGGTCCCAGTGGCTGCCCTGAGCCCTCTGAAGTACAGGTCAGACAGAGGTCAGGGCTATGGTGGGCTAAGTGATGGCTCAGGGGAGGCTTGGGGGCTAAGTTCCTCTCCCTCAGGCTGGGATGCTTACGCTTCACAGCCAGGCCAGGCTAGCCCTGTGTCAGCTGCATCTCCAGGTATAGCATCCCCAACCTCTACACTTGACAGTTGTAGCAGACACTCTGTTCGGTGTCCCAGCCTTCTGGCCAAGAAACTATGCTGCCTGTAGAGGCCCACGGCCTCTGCTGCCTGCCTCCTGCTTCCCTGGGGCCAGGGCTACTTTCAGACTTTCAGGATGTCTACTCCCTACACCCACGCTAGTTAGTGCCTCTGAGCGTCCAGGCTGGGCAGGAGGGATGGCGGGCTTGTGTTCCAGATGCCAGGATAAAAGATGCCCCTCAGGAGAGACAGAAGGCTGGGGCTTCTGGACCAACAGACCTCCGAGCCAGGGGCGAGCAATGGGGACAGGCCTGGCTGTGTGTGGTGGCTCACTCACTTGCCCTGGTCTGGTGTCCGCTGCAGCATGGAGGACACCTTCAACAGGGTGCTGTGGTCCCGGAGCTGGGCTAGAACCTTGAGTAGCAGCACGATGGAGCGGTTCATGTGCCAGGCGAAGCTGCCGGGCCGGTCAATCTCATCCACGGGGATCCGCCAGATGCCCTGTGGGATGGCGGTCAAGGACAGGCTAAGGGAGGCGGCCGCCTCTGGAGCCTTAGGACACCCTGCCTCAAGTCCCCTCAAGCCTGCCACTGTGCACAGGGCCTAGCCAGGGCTTCTCAGCCTCTTCGTGTCAGCCGGAGGAGGACAGGTGCAGCAGCCTCTGCTGTTCCCTTTTCATCCATGGCAGAGGACAGGCCATGTAAGGTTCTAACCATTTTCCACAGACAGAGTCACACCAGCCCCTTCTTTTCATGTGGATGTATCCTTTCCTGGACCTGTTTCCTATGGTGGCTTTCACAGTGGCTCTGCGCAGCCACCGTGCAGAGATGCAGGAAAGACTCCCAGGGGAGGCAATAGGGAACCAGAGGACTGGCCACTCTAGCAGCTGCTGCTGGAGGACCAGCCCCTGCAGACCCACTTCCCTCAACTCCTGTCCCAGATGATCCAGGAAATCAACTGCAGCCCCCAAGATACCCAGGCCCCCAACACCTGTTATATCAGTTTGCTTTGGTAGTCTCTCCTCCCCTCTCCCTTCGTCCGTATCTAACCACAAGGCATTGCCCCTTACCCTGCCCCCACTCACCACCAGTGCCCTGGTAGGACCCTGTGTCAAGCCTGGCACTGACGCCCACTGGCATGTTGAGGTTTGGTCTTTTGCTATGCTAAATACTGGTTGCTCCCAGACACCACACACAGACCCAGGTGACCCTGCTCCCCAAGTTATCCCTGATTGGCGAATAAAGATGCAGACAGCCAAGCTGGGCAGAAGAGACATAGGTGAGGTTTAGGGTTCCCAGGCTTGGGGGTCATCGAGGTGGGAAAAAGGGAGGAGAGAGAAGCCTCCATTGGGTAAGATTCTTAAAATAATGGCCACATGGGCTGACTATGGGGTTAAGAGCAATCCAGACAAAACACGGCAAATTATCTAATGGGATTACTGGCTGGGAAATGGACACAACAGTAGAGAGGATAGACAGACACCTGCCCAGCTCTCGTGCTGATTAAGGCTTATTATGAAGGTTATGTGTATTAAAGACGGAGCAGAAACCCTGGATTGGGATTAAATATTTTCAACAACATTGGGGCCCATCAGGATGTAGGGGTAACAAGGATGCTGGAGGGAAGGAGTGGTGTGTGAACACTCAGGGGACTTGTCTGACACAGGACCTTGGTGGCCTGGGAGAAGCTGGCAAATAACAGTGGGGCCCTGTAGTCAACCCCTTGAGAAGCTCCAGCTAGCACAGGCCGGATCTTGACAGGCGGGGTTTCTGGGTGTCGAATGCCAGTCACAGGGATTACAGTAGCCTCCACAGGGGCCCTCTCTTCATGGCTTCTCGCTGTCTATTAGTGGTCTATGTACAGCAGTATAAACCCATGCTCTAGAGGGTCAGAGGGATGGGGCAGGACGGAGGCAGGGCATCTTTAACCTTGAGCTGATAAGGGAGGCCTTGAGAAGCTTAACACCCTTAGGCCTTGGCCCCATAGCCTCCACCCTGGCCTTCAGGGAGGGGCCACCTAACAGGCTAGAGGGTAAAAACACCCATACCCAGGAGAACAAACACGATTATATATAATATATATATATTCCTCACATGTATGTCTATAACAGCTTTATAAAAAGCCACTCTGTGTGTGTGTGTGTGTGTGTGTGTGTGTGTGTGTGTGTGTGTGTGTGTGTAGGACCCCAGGGTACCTCTCTGCTCCTAGGACTAAGGATAGCCTAACATAGACTACAGTGGCCATGAACATATTCATGGCCCAGCACTGAGGCTAGGGAAGGGTTCTGTTTCTTGAGGAGGCATAGTCCAGACATTATACATGGAGTTCTCCCACAACTGTGAGGAAAAGACCCCTGTGGGTCTTCTGAGGGAAGCCTCCACACCTGTCCCAACCCCCACAGCTGGCTGCAGCAGCTCTTCCGTATGGATGGACGGTAGGGAGAGATGCCTTGGCTCACCCCGAGACCTGGGCGTGCCCAGATGCTCTCCTTGATCTCCAGACCGCACCCCCCACCCCTTGGAGAGGCCTAGAATCAACTTAGCTTCAGAGATGTCTCCGCACTTTGAGTGCAGAGCCCTAGATGACCCAGGTTAGTCAGAGGATACTTTTCTCCAGACCTGAGAATGGTACAAGGGCTGCCCAGCTTCTCAGACATGAATTCAGAGTCAGGAGTGGTGGCTCACACCCTCAGTCCCAGTGCTCAGGAGGCAAAGGCAGGCAGAGTTTTGTGAGTCGGAGGCCAGCCTGGTCAGCAGAGCAATCAGAGCTACACAGAGAAATCGTCTCAGAAAACCAACTCCTTTCAGCCCCACCATTTACATTTGCTCTTCTGAACTGCACTGAGTGGTGCTATGATTAGAATGGGGAGGACTCTCCTCTAGGAGCAGACAGAGGCGGGGAAGGGGCACTGCTCCCCAGTGTTCACTACAGCCTCTAAGCCAGTAAGTAGTCCTGGAGTGCAGACACAGGCAGGCTGAGGAAGAACAGAGAAAGGGTCCTCAGCTAAAGGTAGTTGGGTTCCAATGCCCATCTACTCTGGATACTAGCATGCCAGCTCTCATATCAGTTAGACAAACTGGAGTTAACCAACACTGGTGATGGCTAGTGTCAACTCTGGTTACAATTCGTAGAACGATATTTTCTACATGGCACAGGGCTGCCCGCCAGGAACTGAACCAACATCAACTGGTACCAGGGCCTTGGGTGTGCTACACAAGTGTTGTTAAACCACTGAGGTATATGCCTAGCCCTTGTATGAGACAGGTGGCCACACGCACGCGCGCGCGCGCACACACACACACACACATACACACACACACACACACCACACACACACACCACATACACACACACCACACACACACCACACACACACCACACACACACACACACACACACACACACACACACACACACACACACACGGGTTTTGAACTCTTGATCAACCTGGATTAATTATTTAGGTGTGTACCAAGCCAGGCACTGTTGGTGTGTTTTAAATTTCTACCTTACCTGACTGCTCTCTAACTTCTGGAGTCCTTTGGATTCTATGCACGTGGGCCTGTTTGTCCTTTCGCATCCTCTGCCCAGCCAACTTTCCCAGTGTTTTCCAGGCCCAAGTGTGACATATGGTCCCTCTCCTCTGAGGCTCCCTGGCTTGCCGCTCTGTGACTCGATAGAGACAACTTGAGGCTAGCCTTACAGACGATGGCTTTGGAGCTGGCAGGGGTCCTGGCCAGGGTCGGTCTGCTTTAGCTCTAGCTCTGAGGGGCCTGACACAAACTTGGCAAAGTAGGTGGGGCATCCATCTTGAAAGCTTTCCGCCTCCCATTTCACTGGGTACAGGTTCTTTGTGCCAAGGAATCCTAACTGCCCTGCCTCCTGAAATCTCCATGTTCTACTGTGTGGGGCAGGTAAGAGACAACTGCATTCACAGCAAACGAAGCTCTTCCAAGCTCCAAGCATGCATGATGCCCCACGGGAGCTGGGAGCTTTCTGAGATAAACGGACTCTGCCTAAAAAGTCACCAGTGCCAGGGCAATGTGGTGATTCTGACCAGTTGCACAGCCCACCTAGCCACGAGAAGGCTGTCACACCATGAAAAACTGAGCTGAGGAGGTGCTCCCTGCAATAACTGGTGTCTGGCCACATGTAGGGTGGGTTGGGGAGGCAGAAGGTACTTGGCGGATGTTAAGGCACAGGAGGCCAGGGCTCCCGTGAAGGGTCACACTCCCTAAGCTAAGAATTGATGGTAT
This sequence comes from Rattus norvegicus, assembly GCF_021556685.1. Classification (NCBI taxonomy): domain Eukaryota; kingdom Metazoa; phylum Chordata; class Mammalia; order Rodentia; family Muridae; genus Rattus; species Rattus norvegicus. Next base: position 13,773,225 of record NC_141553.1, on the reverse strand, counting down.
GTAGCATGCAGTCACCTCCCCAGGCAAGGGGAGGAGGAGGAGGAGGAGGAAGAAGAGGAGGAGGAAGAAGAGGAGGAGGAAGAGAGGAAGAGGAGGAGGCAGCCCCTCTGGGGGCTATCAAAGGCCCGGCAGGCAGGGTAAGGCACATGACTGCAGTGGAATCACCTTTAGTACCAGGGGAAGGAGAAAACAACACAGGCCATAAGTTCTTAAACACACCTACTTCCCTACAGGAAAGCTCTGTTAGCAGAGGTCTCTGTTCTCAGCATCTGGGTCTCATTCCCCTGCACTGTGCATCTCACCCCCTTTTATAACGGTACTCATTTCACAACGAATGAGGCAGGGTCCAGGGAAAGCAGAAGGAAGTGCGGGCACCCTGACAAGTATTCCAATGAGCCCTTAGGGCCCTGCTCCAGCTTCGTCCGGCCTTCTCCGGAGACAGCCGTGCTGCCCCACACACTTGCTGGGCAAGTTCTGCTTCCTTCACCCCTCATGCGCATTCCCACGTCCCACAGGACTCTTGAACTTACTGGGTACCATCTCCTCTCTGTTTCCTGAACGGAGTCCTTCCCTTCCAAGGGCATGCAGCTAGCAGGTAAACTCCTAGCAGGAGCCCTTGGGAATAGTGCTTTGCCGCTCAGCACGGGGCTGTATGCAGATGGAGAGAAACCTGGGTAGGAGGCAGGGGTAGGGGTGTCCTGTGGCCACCAAGCTGGCCTTTGGAGATAGCAGTACTGAGAAAGGACATTCACGAGCCAGCAGGGCAGAAAACAAGCCAACTGTGCCTTCTGTCTGAGCTGAGCAGAATCTGGCTTCCGTGTTTACAGCTCCAGGATGGACTGGGCACAGTCCTCTCCAAAGGAGGCAAACTAGAACTCGTCCTTCTGACTGCCCCCACCAAGCCCACCTCCAGAGAAGGAGTCAGGCGCTTTCTCAGGATGAACCAGGCAGACTTCTGTTCTGTTCTGTCTCCTTCACCACAGCCCGCAGGGGAGAAGGTGTGGGCTGGGCAGAGGCTGCACAGCACCCGACCCCAAACCTAGACGAGAAAGGCATGGACCTCCGGCAGGTGACAGGGAGAAGCCAGAGTGTGGAGTGAGCTAGGGATAGCATGGAAGGCATGAGCGGCAGGCTCCTTTATGAAGGGAGGCAGACGGGGTGAGCCTGCAGGGGAGCCATGTCCTGGGCTGAGGGACAGCCCGGAGCAGAAGCTCACGTCTGAGAGCGTCTGAGAGCAGGCAGCCGAGTGGGAGTTAGAGCATCAGGAGCTACAGGAGTTCCCTGAGAACTGTGCTTTCACATCCCTGCAGGCACACACAGCCTTTAATCAGCCTCACGGTTCCTGGGTTGTGGCACTCTGGTGGTCAGTGTGGCTGGGGATAGTGCATGGCCAGAGGACTGTGCTGTAGGCATTCGGGCCTTCCCAGCAGCCTCAGCGTACTTCCAAATACCACACTGTACTCAGGTTTCTCCTACATGCCAAGCACTTCCCTGCCAGCCTCTCAGCCCATCTCCGCTCCTCAGAGTGGTTCTGGGCTCCTTAAGGACAGATGAAGTCACTGAAACACACACTAACAACTGAATGATTTATGGGGTCCCAGGCTGTGGGCTGAAGGCTGGACACAAGTCCCAACCCTGCCCACAGCTGCTGAGTCCTCTGACTGCTATGGGGCAGCAGGGACGGATTCTTTCAGGAGCAACACCTCACAGGAGCATGGGTCTGGGTACATGGGACTGGGGCACGGTCGCTGCTCTGAGGGTTTCCGAAGCCTTTCTCGGGAGTAGAGAGAGCGTACGTAAGTGGAGGTAGTGTGTAAGCCTGTGGTAGCACTCACAGATGCTCATCTACTCACAATGGACTGGAGAGCAGTGTGGGAGGGGAGGCTTGGCCTGGAGGCTGCTGAGGCTTGGCCTTCCACTCATGGCAATCTTGGTGTGTGGAACCACAGAGGGAGCAAGCAGCAGTGGCTCCTGTTGGCATGGAGCACTCTGCCTGGGTAAGGCTATGCCTGTGCTCCCACCTCCTAACGTCCCCACCATTCTGTGGTTAGGGGGAGTGGTTCCTGAGGAGACCCAGACTCCTCTTTTCCCTTCTTCTCATAGCCTGTATATACCGGCTGTGGGCCTTAGTGTACATGGAGGAGCTCATCCACGTGTTCTCCTGGACCTCAGTACCTGACCTGATGTCTGTGGGACAGTCTCTTTACTCAGCCCAGAGCCAACTGCCCCTGTGGCTATCCTGAGATTTCTATCTTTCTGTCACAGATCCTCCTAGAACCCCTTCCTTCTCTAAGGCACGGACGGAGTGCCTAGAAGGCCTGGAAAAGCCAGAAAGGAAAGAAGTTGGGGGAAGGAACTGGCTTAGACAAGAGCTATGAGTGGTGGTGGTGGGGTGCTCAGAGTTTCATTCTGTTGGTACGCTGGCAGAGATACCCCAAGATACCCAGTTCTTTTTTCCCAGAGTGCAACCGAGTGTAGATGACCCGCTCAGGATGTCCAGTGAGAGTGGACTAGGAAGCAGGGTCTTAGCCTCCTCCCCTGAAAGCCTCTCCTCATGGCCTCACCTCTAACACTCCCAAAGGACGGAGCTGGCAGGGTTCTGAACCACATGCTTCCTATTCAGCTGAGAACCGGCACAGTCCTGGCACACAGCACGCATGGCCTGCATGACTGGTGTCTCTCCATTAGCAGCACAGGCATCTCCCAGAGTTAAAGTGCTGCAGGCCTACTGCAGGAGACGGCCTTCAGCCTTGGTCCTGCCAGGCTCAGCTGCCCTCTCCAGCTGCTCCACACACAGGTCTGAGATGTGACACTTGTTCTGATTTGCCATTCTCAGGCTCACACCCAGGAGGGCTCCAGGCCAGGCACGAGGGCAGAGGAGCGAAGATCTCATCTGGGGCACCAAGAAAGGTTGTAAGGGAGCCACCTGGGTGGGTACCACACAAAGGTACTGATAAGGAAAAAGCAATTGAGGAGACGGCAGTGTAGACAGCACTTGAGGAGACCAGGGACACTCGGCCTGAGGGAGCAGTTGGGCTACTAGGCAGATGGTAGGGAAATTTCCCCTCTCCACCTTCCCAGGCTCCCCAGTCAAGGGGTCTGAGTTTGCCTGGGGCCTTCAGGGGCTCTACCTGGCCAGCCGAGGCACTCAGACTGCCTCTAGCTCCTGACCTCAGACAAGGGCTGCAGCCTTGGACACAACCGTTGTCCTGGCACTGCCCCGACACTGAGCTGTCATAGGTGGGAGGGCGAAGGGCAGGCAGGGCGCCACTTCTGAGGAGCCTATGATGTGTGAGGTAAAGTCTAGCAGGTGGAGGCTCCTAAAGCCCGGGCAGCATCCCATCGATCATGGGCCCTACCTGCAAACTCAGCAGAAGATGAATGTTCTGCCTCAGAAGTCAAGAACGCTGACTCCAACCCTCTTAAAGAAGGGATGTGGGGTAGCATCCCAGCCATCCAGGTACAAGTGTTAAAAGGAGGCTGGTGTGTGAAATAAGAGGCCAGAGACTTTGAGGCCATGGTACCTTGGCAAAGCCAGAGGAGGCTGTGCCTCCGCTGAGAAGACAGAAATGAGAGAGAGGGAGCCGCGGAGGGAGGCGGGGCAGCTTATTTGGAGCCAGCTCTACAACCTGGGGTGTCCTGAGCCCGAAGGCGCTTTCCCATGTCATCAGGAACATCTCCTTGACAACAGCCACAGAATCCTTTGCCCCACAGCACATGGGCTACAGGTTGACATCTGAGCTAAAGTTTTCAGGGTCATTATTTAGAATGTTGGATTGGAAAAAGTAACAGGCGGGAGGAGAAAGCAGGTGGATCCTGGGGTGGGGCCTGGGGCCTCCTCAGCTGGGGGATGGCCATGAAACAGTGGGTGAGCCAGGCTTTCTAGAATAGCATGCTTTTAACCCTGTTCACTGAAAACAGTACTATCAGTGAGAGAGAGAGAGAGAGAGACAGACAGACAGACAGAGACAGAGAGACAGACAGACAGGCAGGCAGACAGACAGACAGACAGACAGACAGACAGACAGAGACAGAGAGCGCCTATCCCTCTCCTTGTGGCCCTTCTGGGTATGGGCACAATGGTGAACAGGGGAGAGTAAGACTCTTATCACACAGGCAGAAGACACACGGTGTAGGAACAGGCTGCTGCTAAGAGTGAGCTGCTAATAGGGCCTCAGCAGGGTAGAGCTCAGCAACTCCCCTCCTTCTACCCCAGAAAAGCACAAAAGCTGTACAGACTCCAACCCAGAAGCAAAATTCACAACAAACTCACTCCAAGCGGGGGGGGGGGGGTCCATGCAAGGGACAAGCACAGTGGGAGTGGGGGTGTCACAGCATCCTCCAGTCTTGGGGTGACACCTATCGCCCACTAACACACAAAGCACTCACACAAGACTACCTGGAGATGCTCCCAATGTCACACAGCTCCTGGGGCTGACTACATCTCTCAGGGCAAACAAATTGTAGGTGGCTGCCTAGCTTCTCCCACATCAGATTTCACGCTCTTGTTCTGAAGAGACTAGCTCCTTTGTGAGCCTGCAAGCAGCAGGAAGCTGAGGCTACAGCCCAACTCTTCACCAGCTCTGTACCTATTCCACCCCGCCTGACCCCAGGCCGAGAGCATCAAGGATGCTGCCAGTCAGGTGGGTAGCGCCCATGGCCTCATGTACAACAGCTCCCTCTGGCACCTCCTCCTGCTCAGGAGATTTGGTGCTGGAATCCAGGACTGCTTTCTAGGTAGGTAGCTACTCCTCCTTTTGATGCCCTGAGGAGAGAGGGGCCTGCACGCAGCACTTCTGCTCCATGCTAAAGATGGAGGGGAGCTGGGAGCCCTTCCCTCTCCTGCAAGCCCCAAACCACCATACACCGAAGTTTCTTCGGTGAGCACCTCAGAACCATATGGAAGGCAATCTGTGGTCTCAGGACAGTGCAGCGGCTATCAGGAACACCCCCCGGTTCTCCCTCACAAGGTCCTGGCTGTCCAAGCAGAGCTACAGAGGGCAAGGGATTCCCCCTGCCATTACAGGTAATGAGTCCTCAGCAGACTCAGGCAGGGGCTGGGGAAGCCTGCAATTTGCCTGCAGCTGGCGTCTGCTGTTTCCAGTCTTTTCTGCCAAATGAGACATATCATGCACTAGGTCCCCTCCCCTCCCCCCTCCTGGGAAAAGCAGAACCGACAAACAACTGAGCTTGGGGGAGCCTGGGAGCCAGCCCTGCCCCCATGTGCGTGAGGAACTAGCAGTGCCCCACGCCCAGCCCATACGACCCTTACCCCAAACCCTACCCCTCCTCCTACTCTTGAGTGCCCAGTGGCTAGGACCCCGGGCCCCATGTTCCAAGCCGGACCGCACTTGCAAAGCGCTGGCACCATCTTCCCGCCCCCGCACAACAGCTATTTTTAGCTAGGGAAGCACCGCGCCCGGGCGCCGCTGCCCATCCCGCCCGGCAGCCCGCTCACCATCCCCGAGAGCGAGAGCGGCACCGCGCAGCTTTTCGTCAGCGCCTTCTGCCGCGAAGTTGTTGCAGCTTTCGTTTTCGCAGGCGCACACCCACGCCTGGGCTCCGGCCCGGGGCTTGGTCGGGCTGGGCTGTCCTGGGTTTGCTGGGCGGGCGCAGTACAGACTTCACCAGCGCCAGCCGCCCCCGCGTGCCACTACCTAGGCCGGTCTGGCCTCCCACCTGAGGTTCGGTAGAAAGCCAGCCCAGTCCCGGCACGGGGGGCACCGCACCCACCGTCGGCGACTTCCTCTGTAGAGGCGCTGGGGAAACCGCGGCCCTCGGGCTTCCTGCTGCGCCCGGGGCGGGGGCAGCTGCCCGAGCCCACCCGGGGGGAACTTAGTGCAGAAAAGCAGAGAGCCAGGCAGGCAGAGGTGAGGTGGTCGTGCAGCCCTGGTCCCAATCCCTACCCTCGGCCGCGGGCAAGTTCCTACCCGCCGGCTCCCCGGTGGCATCTGTGCAGGAGAGCTAGTGCGGGCGCCAGGCCATGGCCGCGGAGGCTTGCTCCTCACTCGCGGCGGGCCGGGGCGGGGCAGGCAAGAGCCGGACGGTCCCCCGGCAGTCGCTTGGCAGCATAACTGACTTTTGCCGGCCAATCCTGGCGGGGTCCTCGGCCTAGCCACCAGGGGTTCAGTGACGCCAGGCTGCCCACCCGCTAAGGGGTATCTAGTACACAGCCCTTGCTTGGCACAGGAAACTGTGGGACGGGGAGGTGAGTTTGGGAGGCAGGATGGCAGTGGCCAACGGCAGCATGCGTGGGCAATCTTCCATCTGCAGCGGGTCTCCAATGTGAACAACACCCTTCCCCCCTCTGTGCCACACAGTGCCTTGTGGAGGGAAGAATCATGAGTTGTAGGAGGGCCACACTAGAGCTGTCAGTCGGGACTAGAACGAAGACTTCTGGAGTAACATTCTCAAAGAAAACACAACAAAGAAGCATGGGCTCCAGTGAGTGCTCCGGAGGGAAGCCATCTATTTCCTCACAAGGTGTGCAGCGAGGCCAGGTAAATGAAGACCCTCCCAACCTCTGCATTTAAAGAACAGGTATCCACTCCTGTGAGCAGCTTTGCAGAGTCCAGGGAAAGGTAGTAAGTGTTCTACAGAGGAAGGCTCAGAAGGCAAACAGTGCTCTGGGCACAGAACGGCATCCACAGCATTGTTCTACCTAGGGCATCTTCCACCTCAGGAGGCGCACTCTACAGGAGCCAGCTACCCTCCCGTTCCTGACTGCTCTTCCTGCCCAGGTGGACGAGAACACTGAGGAAGGGACAGAAGAAGCTGCCTCCACACATTTCCTGTCCCACGCCAGGGCTCTGAGCCCTCCCCACACTCCTGAAGGCCTCATCCATCCAGTCAGTCACGACACTTAGCCTACTCCTTGAGCTGCCTTCGTGTCCTTTGCCTTTCTCTAGCTTCAACCCACCAGCATCCCAAACAAGCATGGGTCCAGCCCTCTTCCTCTCAACCTAGAGAATAAACCAGTTTTCTACCCTTGCAAGATGACTTTCCTGCTCAGCTATGGGCTTACTGCTGGGGACATGGAAGAAACGACCTGGGCTCCCAGAAGTTCACTTGCAGGCACGCACGCACACGCACGCACACACACACACACCCCTTCTTCAGACTCTGAGAAGGACAGAGGCTTCAAATGCATGCTTCCCACGACAGCATCTCAACTTACTATATCCTCCCCGCATCCCCACTGCGACTGCTCTTTGACAGACAACACAGTGGGCACAGGGTCAGGGAGTTAGAGCACTGGTAACCCTGGGACCTAGCACACAGACCTGGCCAGCCCAATTCAGATCATTCCTTGAAGTTGTCTCCAATTACTGCAGCAGACATCATAGCCAGGTGCCAAAATGCTACTTGTATCTCATATAATCATGACGTCACTTCATACCTTTGCCACTTCCTGAAAGATCAAGTCAGACCAAAGGAGGATGAGAACATGCGCTCATCACCTTCAACCGGGCCAGGAAGAAGCTGTGTTACCAGTGTTGTGCACCACTGTCTGGAAGGCAGTATCCAGGAGGCCTGCAGGCTCACCAGCAACACCTACTCTCCAGAGCATGCCTACCCTGCCTCAGACTGGGCTCCTGGGGAAGGCCCGGTACCGACTGTCACAGCACCAGAGAAGCCTACCTACCATACATAAGAACTTGCAGAGTCAGGGTATAGGGTATGAGTTGCTAAGTCCTGAACAAGCAAATTTTCAAGAAGGACGTCCCTGGGAGAGCATCTATTCCCAGCTGGGCTCTAGAGGTCTCGGCATACACACCCAACCTTGTTAGGTAGGGTCTCACTATAGTCCAGGCTGGCCCTGGACTCACGGCGACCTGTCTGCTTCAGCCCCTGACTGACTGCTGGGATTATAGACGTGAGCTGCTACCTATCTTGCACTGGCCTCTTAAACCGTTTTTACACCATGTGATGTCCTGCACTCCAACCCCTGGCTCGTACCAACCAACTCTCTCCAGAGGCATCGTCAACTCTAGCTGACCAGCAACAGCAAAGACCCAGCGCGACATTTCTCACAGGGTGAGAATCACCCTTGTTCCCTCACCAGATGGATGCTTCTGAGTACATGCTGGAGCGTCAACCCCACTGACAGAGGTTGGCGGGCCTTGAGAATGCTCTGGGCTTCAGAGCTTTGAGCTTCCTGGTACCTGTTAATAGCCTAAGCAGTAGAAGCCTGTGGGTCCCAGTCGCTCATAAAGCACATGAATGTTGAAAAGTGTGGACCTCTATCACTACTCTGGAGACAGAGCCACTCATCCACCTCAGGGCATCCTGAACGCCTGGAGTTGGGGCTCTGGCGGCTCTCTGGCAGCCATCTTGACCCATCTCTACAGGTCTCCTGGGGAGTGCAGACTTAGCCTCTAGCACACCTGGCTGATGGCCCAGGTAGACATTCCTGGCTCAAGTGGGGGTGGGCCTGCGGTCTTGTGAAGCTGGGCTGTGCCTGAGGCACCCAGGGGACCATGTGGCTCCAGTGGTCTCTCACAGCTCTTCCTCTCAGGGGCTGAGCCCTTGTAGACTTTCAAGTCTTTGTTGGTTCCTTCTTGCCAAGGCTCTTACTTCAGTTCCAAAGTGGAAACTCTGTCTCCCCCTGAGCTGGACTGGAACAAGAATGCCCCGTAAGAGTCCTGACTTCCAACCTTGTGACCACTCACCTGCCTCACTATTGTGGGCAGTGGCTCTGTGTAACACTGCATCTGGCAACTTTCCTACTACACACGTGGCAGCCAGTTTTCTTCAAGGTCCAGACAAAGTGAAGTAGGCCTCCCTTCACCAGGTAGAGCCCCTAGGTTCCCCCAAAGCATGAAGTCTCTTGAGCTAGAACTTCTGGTCCTGAGAAGCTGATCCTGTGTTGTACATCACTATCAACACTGCTGAGGGAGCACAGAGGTGAAGAAGCCTGAAAAGACAGGAGCTTCTGCAGGCTGCTGTGTGAGGGCTCTGCTCAGAGACTCCTATCCCTGGAACTGGAACCGCGTGCACCTCAGTGGACAGCTACTCAAGTCCACTCAAGTGTGCGTGTCCTGGTGTGTGTGAGTGTGTGTGTGTGTGTGTGTGTGTGCGTGCGTGCGTGTGTGCGTGCACCTCCTGTGCACAGGGCCACTATTCCCACCAGCACTTTTGTTTCTTAAATGGAAAAGACAATCCTCTACCTCAGGAGAGAAAAGATTGAAACTGAGCCAGTCCCCAGGGCTCCTATGAACCATGGAATGGGTCATGTCAGCTTAGCTTCACTGGCATCTTCAGCCAGAATACATAAAGATAATGACAAGGATGGGGTAGGAACATGGTTGCAGTGGGGAAGAGGCAGACAGGTCTACTAGGGGGGGTAGTAGGCACTGGAGATTTCTCTACACAACAGGACCACAAAGAGGCAGTGAAGATGGCTGGTGTCTCTGAGGGCAAGTGTAGTTACCGTGGCAGGCCACATGTGGCAGAGGGCATCACAGCTGCGTAGTGGGTAATCTTCGTAGAAAGGAAGGGTTGCTGGAGGTCAGAGGAATAAACCAGGCAGTGCAGACCAGCAGCCCCTGCAGTAGCCTGGGTGAGCCCCCTGCCTAGGAACCTGGGGTTAGCCTACTATCTGGTCTGACCACAATGGCAGCATCCGGGTCAGATGGGCCCATTTTGCTTTACCCTTGCCTCTCCTGCCCTACGAGTGATCCTCACTCCCACAATGCTGTCCTTTCTCAACAGGATGTGGACTACTTAGAGTCCCTGAGAGCCTACACTTACAATGGGCTCCTCCATGTCCCCACGTCAGGCTGGACAGGAGCCCACTACAATAACCCTCTCTTTGGAGGACTAAGCTGCTTCCATTTCATTTCAGGAGGGGAGACCAGATCCTAGGAAGCTTTCTCTGGAAGGCACACTGGAAAAACAAACAAAAAACCAGGATAATCTATACATCTACTGGTCCCTGGTCCCCGAGGAATGGCTTTTATATAGCTTGAGGATTCTAGCTGACCTAAGGGGGTGTTTGTGGGAGGGAGTCATGAAGAAACAAGAGTGAAGGGCAGTCTCTGAGATCAGATGGCAGCTCAGGCTTTATGTGGTGGTCTGTCAGGCAGCTACAAACATCTGGTGCTCTGGTACACAGACAGATGGGAACAGCTAGGCTTTAGGCTTGATCACAAGATAGGGCTGAGAGAGAACTGGCACCTTCGTGGGAATTCTAGCTGCCAAGAAGGCTTATACCCACTGTTTCTTCCGACTCCATGACGGACATAGAAAGGAACCCTTTGCATCCTGGGAAATGTAAGAAACACCCCATAGAGCTCCATATACACAGAGTCATCCCCTAAACCAGAATGTTGATAAATCCAGATGCAGATCCTAGACCTAGTTCTCCTCTCTGACAGCCCTGGGCCTCTCACCCATGGTATGAAAAAACCCGATAAGGTTTTCTACCCACCAGGAATGGGGCCCCCTATGCAGAGCAGAGGCCCTCTGATGGCAAAATACGACCTATGTCTAACCTTGAACCAGCACTGTGGTGGTCTACTGCTCTCTTTATTGGTGCCTCCTATGTGAGGGACTCACACCACACTATTTTCCTTTGGTCTTTTGTTTGTTTCCCCCATGAAATGCTTCTTTCAAGTTCAAGTTCAGTTCAGACTTCCAGACGTGCTCCTCATCACCTGGTGGATTCAGACTGGTGGACAGTCGTCTCTAAGACCCACACCACCACACGAGTGCCACACTTGGGCACCGTGGCGGTCTGAATATGCTTGGCCCACCAAGTGGCACTATTAAGAGGTGTGGCCTTGCTGGAGAAAGTGCATCACTGTAGAGGTGGGCTTGGAGATCCTATGTTTACACTCTGACCTGGGTGGAAAGGAAACATCAAACTGGCAGCCTTCAGATCAAGATGTAGAACTCTCAGCTCCTCCAGCACCATGCCTGCCTGGATGCTGCAGTGCTTCCTGCCATGATGATAGTGGACTGAACCTCTGAACCTGTGAGCCAGCCCCAATTAAGGGTTGTCCTTTATAAGAGTTGCCTTGGTCATGGAGTCTCTTCACAGCAGTGGAAACACTGAGACAGGCAGGAGTAGGGGAGTGGGTGGGAGAGCACCCTCACAGAGGCAAAGGGGAGAGGGGGTAGGATGGGGGGTTTGTGGAGGGGTAATCGGGAAGGGGTGAAATTAATAAAATGATTTTAAAAAAGAAAGAAAGAAAAAAGGACAGGCATGGGCTCAAATGTAAGGAATATAACAGTGGCCTCCGTGCCGAGGGGAGCATGCTCAGACTGCATACCACACACAGGAATCCTGTCTTTTATAAAGGGCTCCTCACTCATGGCCACTGGAAGCCAACCTTGTCTTCCTAAGGTACCCAAGCACTTTGTACTGGTTGCCCAAGGCAGTTACTGCCTGTTATTGCTGAAGCATGGCCTGCAGTGGAAGATCCTCTCTGGCTAGGAAGATTCTACTTCAGAAATTCAGCCCCATGCCAACCCTAACGGCTGGTCTTTCCTGGAGCCCAGAACTGGCCTTCATTTGCTTCAGAATTTCAAGAGCCTCGATCTGAGTCACAATGATTAGGTGTGCCTATTCAGAGAGTGACTAGTGTTCCTTGCCAGTGACACACTGGGTCTATCAAAGGTCCATGAGGTCCCATCTTTGTTGAACCAATATAAGATGTTTATACTTAGCACTTTAAAAAAGGGCTGTCATTTTGTTTTGCTTTTTTAAACAGGGTTTTGCTAAGTAGCTTGCTGGCTGGCTTCAAACTCATGATCCTTTGACCCAACCTCCCGGATACTGAAATTACAAGCAGGCACTAGTATTCCAGGCTCAGTCAGAATCTGTTTCTGGATTGATAAGATAGCACAGTTGGTCGAGACAATTGCTGCTACGCCTGACAAGTTAACTTGAGTTCAATCCCCAGGAACCATATGGTAGAAGGGACCTGCAAGTTATCCTTGACTTCCTGGGGCACATGCACTTAGTACCTATGTTGACACATACATACATGTGCTCAATCACACGTGTGCACCCCCTCACTTTGAATCAAGCAAACTTTCCTGATCTGTTCTAACCTCTCTCACTCATTCCACTATCAGTTATCCTTGTCACCCTGTCCCTTCCCCACCATGCCCTCCTGAACACAATGCCGTTGTTACTCAGCAGTTTCCTGCTCTGTGTGCTTTACCCTCACCCTGATGTAATGGTGCTCCACCGTGCAGAGGAAGAAACTGAGCCCACGGGCACTAACTGGCTTGCTCACAGCTACGCAGACCCCAGTGTGGGAAGGAGCCAGGTATGGAGAGGGGCGTCCTCTTGAGAGCAGAGGGGGTAAGACATACACCACTAAGACCTGTGTGTGTGAGAGTCTTTGGCCTACCCCTCTCAGGCAGCTCTTGGCCCCAAGCACCTGTCACCATGATAATCCATAGTGTTAAAAGTCAAACTTTCCAAATAGGAAAGGTGGGTGTGAGGGTTGGGAAAGGAAGGGGAGGGAGAAAAGAAAGGGGAGAGATTAAAACCACCCGAGGAAGGAGGCTTGGCCCTGAGCTCAGAAGGGACTCTGGGCAGTGAGTGCTGGGTGCATGGTGTATGTGAAGTTTACAGCCCTTTGGGCTCTGCTGAGACGCTGGTAGGGCACAGCTGAGCAGGTGGAGCGTGGCCCTTCCTGCTGTGCTGGAGAAGTGGCCACCGCATCTGTTTTTCATTGGCTATGTGAAATAGGTTTCTTTTGGAAAAGGAGATGGAAAACCACTGACCTTATCCAATTGGTCCACCTTTGGAGATGGAAAAACAGAGGTCAAAGGGGCTGGAGACAGCAAGTCTGAAGTGGGGCAAGCAGAGTCCTTCCCAGTGTGCACACACTGAGGCCACTTGGTTTAGGTGCTTGCCTTTCCAGCCCATCTGGTTATGTGTAAGGCCACCAACACAGGCTCTTGGCTGGAAACTGGAGCACAGCAAAGGAGAGAAGCCCTGAAAGAGCTCAGGGCTACCTTAGGTTCTCCGCTGCCATGGGCATTGGTCACAAGCTCACTGTGGCAGCCTGTAACTCGCTGTAGGACATCCTCTTCCATGGGAACAGTAGCAACAGGTGGGACTGCGGTCCCCTCGGCAAGCCACAGCATGCCCAATTCCCTGAGGCTGAATAAGAGAGGCTAGCACCGACACATCTTTTACTCTCGAAAGGGCAAATTCTTAAAGTGACTTCCCCTTCTTTTCTGCAGAACCTGAGTTCCCAGTTCCTGCTTCTCAACAACCGTGGAGCTCTCCAAGTTTCTTTTCTTGCCGAGGCCATCGACTCTGCCTTGCTCTACTCCAGTTTGAGAGCTTTGCTCAGGAGCTATGGACACACCTAGAAGTAGATCTCTCCTGCTACTGCCCTTGGCTGGCCCACTGCTGCCCAGCACATTGGGGCTTAAGCCAATGTCCTGATGGTACAGCCTAAGTGGACACCATCATGCACAGGCAGAGAGACATGGCAGGGCCAATTACTCAAAGAACAAGTCTTTGGAAAATCATCTACAGCAGGAAAGGAAGTCTGTGCTGGAATGTTCTCTGGGAAAATGTCAACCAGTATGCTCTTGACTGAACACTCATTCCCAGCGGAGTGTTGGGGAGCGGAGGGGATCTGGACCGAGCTGACTGGACGTACCCATCTCGGGAGAAGACAGCAGTGGTCCTGAGCAGCTGAACAGAAACTGGCATGGAGGCTAGCCCACAGGAGCAGCCCTGGGCTTGACCCCTTGCCCCTCTGCTCACTGGCTGTAGGACCTTAGACAATGCTGCAGCGTCTGCAGGGACTTTGCATCCTCTCTCAGGCCTGCCCCGAGACCCAGGACATGAACTGACAGTTCACCCCCTCTTCTGCCCATGCATTCTGGCCTTGGCGCAATACTCAGTACCTCTAGGCAGCAACTGCCTCTGGTGGTCAGAAAAGAACGCATAGGAAGACATCCTCGAAGCTGCTTACACTTGATTTCTGTTGCCTTAAATTAGATCCATGACTGCAGCAGCCTGGCTTGACAAGACGTAACCTCACAACCTGGGCCTGAGCGCTCTGTGTAATGGCCCTGCCACTGTCTAATCCCGGCTTCCCCACAGTGTGCTTCCCCTTGCAGGCTAGGAGACTCACAGCTCCTCTTCACTTGGTGCCCAAGAAGAGGTCCAGCCTGACCCTGGGCTAACCCAGTCAGCAGCCCCGGGTATGAGAAGGACAGGGAGGTTGGTACAGGCTCTGGGTCCAGGATAACCCTTTAAGATTCTCAAGAACAGGACCTCTTCTCCCTGGAGAACTTCAAGTGTTCCTTTTGTTTACTCTGCTTGAGCAATTGGCCCATGGATCATCTCGGCAATGCTAAAAATAGCAGGATTGCAGCAATCCCAACTACAGCCAAGAAACTCACATTTCCTCAATCGAAATGTTCCCTGCTCTCCTCAGATTCCCACTGTGATGTGACTGGCTGCTCTTCTGCCCCGATGGCAGTGAAGTTCCTGCTATACACCTTGGGCCCAGCTCATGATGAAGCAGCAGCTGAATCAGGCTAAGTGACCTGTAGGAGTGACAGCCGCCGGGAAAGGGGTGAGGAATAGAGAAGCCCGCCAGTGGGTTTTCTCACCAGCCAGAGATTATGCCGACTGTCTTCAGTGACAAGCTGTCACGGGGAGGAGAAGAAGCCACAACCAATGTCAGACAATGTCTTTTGAGAACCAGAGATTCTTGTTTCGGATGAGGTAACTCTGGGTTGGTGTAACAGACAGCATTCTCCTAGTCATGGACTCCCACGGCCATCTTCCCTGAGGACTGCTTTTGCCTCCTCAGTGGGGTCCTGACATCTGTCCTCTGGAGCAAGCCTGCTGTGCCCTAGAGCCCACTCTTTTGCCTTCCTGTATTCTCTCTCTCTCTTTATTTCCCTGCCCCTTATCCTATCAGTCTGTGTCTGGAACCATCCACTGACTTCTATAGAAAATCTAAATCCCAGATTTGGGTATGAATACGCCCTCCCTGTCTGTGACAAGGGGCTGTGGAGACTCCATGGGCTGTTGAAAGCAAAGGCCCGAGGAGTGGCAAGTGGTGCCCGGGTCCAGTGTGTTCCACCTCACCTTCTATCGAGGAAGCACTGCTTTGGTGGCTTCCAGTGCAGCTAGGCCAACTGGGGAGTGGCCTGTGGCAAACCAAAACTAAGGTCCTGAGCTCTATCTTCCACAGGAGAAGCCAGGCTTCTATAAGCCCTGTGGGCAGATGAGAGAAAGGGGCTCCTGTTGTCACAGCCTGCAGCACGTTACAGGTGCCCACCATTTCCTAGCAGTGGGTATCGGGTCCACAGAGGGTAAGTGCCCTCAGGGACACCACCCTGTACTAAGGCCCAGCCAGCACAATAACTAGTAGGGTGTGAGTAACAGTTACAGTCTGGGCTCTAACTAGCAGTCTGGAGCAGCCTCCTCCTCTTCTTCCCTAGCCTTGGGAGTGCTGGCCCTAGATGAGCCTAGATGGAAATGCTACCACAAAGCCCTGCCACAGCTCAACAGCCAGGTCCTTGGGACAAAGCCAGATTCAGAGCAACTCAATGCTAGCCTAGTTGCGGGCCCTGACTAGCCTTACTTCCTACAGTCAGATAGCCTATGTCCTTCTGCATTCCTGCTCGAAGCAGCTGGGCCAAGCCCAGTGAAGGTACAAGCAGCTCACTGGCTCTCTTCACTTGGGTGAGGCTACCAATCTCTCTAACCATGGGATAGTGTTGGATAAACCAAGGCTCAGAGCCCCCCTTCTACACAGACCGGCCGTGGGACCTGGGCCAAGCCACATTGCCTATCGGCATCCCTGGAAACGTGTAGATTGTCTAGTGATCTGAACCCTGGCTGACTAGGTGGCAGGCTTGGGATCTGGCACATGGCATGTTTACAGCAGGTCGACGTGCTTCTTGAAGTGGGGGCATAGTAACTAGCAGAGTGTGAGTAACAGTTACAGTTGTTTCTGGAGGGAAGAGGATACTGTGGGACTGTCCGGAGGAAGCTCTCAGCTATTACACACCAGGGAGTCCCTGCCTGTCCTGACCTTCCCTGGCTCTGAGCAGTATACACGGTAAAGGAATCTCACTGCTGAAGCTTTCAGGGCTTCTTTACATTGGGCTTCACTGTTGGCTACCCAAACCAGCCTGGCCCTGAGTCTGCTGTTGCGAATAAGGGTTATGCTTAGCCTCAGCAAAGATGATGCCTCTTTGAAAGCCAAGGAGCAATGAGTATACATGGCAACACTGGACCTGGAGCTATCAACAGGAAATGCAGCCGGGCACAGCTGGACTCCTGGGCACCTGGGTCTCGGGCTACTCCCCAGCTACTCATCTCAAGGAATTCTCAAAGACAGGGGACCGCTGAGATCACACGTAGTCACTAGGCAGTGAGCCAGGGGGAGATGCAACCGTACTCTAGGAGTGTGACAGTAATGTTCTTTTAGGTTTGCTGGGCTCCAGACTGTTCCCTGCCTGGCTCTGCTGCCATCTACCCAGTGAGCAGCTCTGTGGAAGGAGAGCACTGCCTGAAGAGTGGCACCTATTCTATGGATGGGGAAGAGGGCTCCCCAAGGCCACAGACCATCTGGTGGAAGTCTGAGTAGACCAGGTACAAGTGATCCCTGCCAAGAATGGTCAGGCGGGGTTCTTAGAGAGGCCCTTTTTTCCCTCTCAACCACAGCAGGGCCTTTGAGGCACTAGGCACTAAGGTTAGGGAAAACACACAACACTGACACTATCGAAACAAAGCCGGCTCACAATGCCCATCCCTTCCATTGGCTTAAGCCTCAGGACAAAAGACCCACCTGGGCCTCTATGGTGGCCGGCTAGGAGGAGTGAGTGAGTGAGCCCAGAGCCTCAGCAGATAAAAGGAACTAGCCTTGGGTGTGGGAAGGGGCTCAGCTTCCCCAGTCGCCTACAAGCAGATGGAAACAATATGTTTGTCACCACACCCTATAGATGGGCCCATCTATGACAGCTGGGAAGGGCAAGTAATTCTGTGGGAAAGAATCTGACCCAGTGCTGGGCCATTTGGCAGTACAGGAAAGTATCAGATGTAAAGGGATCGCTCCCGGGCCTCCAGGCACTTGTCCTGGAGATGCTTGCACAGGTGCACAGGTTAGGGTGCAAAGCTGCGTGATGTACAATGGTACACAGCGTGCCTCTGCGACAGCTTACGCCACACAGTGGAGCATGGGGTAGCTGCAGCCAGGAGAGAGAGCAAGAGCTGCGGCTATGGGTGGCAACTCTCAGTCCAGGCCACACAGCAAGGAACTGGTGTGCACGGGCCAGTTACAAGTATGTTTTAGTCTGGTCTTCTGGAGCCAAAGTGGGCCTTAAGCTGCTAGAAGACCTCAGGCACGTGGGAGTCAGAGTGTCCACTGTCCCCACTTCACTCTTGTCCTGCGTGTAAAGTTCTAACTGTTGGGGACACTCACGAATGTACCTGTGGGGTCATCCTGTTCCAGGGACGCCTGGGGCCTGTGTGAAGCCACAGGGTAGAATGGCCAGGAGTTGAGCTTACGTGTACCCGAAATCTAAGTTTTTTTCTCATTGCCTTGGGCGGGAACATGTCTGCTGCCCACCTGCAGTACCCTTTGCTTCTTTCAGATAGGCTAGAAACTGGGTTAAAACAGTGGGGAAAAACCCAGTCTGCTAAAATAAGCAAACATTTTTGGGGATGATGAAAGAACCATCCCTGCCTCTGTTACTATGGGAACACTTCAGAATGAGCTACAAGATAGGGAGGGATGCTCGCCCTGGACAGAACAGCTTGGTTTCAGCCCACGCAAGGCCTGCCTGCCTGCCCGCTCGCCCGCCCAGAGGTGAACATGCTTGTACAGAAAGTGCAGGGAGCATCTGGGCACCCAAAACTAACACCCTAGCTCCTGTGGTATGGGCAAGCACCGAGCACCACTATTACCTGATCTGGCATGTGCTTTCCAGAACCCCTTTCCAGGCAAAGACAGCCCCTGTGCCACCTCTACTTAGACAGACTAGAGTGTTCTTCTGGATATAAAAGGGCAGGGCAACAAGGGGCTTCAGCTAGGCATTGGCCTCCTGCTGCAGAAGCTCCAACCCAGGAGCTCCAATCTGTTCCCGCCTCAGCCTCGTGGAAGAGACTCCCTCTCCCTATTAAAAATATTGTGGGAGTAGGTACACGAGAGTGTGCGCGTGTGTGTGCATGTGTGCGTGTGTATAGGTGTGCACATGCTCTAAAGCACATGTGGAGGTCAGGGCACAATTTTCAGGAACTGGTTCTCTCTTTTGCTTTACTGAGAAAACCAAGGCTGGTTAGCTGGGGCTGAAGAGTGATTAAAAAGAGACCAGAATCACTGAGGCGACATCTTCTGGGAAATACCCCTCAAGGTCAGAAGCTGCAGTTTACAGCCAGCTGAACCGAATGATACTGGCTTTTGTAGCATGAGACCTGCAGGGTTAAGGAGTCATGGAAAGCAGCTGAGGTTTGGCACTGCGAGATGCCAGCCAAGGACACGGTTTGAGACAAAGTATCCCTACGTAGCCCCAGCGCAGGCAATGCGAATGCGTCAGTCTTCCAAGTGCGGGTCACTGGCACGCATCACGCCTGGGATCCTACTTACTTTCAAGTCAGGTAACAGAGCTCCACTTTATGAATGAGTAACCAGAGAGCTCAAAACACTACATACCTTGCTTGCTTCTAACTCAACTGCAGAAAAATAGGTTTGTAAAAGGGCCTACTAATTAATATTACAGTGTTCTTCTAGATCAATACAGAAGAACTGGTAGTCCAGTAGAACAATGAACATTGAACAGAAACTATTAAAAGTTAAAACTGTCAGACCAGAGACAAAGATGGGTGGTCAGTGAGGATGTGTGAGGTCCGAGGTTCAATGCCCAGCACTACAGAGAAAACAACCTGGACAAATAAAGAATCCCACTCACAGGGAATGAGGCGGGGAGAGGGTCCCCCAATCCCACTCCCTGTACTAAAATGCACACATTCACTCAGGAAGCTGAAGTGAGAGAATCATGAGTTTGAGGCCAGACTAAATATGTATCAACCCTGCTCCCCAACCTGCACCCCAAACTTAGAACCATTAGGATGGCTACGAAGACAGCACTGGCTGTGTAAGCCTAGCAAACCTGAGCTTGGTTCCTAGGACCCAACACAATGGCAGAAACAAAGAACTGGCTCCACAGTCTGTCCTGACTCACAGTCACAGCTATGGCACATGTCCCCACACGTGTCCCCACCCACACGTGTCCCCACACACCCACAAATACTTTAAAACTAAAAGGTCCAAAATGTTAACAACATTGATGAACTGATGAAGTCTTGAGAAAAAAAGCATGTGTGTAAAGGTGTGGGTGTGGGCAGATCTCAGAGTGTGTAAAGGTGTGGGTGTAGGCAGAGCTCAGAGTGTGTAAAGGTGTGAGTGTGGGCAGATCTCAGAGTGTGTAAGTGTGGGGTGTGGGCAGATCTCAGAGTGTGTAAAGGTGTGGGTGTGGGCAGATCTCAGAGTGTGTAAAGGTGTGGGTGAGGGCAGAGCTCAGAGTGTGTAAGTGTGGGGTGTGGGCAGAGCTCAGAATGTGTAAGTGTGGGGTGTGGGCAGAGCTCAGAGTGTGTAAAGGTGTGGGTGTGGGCAGAGCTCAGAGTGTGTAAGTGTGGGGTGTGGGCAGAGCTCAGAGTGTGTAAGTGTGGGGTGTGGGCAGATTTCAGAGTGTGTAAAAGTGTGGGTGTGGGCAGAGCTCAGAGTGTGTAAGTGTGGGGTGTGGGCAGAGCTCAGAGTGTGTAAGTGTGGGGTGTGGGCAGATCTCAGAGTGTGTAAGTGTGGGATGTGGGCAGATCTCAGAGTGTGTAAAGGTGTGGGTGTGGGCACAGAGCTCAGAGTGTGTAAGGGTGGGTGTGGGCAGAGCTCAGAGTGTGTAAGTGTGGGGTGTGGGCAGAGCTCAGAGTGTGTAAGTGTGGGGTGTGGGCAGAGCTCGGAGTGTGTAAGTGTGGGGTGTGGGCAGAGCTCAGAGTGTGTAAAAGTGTGGGTGTGGGCAGAGCTCAGAGTGTGTAAAGGTGTGGGTGTGGGCAGAGCTTGGAGTGTGTAAGTGTGGGGTGTGGGCAGAGCTTGGAGTGTGTAAGTGTGGGGTGTGGGCAGAGCTCAGAGTGTGTAAAGGTGTGGGTGTGGGCAGAGCTCAGAGTGTGAAAGTGTGGGGTGTGGGCAGAGCTCAGAGTGTGTAAGTGTGGGGTGTGGGCAGAGCTCAGAGTGTGTAAGTGTGGGGTGTGGGCAGATCTCAGAGTGTGTAAGTGTGGGGTGTGGGCAGATCTCAGAGTGTGTAAAGGTGTGGGGTGTGGGCAGAGCTCGGAGTGTGTAAAGGTGTGGGTGTGGGCAGAGCTCAGAGTGTGTAAGTGTGGGGTGTGGGCAGAGCTCAGAGTGTGTAAGTGTGGGGTGTGGGCAGAGCTTGGAGTGTGTAAGTGTGGGGTGTGGGCAGAGCTTGGAGTGTGTAAGTGTGGGGTGTGGGCAGAGCTCGGAGTGTGTAAGTGTGTGGTGTGGGCAGAGCTCAGAGTGCGTAAGTGTGGGGTGTGGGCAGAGCTCAGAGTGCGTAAGTGTGGGGTGTGGGCAGAGCTCAGAGTGTGTAAGTGTGGGGTGTGGGCAGAGCTCAGAGTGTGTAAGTGTGGGGTGTGGGCAGAGCTCAGAGTGTGTAAGTGTGGGGGTGTGGGCAGAGCTCAGAGTGTGTAAGTGTGGGGTGTGGGCAGAGCTCGGAGTGTGTAAGTGTGCCTAGGCAAGGCCCTGGTTGTCGTCATCATTACCACAGTGAATGGTAAATAGGAAGAACGCTCTATAATACAGAGATGCTACTGGGGAGAAAACAGATTAGCACTAGAGAGCAAACCTCAGGGCGGCACTGTAGGGCTGTATGTGCTTCTATTCCTGTGTACAGCAGGCACACTGGCTTATGAAAGTCTTCTGGAAGGACATACACAGAGCAGAGAAGCACCCTGGTGTGGAGCAGTATGGGCTATGTGGGCTCCCTCTTCACAGTTAGTCCCATGTAGCCTGACTTCCAGTGACACCTACTACCTACCTATAAACAATACAGAGCTCCAAGTATGTACAGTGTCCTAGACTCCAGTGCCCAGGCAGGAATTTTAGTTGGGGTACACACCCCAAACTTACAGCCTGGGAGAAAGGATGAGCCATGGGACTGGCCCTCATACACTTGGCTAGCTCTCAGTGAGGGCCCCGGCAGGTTTGCACCTTAAAGAGATGGCTCTGCCACGATCCTCCTGCCAGTCAGTATCTTTGTAGGCAAACCCTGTCCTTACATTTCTCTTGGAGTAGCAAGAAATCAGGGTAAATAAAAAGGAAACCAAAGCTAGGAGGGTCATGTGACATGCCAAGGCCACCCAGGTGGGAGCCAGCCAGGTTCAGGGGTGCGACAGACAGAGAAGAACTAGACTGAGGTGGAGAGGAGAGATGGCCCACTGTCCCTGGGTAGGGCAGAACGAACACATGTGGAAAGGGAGAGCTGGCAGCTGCTGAGGAAGGCAAATGCTTTTAGGAGGCAGACAAGAGCAGCCCTTGAAGGTGGATGATGTCTCAACCATGAAGGCTCTCTCCCCTCACACCGAATGGCAAGGATAGGTGGAAGGCTCTGAAGACCCAGCCTTGGAAAAACTTAGTTTTCAAGCAGGAGAGTTAGCCTTAGTGAGAAGCTTCTTGGTGCACAAGATCATCTGAGGAGATGGGCCTGTTCCAGAGTTCAAAGCCTGAAGCCCTCTGGTTGCCCATATGGGCCCTGAACACCCAGGGCTCTAGAGGACACACAGCGCTCAGCCATGCCTCTCCCCAGTGCCACAGGAAGTACTGACTTGCTATTAGTCACTCAGTAGTCACAGCCCCTTATCGGTTTTGAATTCTTGTCAGTATGCCCGTCTGCCCTCTGAGGGTGATGCAAACACCTGACCAGGGTGCGTCTCTAGTGAGACGCAGTGGCAGCCAGCAGCCTCAGAAATCAACAAGGCAAGTACTCACGTTGAAGAAATTGGTCTTGTTCCTCTCGCAGAAGAGCCCCTGTGCCGGCATGTGCTGCAGTTGTTGCCATGGGATACTGCTGCCTAGCAACACATCACGGGCCCACTGGAGGTTCTGGGGAAACAAGAAGTAGGTTGGAAGTGAGTGTGTGGGCTGCGCAGGGTGCCCATGGGAAGGCAGGTGGTCCCTTCTTCATGGCTGCACTGGCAAAAATTGTGATGAACAGTAGCCCTGCAGACATTGATCCTACTGCTCCAGGAGGCAGGCTCTGGACGAGAGCTCTGAGTACTGCGCTTTGCAAGTGATTTTTCTTGTTGTTGTTGATCACAGCTGACTTAGGGATGGGGCATCAGATTACATAAGGCAGTGGGCATAGAGACCCCTCACCTTGCCCAACCCTGAAAATGTGCCATGTAGACTCAGTGCCCACATTTCCTGGAAACCCCTATTAGCCCTGAATGCAAACCATACTCATTTACCAGGAATCCTTCTTACTATACACTGTGGTAGAGCGGCCTCAGTGGCCTGGGCTTCAGTCACAGTGCTTGGGCCCATGCTCTCTTGGCAATGGTCTTGTTGCTACCTGTTGCAGCCTCCTGAAAGGTAGAGGTAGGTGAAGGTGCCTTCAGGCCCGTGGCTCCTTCACCCTTCCTTCCCTTGCATAGCTCATACTGTCCCCCATTCCCCAGGGCCCCCACTGCCATTACCTCTGCTTAACAGAGGCAGGACAGGCCCAGCACGTTTAAAGGGAAAGAATAAACCCCAACAGCAGCCTAGCTCGCCCATCAAAACTGTCAGGGGATACAGGAGCCTAGGAATGAAGCTCGAGGCACACACAGCAATGCTCAGTCATGAAGCTGGGTCCTAGTGACAGCTCAGTCAGGTTCTTCTCAGGGCAATGCTTAGGCTGGATGGTTAGTCCCTACGCCTGGTCCAACTAGTCACAGTTAGACATTCACAGAGAACGATATGGAGCACAGGACAGGAAAGCACTTGTGGAGTCTCAGGGGAATTTTGTTTCTGGGCAGTACTGGGGATTGAACACAGGGCTTACACACAGCAGGTAAGCACTCTACCCCTAAGGTGTAGCCCAGCCCTTTCTCTACCCCTGCCCTTTCTCTACCCCTGAGGTGTAGCCCAGCCCTTTCTCTACAAGAGCTATAGCTCAGACCCTTTCCCCTCCTGCCCTAACTTTGAGATGCTCATTAAGCTATCCAGGCTGGCTTAAACTCTTGGTCCTCTTGCTGATACCGGCCAAGCAGGCCCTGTTATTACAAGCATGGGTTACCATTCCTGCCTCTTTTTATTTTTTTTATTTTTTTAATCAGTAATGTATTTTTGCAGGGCTGGGAGTCAAACCCAGGACCATGGTCATAAAGGCTGGCATTCTAATCCTGAACCATATCCACCACTACCCCTGCCCCCACCCCACCACCTGTAATTCTATTCTCCTGTACTCTACCTGACTTACAGGAGCTGGGCACAAAGGAGACCTGTGAGCTAGTTTGAGGTCAGTGAAGTGGGTGAAGCCTGGGCTATGGCTTGCAGCAGACTGATTGTTCTAGGCCTGGGGATGAACTATCTATGGCAGGAGCCCAGCTTGACCCCCTGGGAAGCAGAGAAGCACTCTGTACACAGCCTGTGGAGACTCCCCCTGAGGTGAGTTAACCCCAGGGGATCCAGGACGTGGACAGCTCTGTGCTGCACAGGCTTGGAAAAGGTTACCACAGCACCGTGACGTTGAGGGACTTGTTGGCAGGGTCCTGATGGCCTGAGGAAGTAGTGACAGTCTGGGGTGGGAAGGACACAGACCGCGGCTCAGGAAGTGTCTTCACAGCAGCCACCATCTCCTTAGGAAGACCAAGGTGAGAAGAAGACATACTTGTGGCTGGGGATGGAAGAGAGCAGTGCTGGGACAGGGAGGGGAGGAGGTGGCTGCCTTGCTAGGGCTGCTTGCCTGTGGCTGTCAGATGAGGATCCACACTCCTTCCTGACTCATAAAGGGGCAGCAAGAGACATTTCCCAATGCCCGCAAAGAATGCAAAAAACACTGGCTGCCAAACCTAACTTGGACTGGGCTCCGTGCTCGGTGGAAAGCACATTCTCCAGTTGTTGAGGTTGCCAAAGACAGGCATGAACTCAGACTGATGGCTAAGCACAAAATGTGCAGAGGCTCCTGGGAGCTCTCGGCTAATCTACACCTGAGGCCCAGATGGGAGCGCAAAGGGCTGTCAGGGGATTTGGCTGGTGCCACCCCAGTGTGTGGGACAAGGGCTGGAGACTGGTGGACTCTTGTTGGGCCTCTTTCTTTCCTGCAGTTCTAGTGTGGTACTCTCAAGGTGAGAGTGGGTGGTAATGTCAGTAGGGTGAGTGCAGCATCCTAACTCCTCCTGAGGTACAGAATTCCCACTTGACACCAAGAAAACCGAGGCCAAGGAAGTTTGCAAGCTTGCCCAAGCTCCCAGACCCAGGAAGAGGCAGCTGTCTGTGAGAAGAACGAAAGGCAGGTAAGTGGGTTCTGGGCTTTCAGAAAACGGAGGGCACTGGGCCTCAGTCAACTCAACAGTCTGAGATGCAAAGGCAGAAGAAACAGAAACGAGGGAGGGAGGCTCCTCACGTGCCCAGAACAAAGAACTGGGAGGCTCTGGTACAGTCTGAAATAAGAAGGAGCTGAGGTGGCTGCCTCAGCTACTCCCAAGACCAGTGCTAGTCAAGTCAGACAGTCTTATACTCGTGGACTGACCTCAACTGCCGAGTTTGTCTGCTAGCTCGTTCCAAACTCCTATCACTCCAATACTATACACAGCAGGCTGGCTGCCTCCGTTACCAGAACTCTTAGACTCCCCCTCTTGCACAGGAGGGGTGGGCAGCCTACACCCCTACCTGTACCTTCTAACCTGCACACACAGTGGGAGCTCAGTAGTCCTTGATGACTGGAGAAGGAAGCAGAGTCACCTGCAGGGCTCAGATGGCCAAGGCTGTAAGGGAGCCCTGGCCTCAGACACCACACACCACTGCTGTGTGGACGACCTAGATGATGTCCCGTGTCTCTGTCTCTTTCACTGGTCCCACAGAAAAAGTCTGGCTCATAGAGGCCAATGCCCATGATATTAGCCTATAGGTAAAGAGAGGCGGCAGAGCTGTGGAAGTCACACTTGAACTGTACATAGTGTCCTGCCGTCAGCCTGTGTGACAGTTCCCAGGAGGGCAGCGATGACCCTCAGCTGGGCTCAACCCTCACCTGACTGTACCTTAGGTGTTGGCTTAGAAGTAACTCATGAGTTACAGGACACACGATAAAGTCAGCTGGTAGAGATCTCACTGGAGAACGCCCTCTGCAGCCTGAGGTAAACCTGCTCGGCCTCCTCGGCATCGGACCACTAGCGGAGTCCTTGAAGGACCAGGCTCCATGGGTAGGGGAGGCGCCAGAGCTGGAATGGCGGCCTCCAGCTGGTGAGGGATGCTGGAGGTAGGGACAGTCACGAAGCTAGGGCACATCTGTCTGGAGTCACCCAGTAATAAAGGATCTCTCCCTCTAGATCAGTGGAGCGCAACCTTCCTAACGCTGTGACCCTTTAATACAGTTCCTCATGTCGCGGTGACTGCCAACCATAAAATTATTCCCTGCTACTTCATAACCATAATTTTGCTCCTTTGTTATGAATTGTAAGGCAAATATCTGACGTGTGACTCCCAAAGGGGTCACAACCCACAGGCTGAGAATCCCGGCTCTATTTCCACCAAGAACTTCCCAGGACTGAGGTTGCAAGACAAGAATGCAGCCAAATCCTAGACCTGGCAGACTTAAAACGAATTTTGACCTTTTTAATCATTATAAAAGTGATAATCATCTCCATGTTTAGAAAAAGAATTGGTGAAATAAAGTGTGCCCCATTCACCCGAGAAAACGTGGTATGGTCATTAAAGTTGTGGTAATTAAGGCACCTGTGTGCATGAGCGCAGAAGCAGAACTGAAACAATGCTATGTGCAAAGGCAACAGGCATCACCCACGTCAGAGGACGGCAGGGGAGACACAATCCTCCCACTACTCCTGGGGAAATTCTTCAATGGAGGAGATGTTCTCCTGGACTCAGTGCCCTGTGGGGTCACCAAGCAAAGCCCCTTAGAGGCTGAGCCCAGGTCAGAGGTCACCAGCCTCTCGGGAATGATATGGACAGCACTGCCTGACTCCTCCTTCATGGTCTGTTCTTACTTTCCATTCAGGCCCCTTCAAGGAGTCGAACTTGGATCCTAAGTCCCCAAAGGGCAACTGCTACTGCCTGTCTCTCCCAACCTAAGGCCGCACAATGCCCCCCTCTCCCACACCCCATTACAATGGCTTTAACCTCACTTGCAACAATGCCCCGAAAACTTCTGTTGCCTGACTGGGCCTAGGGCTCCCAGCCAGCCTGTGATTATATCCTCTTCAGCTCTCCTCCCTGCCATCAACTTCTGCCAGGCCCAGTCTGACCTCAGTAGGGTGTGCAACTGTACCACCCACCTGGAAGCCTTTACTGTTGGCTTCCTCAGGGGTCTCAGGGCTCCAGGGCTTGATTCACACCTTTGGCTGAAAGGTTTTCTTTCTCTGACCTTTCTGTCTAAATAGTCATGCTACCCTTTCCACTCCTGCATCCAGTTGATTTCCTCCCTGACTTCACTAGCTGCTACAGTGTTCTATTTTCCAAGCTTTCAGAATCTTGTTTGTAACAGATGCTGTTGTTCAAAGCCCTTTAGACTTGCATGCCTCTATCCCTTTGAGCGAGTAAGAACTGGAAAAACAGCAGCCTTCCCCTGGCAATGTCTCTCACCTCCTCTGGCCCCAAAGGTTCAAAGGACCCTTCCAAGCAGAAGGGAGGCAGCCTTCAGTGCACAATCAGGAGTCCAACATTGAGCATGGAGGGTTGAAATCTCTGCACTAGGGAGGCTGAGGCAGAAGGCTGCTCACAAGTTTGAGGCTAGCCTGAGCTACAGGCTTTTTATCTATTAAGAACTTATGTAATAAATTCTAGGCCATACTGAGCTAAAGGGTGAGACCCTGTTCTCCAGTCCAAATTACCCCAAAAGATTTCCATGTCGAAAAAACAATCAATCTGTGCCCTCCCTCCTCCCTCCTCCCCAATGAACACAAGCTAATGTTATTTAGGAAGAAAACCCACAGTTGAGAAAATGCCTTCATTAATTGCCTGTAAGTATGTCTGTGGGGACATTTCCTAATCTGCTGCTGTGGGAGGGCCCAGCTCACTGTGCAGTGTTATCACTAGGCACAGGGTCCTCCATGGCTTCGTCAGTTCCTGTTCTGACTTGGCTCAGAGATGGATTGTGGCCTGAGAGTTGTAGGCCGAAATAAACCCCAGTAAGACAGAAATTAATACCAGAGATAGAGTTGCTGTGGCAGACCTGGCCATGTTTCGGGGAGGATTAAGGAAGAGTCTGAACTTAGGGCTAGAAAAGTTGTGTGCTCGGAGCTCTGTGGGCTGCACTGTGGGCTTTTGGAACACGATGCTGAGATACAACCCAGGCTTGTGAAGGTTTTCAAGGAAGCAAAGACTCACAGCTACACTCTGTGTGACGTTTCTGTATTAAGGGTATGTGTTTCTGATCAGTGGAGCTGATAACCTGGCTATAGTTAACAGGAGACAGGACCACTAAAGAGAAACCCTTGCTGTGCTGGAACAATTGATACTGGTTGGCTAGGGCTGAAGAACCAGCTGTGATCCAGAACAGACCAGTAGCACTGAGGTAAAGATTTTTGGAAAACATGTCCTTAGGCGCAAACAATTCCTTATGGTCAAGCACACAGAAGCTATAGTTCAGAGGGGAGCCATGGCTGCACTGTTAATGCTTATGATTCCTAGGCGGTTCTGGTTCTGAAGTCATGATGGAATTCATGAAGAGAGGCTGGGAGAAGCCATTGGTGAGGGTGCACCCCAGCCGCAGTGTGGACCCCAGTGAGCCCTTGTGGCTGTCTGCACAAGCTCCCTAGCTGAGGTCTGAGGGTGTGTGTGTAAGGCAGAAGGACTTGGGCTCTCTGCCCACCATGGAGCTCAACATATGCTTACCCTCATCTTCCCCTTTTAGCAAAATCAGTCTTGGGTGGGAGGACAGCCGCACATAGGCATCAGGGATGCCTCAGGGGAAGACCTATCCCTTGGCAACTCAGTTGCAGGGTGTGGCCACATGGGCAGGAGGTACAGAAATGCAAATAAGAGAGAAGGGTCTGGCTAACAAGAAAGGACAGCCATTGTCCACCCACCCCCATTATCACAATAATTCTGTGTATCCCCACCATCTCCTTCAACAAAACAGCCCTGAGCCTCCAAGAGTGCCTGGGCCTGTACCTCCTTCAGAACACACAGTGAGATAAGGACTGCACCCGGTGGGACAGGAGAAAGACCAAAGGGGTCAGCAGCAGTTAACCACCCAACCCAGGGAAGCTCTGCCAGTTGGATCCCAAAAGAGACAGACACCTGACAGTCCAGTAGGCCACCAAGCCACAAAACAGCAGCAGGAAAAAAGTCACTGCTAAGCCTATAAGTAAGATTTGAAAAAAAAAAAGCGTCGCTGTCAAATACACACATTGGAGAAGTGTTTGTCACCAAACAGCTATGTGTGGAAAGAGGTCAGTGCTTGCCAGCCAATGTCTCTGACAGTCAGCTACAGTGAGTTGCAGTCCGTCAGAGGAACTGGCAGGGCTGGCACCTAAGACTCACCCTCTGATAGAGGCTAAGCCCTCAGCAAAGGGAGGTATTAATTCAAACACTCGGTAGGGCCTGGTGCTAATCTGTCACTCAGATTGCAGATGGCAACTGGGTTTAGCAAAGGCCTTCGAGGACAGCCTAGGAAAGGCAGCCCAGGTGCCTGGTCAGGGCTCAGAGCTTACCTGGCCTCCCAGAAACACTCACTGGCTTCCTACAGTGCTGTCTCTACAGGAAGTCAACACCGAGAACAGTGTCCACCCACAAGAGATCTCTTAGAGTCATGGCTAGCATTCCGCTTCCACAAACCAAGAAACCCAATCTAGAACTGGCTAAGAAAAGAGCCAGCGGACACTCATGGGCATGGCTGGGTTTGCTGGGTCCATCTGCATGATCCACCACAGAGACCAAACGACCCAGGGACAGTCATGGGAAAAGTACAAGTGGGAAGATCACACAGAGCAGGACACACTTAGCAGTGGAGAACAATGGAGCTAACTGCGTGCGTCCTGGGCAAACCACGGGCCTCACGCATACTTCGTTCCAACACTCAGCCCTGGTAAACTGAAGCCCAGGTCCCCAGACACAAAGTAATAAGGCCACAGCCACAGCCCCCAATTACATCATCGGTGCACAGAGTCAGTAGCAGTGTCAGGCCTGAGAAGGTTGTTGAGTTTAGAGTGTGGAATTAGGGTTTTCTCCTCCACTCTTCTATGTCTTTTCTCCTCCCTTATCCCTCTGGTTCTCTCTGACTTCACACTCAAACTCTGTGACTAAGGATAGTCTTGATCTTATAACACTTCCGCAACTACCTCTCCATGGTGGGGAGGGCAGGAGTGCAACCCTGCTTGCATTTACTTAATTCTGACATTAACACAACTCTGAAATATCTATTTAACAACTCTCATCCAACGAAGGGGGCAACTTTATTCAACAATGTCTGGGCATGCTAAACACCCTGCACGCCAGCACCCTTGGGATGCAGAGAAAGCCTTTAGCAGGGCATAAATGCTTGCTGGGCCTGTGTAACGACTTACAATCTCCTCCTCCCACCTGCACCTCTTCCTCCCTGCTTCCCCGGGTAACAATCCATACCGACCATTTGCACCCACATCTGCCTCAGCCTTTGCTGGGAAGGCATGAGAACAAGAGCCATCTGAGCTGAGCACGGCTGGCCGGACTGAACACTGACGATCCCTCACAGGGACTTGACAGGCTCTGTCCCCAAGCTCTGAAGCTCTCCAGAGGAAAGGGTTAGCAGGAGTGACTAAAGCAGTGAAGATGTGCAGCTCACTTCTTGAGCAGTGAAGACATGTGCTGGTTGGAATTTAAGAACCCCTAGAACCCTGTGTACAGAAGTCTGGTGCACAGGGGTGAGGTCCACTGCTCAAAGTAGGCCAGGCCGTGAGTGAGCCCAGCTTTTCTGAATAGGGGTCAGCAGCAATGGCCAAGGGCAGCCAGGCAAGCCAGTCTACTGTTGTTTGATTTACAGAGACTGACAATGCTGAACTTCTCCCTCCCCCAGGGCTGCTGAGGCTAATTTCACCCACTGAGCTCTTAGAAAATTGTCTAAGCTACATGAACACGTGAGTCACTGCAGGGACGAGGAATAACCAGTGCCAAGCCAGGGTCTGTTTCTCCAGACAACTACCCTACTTGGTTCTTCAAACATCTAGAGTGTGGTGGGGCCCAGAACAGGGGCGGCAGTGAATCAGGAGTCACAGAAAGGCAGGCCTCACAGCTAGGTCTTATAAACCACCCTGCTCGAAAGGTCCTGCTAGCTCTTCCTGGCCCTCACCACCCAGCCCTCTCCTGGGCTGCTGGCACTGGCTGGCCACTGCTCTGCAACCTGCTAGCCTCTCTGTCATGCTGGTCACAACAGAGCTGCTCTGCTTGCTCATGTGTGCATTTTTAACCTGCCACCCCCTTGGAGGAACAGGCACCAGGGGCAGGGGACCTCGCCCTGCCACCTCTTGAATGAGAAATGACTTAGGGAAAAGAAGGTCACTCTGATCCTTCCACCAATGCTAAAAGCCAGAAGAAAGGGTCTGACTGGAAAGCCCCTGGGAGCAGTGACAACTAGGGCACAGCTGTTGCTTTCCAAAAGGGCTGAGGGAGGCTGCAGCACCCAACATCTGGGAAGCAGGGGCTTCAAAGACGGATCCGGCAACTGTAGCCATGAGTCCAGAGCGGGTGACAGCAAAGAGGGAAAGCTGGACCACAGTTTGGAGTGGCTCTGGCTTTGAGGCTCTGCTCCCCATCCCTCCCAAATGAGTTACCCAAGCCCTGACCCCAAAGTTCCAAGCTGTTTTGGTTCTGCTTGTCAGCCTTTCAGTACACCTGTCTGGATGAAGTGGCCATCATCATACCCAACATCCCTCTTCAGGGCCCTTCTCACCCGGTGAGTCTTGCTGTAGGTGTAGAGAAAGGCCAGCCGGTAGAGACTCTTGTAGTGCTGTGGGAAGCGACTCAAGCACAGGCAGAAGGAGGCGATGCACTGCTCTGTGAGGAACTGGCGCTGTTCCTCAGCACCTGCTGGCAGCCCCTGAGGGAAAGCCACTGGCTCCCCTAGGGGGTCACTCCTCTTCTTCCCATCCCACGGAGGGGGCGTGGACACTGCGGGCTTGCTGGGGATGTAAGCAGAGGCCGAGGAATCTGCCACAGGCTTCTGGACGCTTGGTTCTACAACCCGGAAGGCCTCTGTGCTCTCCAAAGACTCCTCCGTTTTTCCTACAATTGAGAGGAGGAAGAGAAGCTACTTGGTTTTGAGCTCTTTTTATGCAACCGTCTATCACAAATAATGGAAGAGCTCAGTAAGGTGACAGGGGACAGCTAGGCTGATACCCATGCTTGATGGGCAATGAACCCAGCGATGGGAGACACAGAGCCCCATAGCTCTGGCTCTACCCCTACTGGCTGTGGCCACACAGGCTCCTGCCCCAAGAAACAGGAGGTGCTGCTGGCTTCCAGCAGGGGTCCCAGAGGTGACAGAGAGAAGGAGCTCCAAGCTGGGCTCTGGCTCTGACCCAGTGAGTGGTGACACAGGTGCTATTAGGCATGGTCTAGGTACACGAGAAAGCAGCCCACACAGGGGAGGAGACATCACCACTGCTAGTCAAGCAGCCAGGAAAAGGCTTGGCAAGTGAAATACCTGTTCTACTGGCAGCAAGCTCCTCGGCCTACGGTCTACCCAACACTCCTCTCTGAGCTGCTGCAGGTGTGCTGTGTGGTAGGTACGGTCCCTGCTTGACAAGTCCAACACCTGAGGTCAATCCTGCCCCTCTGTTAGCATGGCAGACCCAGGATCAGCCTCAAGATGGCAGAGCTGAATGGCCTCACACCACCCCTTCTGAGGTACAGCCTAGTTGGCTGCCCGTGGAGGAGGCTCTCTGGCCCAGGGCGCAGAGATCGGTGGCTTCTGGCCCACTGCCTTGAGGTATCCTGACTTTGGCATATCCTGCACAGCCTGTCTGAAGGCGTCAGTCTGACCTATTCTGAAGACAGTCTCAGCAGCCCTCCTGCTAACACGAGGAAGGCCTGGCAAGAACTGAAACCTAATATGGCAGAATCAAGAGGACAAGGACCAAGGCTCCAGGTTATCTCCATACAAGTACCAGCAGACCTAGGCAGACCTCAGGTATGTGGCAGGGCTGGCCGCTGTTGTTCTTTTGTGTCAAGGAATGAAGTGAGCAGCCAGCTCCCTGCTATCCCAGCTCCCAGAACACCTCCTCTCCACTGCCACTTCAGTTGGACACACACACACACACACACACACACACACACACACACACACACACTGACCTCTGCTTCCCCCCCCCGCACCCCCCACTCACTCACTCGCCCGCCCACAGACCTCAGCACGCCACTCAGTGTTTCTTCTCTTGGGTCTCCCTACCTCAGGTAGAGGAATGGCACAAACTGTTTCCCTCCCTGGAGCCCAGAGCTTAATAGGGCCCATTCTAGAACTTAGTAGGGCTGTTCTAGCTCCTACTGTACCCTGTTTTGCTCTGCAGTGCTAGGGATAAGGCCAGGGTATCACCCCAGCTCCCCCAGTATCTGCAGTGGACTGGGTGACTGTCAGAAGTCCTGAGGGTCTCTGCTGCCATGATACCGTGCTGTCAGCTCCTCTCTGTGGGCTTAGGATGCTATCTGGACCCCTAATTTAGAGCTGGCACCCACCTTGCAGGATTACCATCGTCTTGCCCATGAGCACGTGAGGTCTCTGTGTTCCGAACAAGGCTCAACACAAGCAGTGGGACAATGGCTATGGTCCCAGCTGGGGCTCCGGGAATCGGATGATGATCCAGCCCTTGGCCTGGGTCAGGGGTCAGGGGTCAGGGGGCAGAGATGACACTCAATGCTCAGACATACAGCCTCAGGAACACAGTTTTCATGGAAAGCAGGCAGAGTGAAGGATTTAGTCCAGTTCAGTATACACAGCGGAAGGACCAAAGAAAATGGCAATCTCTGGCAGTTACAATTCAGTTGCTCAGAGTTCTGAGTGGCCCAAGAGTCTAGGAAAGATGAGTTGAGCTGCCTCACCCAAACATCCACTCCCTCTGCTAGCTGGGCCTCACAGACCATGCAATTTTCCACTTTCTTGTAGAAGAAAAGGGGTCAGAAATGGCTGTAAGTCCACATGATGCTTCCGGCCAGGATGTCAAGGAATAGCCCAGTACCAGACGCATGAAGATGGTATGATACGGTACTCCCACCCAAAGGTGAGAGAAACATACACTGCCAGGCAGCCCAAACTGGGTCTTTATGGCAAGAACTGGTTTAGAATGCTGCCAGTGCACGTACCAAGGCTAGCAAAGCCTGAGTGTTCTAAGAAGCATGTCAGCCCGCCATGGTGAACTGGCTCTGTCTAGTGGTTTCCTGGGAAGGGTGGAAGGGACACTGCTGAACACCAGCACAGACCTGTCAACCACAGACAATGTCACTAGTGACCAGAAAGTACAGGTCATGTGTGGCCATGGTGCAGCAGGTCTTAGTGTTCACTGTGTGGGCTACACTTTGGGTTTTACATACTACAGAGGGAGTTTGTGTTTAAGTACTGTCTCCCCGCCCCCTCTCATTTTACTATTTCTGCCTACATAATATGAGCATATACTTTGAAGATCTGACTCGTGCAGAGGAGAGCTCCAGAAACATGAAACAGCCCGAGTGTAAATGTCTCTTGAACACCGGACCATCTGCACTTGGGTGACATTGTAGGGAGGAAGGTTCGGGGCTAGGCAGGATCGGGAAAGCAGACCCTGCTCCCTTCAGTATCCACCGCCTGCAGTGGACCTGGACCTATCATAGTCTGCTCTTCAGTGGGCACCCAATGCATGAACAAGGGCCCGGAGTCCGTGGTACGTATGGATGGGAGGGAGCAGCAGGTTGGTGGTAGGGCTGCCCAGAAGAATGCAAGGTCAAGAGATGCGTTAGATTTCAGTGGGCGCTGGCCTGCGGCTCTGGCTGTCTCAGGGAGGCTGAGAGCTAGTTGTGGGCTAAGAGGACAGCACAGAGGCCGAGAACACACCTAAGGCAGGCTGGGAGTGAGGAGAGACAGGGACAGAACATGCCACTTCAAGCCCGCCAACCACTTAACAGCCTCTGGCTCTGACCTACCATTCCTTACCGTGGCCAGCAATGCACCGTATGTCCCTTTCCCCCAGATCAGTTCTGAGTAAAAGAGACAGGATGGTAGCACACTCCTTAGTAGGTCCTACCGCGCACAGGATGCAAAGAGGCCGGATGGGAAATGTACCCCCTAAGTCGTTTGAACGCTTGCTTCACAGCCACTTCAGGAAGGTGTGTGCCCAGAGGGAGGACGCTGGGTAGACCGAGCTTTTGAAGTGATAGCTGGGTCCCTGTTCTGGCTTTAGTTTACACCTTCTTGACTATCTGCTAAGACATACCAAGTCTCGCTCGCCACAGCTTCCGCTGCAGAGCCCACCCCCTCAAACTGTGTGAACCAAAATAAATTCTTCTTCCCTTAAGTTACACCTGTCAGGCTCCTGTGCCACCGCAAGGAGGGAGTCACTGACACGGAAGTCTACAGGGACATGCTAACAGCACAGAGGGCCACAGAACATCAGCAGAGTCTCCGTGTCTAAGAGTAAAACTAGCAGTGCTGTGCTAGAGTGTGCGAGGCACGTTACGTGCTCCTCTCTATTCTAAGTTTCCTAACGTGCATTTATTTCCATTACAGAATACAGCCAACAGGAAGGGGGACAGCACAATGACTGCCAAGAAAGTGGGGCAGGGCTGCACTTCTTCTTCTTTCTGGTTCTCAGAGACAAAATGTGCTCTGTGTTCATTCTGCTATCAAACCTGTGACCCTCCCGCCTCAGCCTGCTGAGCTCCAGTTAGAGATGCATCACCACATTGCGGCTTTAGCCTTACCCCCACCCCCTTGCTACTTTTTAAGACAGAGTCCTACTGTGTAGTCCTGGCTGCCTCCCAAGTGTGGGGATTAAAGCCATGCACTATCACACCCAGCTTTAACCTGTCTCTTGATGGTGACCAGGCACAGGTAAATCTATCTGATAAGAGTCCTATAAGGACAGCCAGGGACAAAGAACTAGAAGAGTCCTATCCTCCTCTAATGGCCTTGGCCCACCACCACAGTTACAAGTGAGCCTCTAACTTGCATAGAAACCTGCTGAGGTTAGGGCCCAGGCCCCAGAGGATGCAGGCTACCGGCCACCCAGCCCACCCAGAAAGCAACAGAGAGCAGTGACTAAGGCTGACCTCCTCACCCTTTCTCAGCCTCAGAAAAGGCCTCAAGGCTTTCCTTCTCAGGTGTCTTAGAAGGCAGTGTCTGGTCTGGGACATCTGAATATGGGACTGGGTTTTCTGGCAAATACATGGCATTACCAAGAACGGGAAAGCTCTTGGGAAGACTAATGAGGAAGGGACTTGCTGTACAAGCATGAGGGCCTGAATCCAGATTGCCTAAAGCCATGTAACGCTGGACACAGTAGCGCACACACGTGTATCCCAGAGCTCCTGTGGCAAGATAGGAGGTGGACACAGGAGAATCCATGAAACTCACAGGCCAGCCAGCCTGAGGCACAGCAGCAAACAACAAACAAGGTTGAAGGTGCAGACCTGGCTGTGCTCTGACCTCCACGTGTGTGCCAAGCACATGCACACCAGCGCACACACACACACACACACACACACACACACACCAGAAAAGGTGCAGACCTGGCTGTGCTCTGACCTCCACGTGTGTGCCAAGCACATGCACACCAGCACACACACACACACACACACACACACACACACACACCAGAAAAGGAAGCTTTGAGAATCTATGGCTAAGTAGCCACAGTTTAGGAGTGGCAGCAGGGACACCGCAGCCCGCCTATAATCATACTGCTAACTTAGAAGCAAGGCTCTGTAGATTGCCACACAGGAGAGCCAAGGGATCCCAAGGGAGCTGGGCATATCCCAGGCTTAGATCAGTGCTCTCTGCCCAAAAAAGGCAGATTTCCCAAGAAGTCTGATATGATTCAGACTAAAAAGAAAACATACTTGTGACATTCAGAATCCCATGACTTTTTCTGAAAACCATTCATTCACCAAGGCAGGGCAGGCGTACTACACTGACATTGTGAACATGGCCTTCCCAACAGGGAAATGTGTCATCACTGTATGACAAGTGTCGCAGAGCATCTTCAAAAGCTGCCTTATTTAATCCTCACAATTCCTGGGGTTTGGCGCTGGGACACTCCTATCCTCCAGTGTGAACAGAGGCCTAGAGGGGTGAGTGACTTTCCCACTCGCATGCTGGGTGAAGAAGCAGAGGCCATGAAGATGGAGGCCAGGCTGGGCCTGAGCTTTTCCAGAACTCAGAGCTCAGTTCTTCCTGGACTGCCCCAGGTGATCAAAGCAGGCCCAATTTAGCAAGTTAGGCGTCTTACCTCTTTCCTCTGTGGGCCCTGGAAGGTCTTTACCACTTGGTCCTGCTTGAGCACTGAGCCCAGAGATCCTCTTCTCTGGAAGGAGCTTTCGAGAACCGTCCAGCAAACTTGTGGGCTCATTAAAGAAGTCCTGTGTTGAGCTGGAGTCTGACAGTGCCACAGCTGTGCTGTCCTGGCTTCGGTCTGAAGGAAGGAGGAGGAAAAGGCAGGAGCATGAACTCACACCACTTCTAGCATAGAGATCTACTAGGGCTAGATTCCCACAGAGCCCAGGACTGCCCTGCAGCCGAGCATCCTCTGCGTATCACTCTAACTCTGCTGAGCCCAACCGTCTGAGAGGCCCTGAGCCCCTCACAAAAGGCACCAAACTCTACGGCCAACCTTCCTGAGTTTCTCCAAACAGTAGTCTGGCAAACTCAGCAACTGGCTCCTGTGGGAAAAGCCCGATGTCCTTTGTATACTGTAGGGATAGTCCTACTATGGCTAATTTCAGCTACCAATATGCTTCTGGGAGGTATGGAGTTGAGAAGAGACAGACTGGTCACCACTGTGTAGTGCTGCCATAGAGACTTAAGAGAAGGCCCAGAGGCCAAAAAACAAAACAAAAAAACCAGCAAATATTTTCAAGCAGATGTATGTTCTAGAACAAAGAGTCTAGATTCCTTTGAGTCTTGGACACAAGGCAGTTTGTATCACTCCCTGGCTGTTCCTCTCAGGTCTCCACAGGCACTCTAGGAGAACGACCAGAGGCAGGGCTGGGAGGAAGCTCAAAGAACACAGGCCTAGGGAGGAGGTGCAGCTTAAAGGACATGAAGCTCATCTGGAGCCTCATTCCTAAGGGACAAAACCTCCAGTTTCAGGGCACAGGCAGCAAATCGTGCTGCCTCCAGGATACAGGGTAAGGAAAAGGGGAGAGTTTTTGATATAAGAAAAAGCAGGGAACCCACCACTAGGGAGGGACAGGGTCACTAAGAAAGCTGTACCCCTGAGATGCAGGGACATAGATTAAGTCTGAGGCTTAATCAACAGAGGGAAGCCTCTGCCCCAGGACAGCCAGCAATTACCCACTAGCAAAACAAGCAGAGCAGAATCTGCTGCAGGAGAGAGGAGTGAGCAGGGAGAGCCTGCAGACGCCTAAAGCAGAGAAGAGAACTAGAGAGCTGAGCAAAGTGTCATCTGGAGAAAACATGGAGCCATCATAGCAACCGCAGACCGTAACCGAGCTCAGAGCCCCAAAGGCAGCACACGTGTATCTCTTCCAGGAACAAATATTATTCACTTCAGTCAGTTTCTTTGGTCCTACATGTGATATCTGGTATTCACTATAAAATTATAAGAAATATATACATGTGTTAAGAAACTAAGGGGCTGGAGAGATGGCTCATCGTTCAGAACACTGACTGTTCTGCCAGAGGACCCCGGTTCAAAATCCCAGCAACCACGTGGTGGTTGAAAACCATCTGTAATGGGATCTGATGCCCTCTTCTGCTGTGTGTGAAGACAGCTACAGTATACTCATGTATAATAAATAAATCTAAAAAAAAGAAAAAAGAAAAAAAAGAAAAAGAAGAAACAAACAAAAACCCATACTGTAAAGAGGCAAAATAACAGAACTAGAATTGGAGGTGTTCATTGACTATTTAAAATAGTAACAATTAATTAATGCGATGTACAGCTATAATTAGGATGTTACAGCTATAGTGGAAAACTTGCATACTACCCACGAACAGATGGCAAATTTAAGAGTGAGCTGGAAATTATACAGAAGAGTCAAATGCAGTTTCTAGAAATAAAAAAACAATAACCAGAAATGAGATAATGCTTTTGGCCAGGCTTCCCAGCAGACTTGACACAACTAGGTTGAAGGATCAAAACTTAAACTAGAGGGCTGAGAAGATGGCTCAGGGGTTAAGAAAGAGCACTGGTTGTTCTTATATAGGACCTGAGTTTGGTTCCTGTCACCCACACAGTGGCTCAAAACCACTAGATCCAGGAGATCTAGCACCCTTTCTGGTCTCTGGGCATCAGCCACTCACATACTGTACATATTTATACATGCAAGCAAAATACACATACGGAAAAAAAATAAACTTAATTCCTGGCATCACAAACAAAACTTAAAACTGATGGAATATAAACAATCCAAATTAGAGGGGTGGGGTGGCAAAGCAGAAGAGAGCACATACATAAGCGCTCTAACCCCTCACCCAGAGTCACAGAAATGAAAGAGTAGCATTTGTCCAGCATATGCAAAGCCCTGGGTTTGCCCCCAGCACTACAAAATTTAAAACACAGACTTTTCCAAAAATAATGAAGCACACTGAGTCACCGAGAACCTCAGAGAGCACAGAGGAAGGATTGTTTACACACGACAGAGGGATCACACATGAACAGACTGTAGCCGGGGATTCAGAAAAAGGAAGACCCACGGGGCTGGAGGGACGAGCAGAGGTTAAGGGCACTTGCTGCTCTAGCAGAGCCTCTGGACCCGATCACCAACACTTGCATGGTGTCTCACAACAATCTACAACTCTAGGGCCACGGGCCCAACACCGAAGGCCAGGCAGAACACTCACACACATTAAATAAACAAATCTTTTAAAAGGTTAAGAAAGTAAAGCAACAACAGACTTCTGACCAGAAAGCATGTACGCATGTACCAGATAATATCTTTGTGTCAGGGCAGGGGGAAAAATCCAGACTTTTGAATCAGTAACGATAATTTCCTACAAGGTAGGAAGTAAACAAAGACCTTTCTGAGATACAGAGAATCCGAGTAAATTTATTATCAATATATGAGTCAGGAGATGTTAAAATAGAACAAATACGAACCCAGAGAGAAAGCTGGACCCGTATAATAGAAATGTCTCTAGAAATGTCGAACGTGATGATGAACAAACAAGGCCGTCTACAGGCGTGCTGTTGCTAGCACTCATGCTAGTGTAAGGCCAGCACCGATGACTTAGAGACTTGATGTCAAAAACCTGAAGGGACAGCAGAGCACGTAGCCTTGTAAAACACGCAAAGGTAAAATGAACAGACACCAAGGACACCGGGAGGCCCCCAGTGCCGTGAAGAAGTGCAGTGTCTTCATAAGGTTGGTGATGATTAATGATGTCATTGCTAGCCCGGACGCGATCAGTGAGCAAGTGAGAATGTAGTGTGGGCATCTGAGGGTGAAACAGGGATCTAGAGAGCCAAGTTCAAACTCTCCCTGCGTCACTGACCAGGGCAGACACAGCCTACTGTGGCCCTCCCAGTCTTCCTTCAGAACCTTAGGAATCAAACACTGGTGACCAGATCAGCAGGTAATCAGGGGCTTGTATGAGCTGCTTAGTGGGCAAATGAAAAACAAGGTGGAATTATTTCCACAAAGTGGAAAGCCCAGAGTCTGGCAGGCAGGCAGACCGTCAGTGCTGGAGTCCTGCTCCTCCGCTCCCAAGCCTGGAAAGTCTAAAGACTGCGCCACATTTATTTGCACTTTGGTTCCCCTGTGTGTAAAACTAAGGAACAGTGTTTCCTTCCCCAAACTGTCATTATGACTGCATAGGCCATTAAACACACGGTGTCGGTGCAGTACCTGGTGCACATAAAAATGTCAACCCAATTATCCATACAGAACCCATACAGAAGACTAGGTGTGATTTACCAATCATGCCTCACATTAGCCATCAGAAATTTGATTCTGAATGGAGTTTGCTGAGTTACACCGCAGTGGGTACAGATGTCCATTCTTAACCAGTGCACGAACACCCACCCCGAGCCGAGAGGCATGCATAGGACATTGAGAATCAGCTCTGACTTCCAGCAGCTGTTCTGCTGCTCTGACGAGACAGAGGTGTCAACATGCAGCACAGGGCAGACGGCTGTCAAGCCCACAGCCCAGTAAGTCCTAAGCGTGGCTAGCCAGATGTAATAAGATCAGAGGATTTGGGTCACAGATCAGATCCAAGCTGGAACTGTCTTACTTGACAAAGGGCTCTTCCCTTACTCTCAGGGTCAGGCTGTAAGACTTCCCAAGTCCTGAATGAGGGGTGAAGGCCAGGCCTATACTCAGAAGAAACTCCAAACCTGAGTCTCCACCATAACGGAATCACTGCTCCCTCTGCAAGCCCATTGCTGTCTCTGTAGAAAGAGAATACTGACAGATGGTGACCACGGCACTTCTAGTAATTATAAAGAAAGGAGTTCCACGCATATACAGGAAGCCAGAGGACAGCTCTGTGCTCGGCTATCTCTTTCCGTCTTGACAGGGCTCCAGACGGCACTCCGGTAAAGGGCTTTATCCTGTTAGCCCTTGTTGAAGAACTTTGAACTTACAGGTCTCAGGCCCACATTCCAATCTCACGGCTGCCACTGCCATGCTAGACAAACATGGCTGATAGGTCTACTGCTTTAGGCTCCCATTTCACGTTTTTAACACGTTTTAGTGTCCTTATTCCTGAGCCTGGGATCTCCACAGGCTCTATCACATATCACAAGCTAATGACTGCACATAGCTAATGGCCTATCCCATCCTACAGCATTCACTCCGGCCCAGACAGGAACGTGATTAGCTTGGGCAACACCAGGGAGGCCTGAAAGCCCCTAGAAGATGCAGGCCATGCCCTTGCTGTTACCATCCCCACGAGATCCAGGCCAGGGCCAGCTCATCTCAGGCAACAGGAAACATGCTGAGGTGACTGCAACCCGGGGAGCATTTCCAACACTGAGCTTCAGGAAGCCAGCCTTACCAGGATGACCTCACCCACTGGCAGGCTGCCCCACTCGCTCACTGGCTCTCAAGCTGCTAGGCTCTGGGCCTAAAAGAATTACCAGTTTGGTGGAATCCCAGCTGTGATCATTAT
The DNA here is from genome assembly GCF_021556685.1 of Rattus norvegicus. Classification (NCBI taxonomy): domain Eukaryota; kingdom Metazoa; phylum Chordata; class Mammalia; order Rodentia; family Muridae; genus Rattus; species Rattus norvegicus. The sequence continues at coordinate 13,731,765 of NC_141553.1, read as the reverse complement.
AAAAACAGAGGATTGACTTGAACAAATGGGTATTTACTCCTAATGAGTTAATACCCTCGCAATGCTTCAACATGAGGGGACCTTGGTTCCACCAGCAACACAGGGAAGATAGCCAGACTATAACGGGAATGCTGTGGGCAAGAAGAGATGATAGAATGGAGGGTTGTGCTCCACTGAAAAGCAACACCCAGCAGAGAGAACATTCTCTTCAGCCTCTTACAATAACAAGACAGCCAACAGCAGCCATAGGGGAGGGACCGAGGCTGGACAGGCCTGTGGATGCACTCGAGGGCTCCTCCCCAACCTCTCACTTGCATGAGAAGCTCTATGAAGCTGGCAGAGCAGAGGCTGCCACTGGTCCTGAGGATGCTGTGGTAGCTCCAGTTCTCTCCTCAGGGAGGACCACAGTCCTGTGGCGACACCTAAAGGTCACAGTGCTAGGAGGAGGTTAGAGGTTGTACACAACAAAGACTGGGAGGCTGGGGCAGCTGGGGGCAGCAGGGCGCTCTGGCAAGGCTGCTGCCTACTCTGTGATTGGAGGGTCTCACAGGCATTAGAAACAGAAGACGACAAGGGCCGGGTTGTAGGTCAGTCAGCAGGACTTTGCTGGCATGCATAAAGCCCTAGGCTCAATTCTCAGCAGCACATAAGCCAGGTGTACACCTCTAACTCCCACACCCACTAGGAGAGGCAGGAGGATCATGAGCTTGAGTCGTGCTTGGCTAGAGAGAGGGTAAGCATCTTCTCCCGTCCTGCTTCTTTCAAGACTAACAGAATGGAAGAGTGTTGCTGTTTTTAATTATGTGTAGCTGTGCCTGTGCACCTGGGTATAGGTGCCCTCAGAGGCCAGAGGGGTTGAATCCTGAGGCTGGAGTTACAGGAGCTTGTGAGTCACGGGACATGGGTGCTGAGCACTGAACTAAGTCCTCTGGAAGAAAGGCATCTTCTCCAGCCCAAGACTAGACACTTTAAGCTACATGTCTTTCTTTTCTTTTTTTTTTTTTTTTTTTTTTTTTTTTTTCGGAGCTGGGGACCGAACCCAGGGCCTTGCGCTTCCTAGGTAAGCGCTCTACCACTGAGCTAAATCCCCAGCCCCCATGTCTTTCTTTTCATTGTGTATATATGAACTCATGCATGCATGCATGCACACACACACACACACACACACACACACACACACACACACACACCACAGTGTGTACATGGAAGTCCGAGAGATAACTAGTTCTGTCACGAAGGTCCCTCGGGTGTGGTGTATGTGTCTTTTCCTGATGAGCCATCCGTCTTGCTGCCCCTCCCTCCTCTCTTTCTCTTCCTTGAGGAAAGAGAACGTTACTTCACAGCCCTGAAACTTGGGGTCTTCCTACTTCAGGCTCTTGATTTCTGGGACCACACCTAGCAGAGGTGAATTTCTTCAAATAAGATATGTTAATAGGATGCAGCAAAGTTCAGGATTCCATTTTTCTCTGTCCCTTCAGGTCTGGTGAGTATGAAACAATGGTGAGTGATTTAAGATAACCCTGATTATAAACTTCGAGAAGACACATATGGTTCCAAATCAAGAACCCAACTGGTGGTTGGGGATTTGGCTCAGTGGTAGAGCGCTTGCATAGCAACCGCAAGGCCCTGGGTTCGGTCCCCAGCTCCGAAAAAAAAGAAAAAAAAAAAAAAAGAAAAAGAAAGAACCCAACTGGTCAGAAGGAAGCCAAGTTTCACTTCTTTCTCAGTAAAGGGGTAAAGATGAATGAAAAGCTCTTAGTAGGTGTCTGGAAGCCTAGCACAGTGGTACACACCCATAACCCCAGCCAGCACTCAGGAGGCTGAGGCAGGGGCCAGCCTAAACCACCTGTCAGGATCGGATTTTAACATAAAAAAGTAGGCTGCTGTAGCGTGCACACACGCAGAGCCCTCCCATCTCCTCTCCCAGGGAGCCACATCTGCCAGGTACAGCTGGCTGAGGACCTTGGGGAGGCAAACAGACAAAGGTAAGAGGGAAAGTCTGCCAGGAGCATTACAGCATGTGTTAAGAGTATCCCAGCTAATAAGGAGATGGCTCAGGGGCCATCAGGTGAAATCAGACAAACAACGGAGCCTGGCTACTCTCCCACAGCATAAGGCCAGCCTGAGGCTCTTAGAGTAACGAGCAAAAATGAGTGAAGCCTGGGGCAGCCTCTCCTCCTCCTCCTCCTCCTCCTCCCCCCCTCCTCTTCTTCCTCTTCCTCCTCTTCTTCCTCCTCTTCCTCCCCCTCCTCCCCCTCCCCCTCCTCCTCTTCTTCCTCCTCCTCTTCCTCCCCCTCCCCCTCCCCCTCTTCCTCCTCCCCCTCCTCCTCTTCCTCCTTCTCCTCTCCCTCCTCCTCCTCCTCCTCCTCTTCCTCCTCAGGAAGCCTTGCCCTTGAGGCTCACCAGTGGGGCTGAAGGAAAAAGGATGACCACACTGTTTCCTCCTGATTCCCAGAAGGCCCTCTGCAGAGAAGTCTTCTTAGCTCGCCAGGCATATAGCCAAGCAAGGGCCAGTGTACTGAGGAAGGCCAGAATTTGAGGAGACTTCTGGGAGAGCAGGGCCATCAGATTCCTTTAGGGCGGTGCTCCCATGCATCACTCTGTAACTTGGGGAGGACTCACCTTCCCTGGACAGAACTACACCTGCTTCATGGAGAGCTGAACTCAGCTTTATCCCCACTCACACAGCATCCAGCCTGGCACACTGATAAAAGTAGGGAGTGTGTGGCAGACACATGGGGCTAGGGCATTGGCGAGAGCACAGAGCTAAGAACTGAGCTTCAGTCCTACCTCTTCCACACAGCTGCCACGGGGTACTGCAGACCTTACCTGGGATCCTGTAGCTGAGGGTCCAAAGAGGCCGACACTGACACTCCAGAGGGCCTCGGCAGGACGAGGGTGGGTGTTTGGCTAATGTTACTAAAGCAAAGACTACTCTCCTGGTTGCTTGCAGAGAGCCACAAAGAGAGAGGCAAAGGCAGGTAGTGTTCAGCCATCTGCTCTATCTCTGAGGGGGTCCTGGGACAGAAACTGCAGGTTGCCCTAGACAGAGCAAGAAATCTACAGAAATCCTTTATGATCAACTTAGCAAGAGACTGACACGTGAATGGGACCCCTAAGGACAGGACACACATCCCACATTAGCCCTGAGTCTCAGAAGCTAGGAGTGTGTGTATTTTCCTGGCGGTCAGCAGGAAAGAGGATCAGCACAACAAGCAGGCAGCAGCCTGGGCCTGACTTTTCATTTCAATGTTCTTTTAAAATCTTGCGTACATGGCAACTTTTCATAGTAACGAGTACTTGGGGCAAGACTACAAAGATCTGGTTCTCCAGCCTGCCTGCTCTGAGCACCAAGTGGGGACAAAGAGCAGCTGCCAGTCACCTGTGGCTGGCACCTCTACCTCTCTACCTCCAGGGTAGGAGTCAAAGGACTAAGAGCCCACTACAGAGTGGGAAGGGGCTGGCTTGGTGACAGAATGGCAGCCTGTCCCAACCGCTCTGAAAGGAGGTTCTCTTTTGAGTCTTTCTTCACCCAGGATTAATTGTGCTCAACACGACAGGATGCCCGGTCTGACAGAGCTTCCTCCTGAGATGCGGGCTTCCAGGATCTCCCTCAATGTGTCTGTGACACTTGCTCCAGCAGATAACTTACAACAGCTCCTGTTTACTCGCTCAGGTTAGCCAATGAAGATGCAGAAAAAGACTGGCCATCACCTCACTGATTGCAGGGGCTCTCACTAGTCACCCTAAAGAGATCAGAATGTCTGCCAACCAGAAAACTAGTTTCTAAAACCACCAACTCAAGTAGAACAAATGTTCTGAGAAGTTTCCAAGAAGGCAAAAATCCTCTCCAGCTGGTCTTTGTCAGCTAGCTACCAGGAAATGATGGGTCCACCAGGAATGGGACTCATGGGTCCACCAGGAATGGGGCTGGCCACGGGAAACACAGGTGCCAGTGGCAGGCTGAAGAGACTGCAGAGGCACCGATGGTAGACACCAGAAGCACAGACACCTTGAGACAGAAGAAAGCAGCAGGGGGGAGCAGGGCATCACACTATGGGGACACAGGCTGCGTTCCCACCCTGTCAGCCAGCTTTCCTGAGTCAGTGAAGCAATGCCAGACACTTCAAGCTCCACCTTGCTCAGAGGGTGGTGGTGCTGTGAGTCTGAGGGTCACTGGGAGTCAGTCCCTTTCACCCTGTAGCTCAGGTCAGGAGATATACTGGCCAGAGAGAATTCAACCTGCTCTGAACTCAATCGCCAAGAACAGATGACACCAGGACGGCTGGCAGCCAACAGCTATCCAATGCATTTTCCGGGAAGGCTCCTCCAATAAAGGCCAAGGAGAATCTGTGTCTGGAGCCAAGCAGAGTATCTGTGGCCCTGTCACTCTGCTGCTCTCCTGAGCTCTCCTCCCACAGCAGCCCTTTGGGCCCACTCCAACACACTGCAGAGCTCTCCAACTCTTTGCCCCCCCCCCCCAAAATCCCTTCGGCATTCTGTAGGCTGATAGCAGTCATCCCACCCACAAACCCAAAGAACCACCCAGCATCTCAAGACACCACCCGGGGGCATGCAGGTCCAACCACAGCAGGGTCAGGACACTCTCAGCTGGACTTTCCCATGGTGCCCTCCTCCATGCCTAGCACACAGCAGGAGCTGTTTAACTGCCGCCATCAGCACTGGCCTGAGAGAGGGTCTCGGAGAGGTTAAGAGTAAGAGTGGAGCAGGAAGATGTCAGCTGACTACCCGGAACAGCAAGGGCTCCCCTGGCAGTCCCTCCCACTTTGGGCAGGTCTATCTACAGGAATACGGAGATCCCACGAAAACCGACCTGCCCGTCTCCCTGGGAGAGCAGGGTGAAGACCAGGCTCAGGAAGGACCAACTGAAGAGTCACTTGCAACCCCTGGCCCTCAGTAGTCAGGGCAGTGTGAAGTACATAGAGCCACTCAGAGTTTTGGCTATCATGACAATCTGCAGTTTTCACACTTGTCCTCACAAGGGGAATTTGGTGTCTTTAGAGTCTGTTGCCTTTCTGTTGCTGTTCTAAGAACAAATGAACAAAGCAAAGGGGGTACAGGCCTGAACTGCCTGCCAGGCAGGGAGGCAGGAGGACAGGGGAGAGGCTACCACTGCCTCTGCGTCAGGCCAGAACTGGGAAACGGGCAGTTGGCAGAAGCCAAGCACAGCACATCAAACACACATTTTTGAAATCACAGGACCAGCAGACATGAAGGTGCTCCTGGTCACAGGGGAAGCAGGGAGCCGGACTGAGGGCTGAGCATGCGTCTGCACTGTTCCCTGAAGCGAGCCGTGACAGGTGCAAGCAGAGAGACAAAGCCTGGAGAACAGAGTGTGGTCAGGGTTAGGGGCAGCACGGGCAATATTGGTGGAGGCCGTGTAGGGTGGGCAGGTGAGCATGGAGACGAGCAGCACACAACAGTGACAGGATGGTGGGTGAGGATGGATGGCCGTGGAGAGGGCATGCTACCCTAGCTTCCCTTCAATGTACCCCTCGACAGCCAGGGCCTGAGTTCCCTGGTAGCTCTGTCCATGCTGGTAATGGGGCAGAGTGGGCATCCCTTGCAGCCACCAATACCAGCGCCCAAGGCTCCAGCTGTTTTTGTCCTGTCTGCCAACACGGACCACAGAACTTGGCTAAACGTGGCCTTTTACCCCTAACCAGGCCAAGCCTCTAGGACATGCACTCTCACACCTCCAGTGCTGACCCTTGGTTCACCCACTCCTCAGCTATGCAACTGACTTGGGGCTCCCTCCTCTAAACTGACAGGGCTGGTGTGTGCACCTGGCACAGCACCGCCAGCAGACCTGGATAGATCTGTCAGAGTCCCAGACAGCCCGCAGGGCAAGCCCTCCGGCTTCTGAGGCCCTTCCTGACTTTGACACTCTCAAGTGACATGGAGCGAGACAGGTGGACAAACAGTGGGGCTCTCCATCCAATAAATAATGCTATAGACACATCCTGAAAGTCAATTAACCAGATCAAATGAGGGCAAAAGCCACTTAGGAAGGGCCCTATACCACGCACCTGTCATTGAGGAGCCTCCAACCAGGACAACACAGAACTATCATCTGTCCTGGGAGAGACTTTGATCTCTCTCTCTCTCTCTCTCTCTCTCTCTCTCTCTCTCTCTCTCTCTCTCTCTCTCTCTCTCTCTGCTCCACCCCAACAAGCAGGAAGCCTGACTGCTCTCGGCTTCGTTTTCTTTAGGGAATAAGCCCACTGCCAAGCCTGACGGCTGTGAAGATGGAGACATACTGCCGTCCTGCAGGCACCTGCTGGACCCGGCCTGGCACAGCATACAGTGCTGTGTGGAGAAGCCTGATGGCTCACACATGTACACATATGCACACACCTGTACCAACTAGCACGGAGGGCAGAACAAGAGCATCTGCCATTTGATGTGCACACACAACAATGACTAGGAGCCCCTGAAGGTGACAGAATACATGACATGTACTTCTCATGCCATTTTGCCCAGAGACAGGGAGTGTCAATACGAAGTATATGGGCCAATTCCAGGAGATACACTGGAAGGAGCTGATTGAGTTGGGACAACAGCGCCTCTGCTGGATACTGCACCTCAACTCCCCCTCCCTTCCCATCTGTTTGGTCAGTCTAAGGTGGCCTTGTGACTTGGGTAAGAAGAGCTGGATATGATGACTGGCTCCTGCGGCCTCAAAGCTTTCACCAAGTGTGATAGGTAGCCTGCAGGAAGTGTTCACCCTCAGTGCATGCAGCATGTTGCAAGACGGGACAGGTCAGGCAGTGGAGCTGGGTCTCACCTTAGGAGGAACGATTGTCAAATGGCTATCAAATGGCAAGCTGCCTATAGCCACATGGCGATGCACATCGTTTGTGGCCATATTCTGGCCAGAAAGTTGGGGTAAAACCCAAGAATAATGACATCCCCCAGGACCTGGCCGTCCACTCTATGGGGTTCTAGTTCACGGATGACCTGCAGAACTGCATCTAGAAGTGGCCAGGCAGTGCAAAATCAATCAAGGCCCTTGTCTGAGGGCTAAGCATGTAATGGGTGCAGTTGGTTTGGAATTCCGTCTCTCCACCACAGGGCCTGTACTGCCCCTGCCCTTCCATCTGACCTCCACTCCCTAGTCCAAGTGTTATCAGGCTAGAAGCACCCTAGCTGCACTGGGAGGGTGCCTCTGACTTAAGAGGAGGTATTAATCCCCCGTCTTGGGTCGGCTCGTGAAGCAGGAGTAGCAAGAAGTAGCGTGGCTTCAGACTCCTGGCAAATGCCTTACCTTGCAACCTGCTTGTTTCTGCCTAAAGTGTGGCCCTTTCCTAGGAACCAGAAACGGATGAAAAGGTTACCACATCTGAAGAGTACAACTAATGTTAGGGCTCTTTTCATTTTCTGTTACAGATATGTCTTTAGGGCCGCAGAGGGTGAAGAGGCTAGGGGATTTTAAAGTGCTATGCTTTCCATGTATTGGGGCTGGACAACAGTGAGGTGTGGAAGCCCAGGGGCTCCACAGATAACAGGAGTCATTTTGGAACTGCTGAAAGCATATCTGAACTTTCTCGCTCTGCGAACTTCAGAACAACCATTAGGTTAGCACCGTACACTTGCCATGCCCAGCACCCAGTTCCTGAACCAGCAGCAGTTCCCTAATCGCTCTAGGGTCACATGTGCTGCGTGGCTTAGCAAGTCCATCAGTGCCGAGTGATGCCATGGGCTCCTCTGAGGCACTCCTGCCTCCCTCCGTCCTGCTTCTAAAAGCATAATCAATCCTGTGGGCGGACAGCCAAGCCCATGGTACCTGCAGTCTAAGCTGGCTGGGCTGCTGGTTCAGGTCCTCCCCAGTCCAAGAGCATGGCAGACAGATGCAACATGGTGTGGGGCTGAATCAGCACCAAGGGAATCTAGCAGAAACTGGCAGAGCAAGGGTCTACTTCTACTGTGCTTTCCTAGTTCTTCAAAAGCCAGTGGCTGGCACAGGGTGGTTCTTGCGAATATGAGTTAATTAAGATGGGGAAGAGACTCTTACATAGAGGGATCTGCTGAGCTGCAGATGGAGGAGCAGGGGTCAGCTCCTCTCTGGAGAGCCATAAACACATCACAGACACAGCCCACTGGGAGGTGGTGAGGCACAGGACATGCACAGATCCTCAGTCTCTTTTCCAACATGTATGCTGTAGGCCCAAACCAAACCTAGATGGATGGATGCTCAAGTGTTCTGTTCTCTCAGGAGATCACCAGCCCCAGAGGAGCAGAGGAAGCCCTAGCCACTGTGTCATCCTTTGCGAAGCTTTTCTGAAATGGATCTCAACACAGCAAGCTTAGGACAGACACCCATGCTCGCCAGGAAACTGTACAGCAGGCAGACCTCCATGGAGCCAAGGCGGCACAAGCCCTGCCCCTCAGCTCTCTACCAGACCTCAGAGTGAGAGCTACCATGGCACCTAGAGAATGCATCCTTCCCTAAGAACCACCTGACATGGGAACAGCCCTGGTGCCAATCCTAGAGCACCCAGGAGTGTCCCATCACCATCCTTGAAGGCGGAGCAGCAGCTCAGATGAGATGAGTGACGTGGAGTGACGGTGCCTTTTGCCTTCCAGCATGACCACCACCTCTCTAGGGTTCCTGCTCAACAGCCCTGGATCCATCAGGCTGCTTATCCTGAGTGCCCTGTCCCCGAGCCCTCAGCTTGTTACTGCACAGGTGGGAACATGGAGAGATCACGCTACAGGCCAGCATGCAAGCCTCCTGATGTAATAATGTTAGTAAGGAATGTGACTGAAGAGTCGCCACCTGCCTCCTCCCACATGAAACAGCCTCTGGAGGCCCAAGAGCAACAGAGCCATGACAGTGCGCTGCCGACAGACAGCCCACATGGAGCGGACAGTGACAAGAATCACTCCAGGCAGCCTGTGGGCACACCCATTTTGCAGGTAGGAAAATGCAAGCTCAAAAGGAAGCTGCCTCCACCAGACCTGCCCTTTCCCTGCCTCCCAAGTGGGCGAGTAGGCAGATGGCGACCTGAGCATGTCTTGGAAGCACAAGCACTGTGAATCCATGAGGTAAATGAACAGCCGCAACATTGCCCGTGTCACCCCAGACCCAGCACCCCCCTCGCAAAACAGAGCGACGAATGAAGTCGCTCAAGCACCCCCCACGCTGGTGCCGCCCTTGGCACAGTAGGGAGAACAGGGACTATACCGTCCGGCGTCGCCTGCTGACGGGGTTTTTTACATTTGACGTAATCGTGGTCAATCGGAGTGGCTGTGTAAGGTGGGGATGTCAGACCTGGGCCAGAGGAGGAGGGAAGGGAGGCTCCGGGGCCCGGCAGTGTCCCAGCTGAAGAGTGGGAGTCCTCATCCACCAGGCAGGCCTTCTCCCTGTGGGGACAGAGCTACACATCAATGTTCACACTATGAGGAAGCAAATGTTCCTATGGGTCAGCACCCTTCCCAGGGCTGCTGTCCACACACCTTGAGTGGTCCCTGACTCATGTGGCTAATGCACTAGGGAGGAAGGGCTTCCCCCATATCACCCTCATAGCCTCCAGCCTCTAAATGGATGCTGCCCAACCTTTCTGGCCAGGGCTAACAGCATCTGGTTCAGGCCCAGGAAACCCTGCAGGGGAGGTAGCAAGCATGTCTTCAGCATGCACACCAAGTCAGAGTCTTTCTGCAAGACAGCTCAACACAGGCGATCCTTGACACATGGGCATCCACATAAAACTCAGGCTACCCATACTATGCAGCAAAAGGTATGGGGCAGGGACAAGGCGCTAACTAAACAGGTCAGCACAGTCGGTGTCACTGCCAAAGAGTAAGCAACTAAAAACACCTTCACTGCTTCTTTGGTGAAGTTTGAGAGAGGAAACACAAACACAAAACGGGAAAGTCACCCTGCCAACCCCCACAACTACCAGGAGAGACAGAGCAGAGACAGCCCTGCTACTTGAGTTAGGGGCTGAGAAAGCAGGGAAGTTGGGCAAGGAAGCATGCTTGCACTCTGGCCCGTCAGCATTTGAAATGAAAAGGGACACTGAGCTACACTTTGCTCAGTTCAAACCCACAAAGGCAAGCGCCCTGCACCGAGGGCCCCTCCAGAGCAGCTGTGCCTTGCTTGGGTTCTGTTTTGTTTGTTTTTAGTTAAGGAACCTGGAGGGGTAGCACAGCGGCAAAACCCTTGCCTAGCATGCACGGGCTCCTGAGCTCAATCTTTTAGTACCACAAAAGCAAAATAAACCTGCAATTGCATGTGTGCAAATAACTACACACACACACACACACACACACACACACACACACACACACACACACACACAAACCTATTTGAGAAATTAAACTAAATGAAGACCAATTCTGGTGAGGTCTGTCACAATGTAAGTCTCAGTATGACTGTCTGATGTCCTTATTACAATGTGTTCAGATATTATTTATATGTCACATATTTCAGAGCAAAACGATGATCAGGAAACTTCCCTGTACCCTGGAAAGCGGCTGAGCACACTGTACCAACCTAAGTCACCTCTCACACAGCAGAGACTACACTGTGTGTGCAGAGTTGAGCACTGCTTGTTGGAGGCACGGTTTACATGACTAGCTTCAGCCATGAACAGACAGTTCTCAGGGACAGGGCCTGGGAACAGCTTTCTCTGCTGGGTTCCCCATAATCCTCAGCCAGGTGGGGCCTCGGAGATGGGAGGGGCTTAATCCAGCATCAGGGCAGAAAGAACAAAAAAAAAGTATCTGGGACCCAAAGACAGCTATGTCAGGAGAAAAGTAATCAGTCCCCAAGCAACTGAGGAGATCCTGAGGACAGAGGCCAGTTCTCCCTGGCATTGAAGGAGGAGCCTCGTTGGTACTCCAGAGCAGTGTCACTGGGCCTCAGAAGTCATCCAGTTGAGTCTTGGGTAAGAGGAAACAGGACAACTTAATCTGTCGGGATGTTCTGCACAGGACAAGGCTTTGTCCCACTGGAGCAGGAGGGCGAGGCTGGCTTCTCGCCAGGACTCACCCCTGAAGGTAGGCAGCTGCACCAGCCAATGCCAGAGTCGAGGGTGGTAGCAGACACCCTCCCACAAACCCAGTACAAGTAGCTCAGCTCCACAGAGTTCTGAGTTCCCCTTCATCCAGTGGCCCTCCTCCAAACACTATCTAACAGTGAAATGAGCCACCCGGGTCCCTGCAAGCCGGTACTCACTTTTCTGAAGCTTTAGGTGTATTCTTCTCCTCGCCCCTGGCAAAAGGTCCTTCTGCTGCTTCCTTCATAAAGCTGACCAGGACCTCTGCGCTAACCCCAGAGTCAGGTTTGCCCAGGAGCTTCAGGATGGACGCATGGAGCCGGAAGTACACCTAGAACAACACCTCTGGCATAATAAAACAGCCTTCTCCAATCTAAGGCCTGTTTCTCAGGTGAAGCAGCCATACTGGAAGCAGGCTGCTGCCCTGGGAGACAAGCTACCACACACTGCCTGTCCTTTTTAGCTTTAATACCCCCAGCACAAATCAGCACTGAAAATTAAAGTGGATACTGTCAGCATCCTAAGTGAGCACATGATGGTGGGATAATGAGAGTGACAGGCAGTGGGCACCGCTCAAGGTCTGCTGTAGCCCAGACTAGACTTGATCTGCTATTTAGCTGAGGGTGTCTGGACCTTTTGACCCATCTCGACTTCCCAAGTGCAGTGTTTTTTGTTTGCTCACAAGATGGGCAAGTCTTAAAAGGAGGGCTTTAGAATGGCCAGAGAAGCAACGGCTCACCGTGCCATTCTCTAGAGTAACTGGGTGCCGCCCGCGGTCAAACTGGAGACGGTCTACAAGGCCACCTTTACACGTCAGCCGCCGAAGCACTCCTGAGAGAGCTCCCTGATGTGAGACTAGGGTGCACGCTTCCTCACACCACAGGCCAAGCCCACAAGAGGCTTCTCAGGTAAGCAAGTGCTCTGAGCAACCGGGAAGAACGGAGCCAGCAGCCAAGTTTACCACACTTTCTGCTACACTGTGCCCAAGGAAAGTGCGAGCTACGGAGCCTACAACTGTGTTCCTACCAACACAGTGACAGGAAGAACACCTAGACCTTCACGAATGCAGCTGGACTCTTAGTCCAGATTACGAAGTAGGAGACACCAGGGTCACTGGGGACTTGCATGTCTTATATTCTTGGGAATTTTATGACTCTCTTAAAACAAACAAATACATTTGGGGGGGGGACCCAAAACTTGTGCCCTAGAAGCAGGAAAATAACAAGAAACAGATTCTGCCTAAATTCAAGCGCTTACTAGCCATATGGGACGGCTGAGGGTCAGTGCTTGAGGCCTCTGAAAAGATAAAGCGATCATGCTCAGGGTCTTGGGAAGCTGTGAACTCTGGGCTGAGCCAAGCAGCCCTGGGTTTCCACGCCTGTTCCTTGTTTGCTCACTTCTAAGAGTGCTGATCAGGACTGCTATGCACAACAGTACATTCTTCATCAACCCTATTCTAGAAATCATAAACGTGAATCCTGCAATAAATAAAACACTGCTCTAGTGAACAGCAGAGGAAAAACCAGAACAGAACACAACATTCGCTATCAAGAGAAGCCCGCTTTTGCCCTGGCCTAACCCACTAAGCTGGGAGACCCAGGCCCAGGCTGAGGCCTCACTCAGCCTTAGATACCTATCTGCACCTAGGTACAAGAGTGACCACCCTTCTACTGACAGGCAACAGGTCTGAATGGCTGTGCAGCTCCGGATGCTGCACTCTAGTATCAGTGAGAACAGGTAGGCTGCAGGAGGAAGGCTGCTCCCTCGGAGAAATGAAAACAGAATGCCCATTCTCTCCAGAAAGACAAGGCACTCTTAGAAAGGGAGGCCAGGCTGCTTTCACCGAGGTGAGCAGGAAGCCGCTGAGCAGACGTGTTACCAGCGGGGCTACAGGGGTCCCTGGGACTGTGAGCTCTAGCCTAGGGAGACAGCACGGCTGGGCAGACCCTCCAACCGACCCCCACATCCTACCCTGGACCTGCGGGGTTACCTCCAGGGCTTCCATGGCCAGCTCGGGCGGGTTGTGGTAGTGAATCTTCTTAGGGTAGCGGGCGGCCTCCTCGTGTAAGTAGTGGCCCGCCTGGCGGTAGTGCAGCAGGTACACGGTCGGCGGCTGCTGCTGCTTCTCGGCCACTTTGCCCAGCATGTAGTGAATGAGCCACTCCTCCTCATCGCCATCACCCTCGCAGTGGGCTGCAGACGTGAAACAGTGCCTGGCTGTCTCCAGCATGCTGTCTCGCCGATCCTCCATCTACAACAAGATCACAAGCCCGCAGACCGGCCTTAGGTGCAATGTCTGCACCTACCTAGGGATCATGGTTTCCTTGGGTGAAGCAGCTGACTTGTCCACAGACTTACATTCCTCTCAGTGACCCTGAGGCCCAGAACTGTTGTCACCACTTCACAGTTGCAGACGAGATGCAGAGCTTGGGAGTCCCTTAGAGGCACACAAGGTATGAAGCCTGACTTAGATTCCAGCCATTTCTCATTAATGCAAAGGTCCTTTCTTTTAGCTTCCTTCTGTAGCACCACCCTCACAGATGAGTTTATGAGGTGCCTACTGATCTCTTTCTAGGGTTCCCAACTATAACCTGCGCAGCTGTGGTAAGAACTGGTGTCCCTCAGCCACAGGTTACAGCTGGAAGGAGGTTAAGGAGGAAGAAGGCTGATACACTATGCCTCATTGGTCTCCGGCGTCCATTACCATAGAATGCTCCACAGCAGGGCGGGAGCCCCTTGCTCCCACGCTCTCAGTGGGGTGTGCAAGCAGAGGGATTCCATCACACTGCATCTAAAATGAGGCTCTGCGGCCAGTGTTTCCGGGAAGGGCAGCTGGTTATGTGTAGTTCTGCTTGCACTGCTTAATAGCTGTGGCCCTGCCAATGACCCCAGTTTTGTTAAGTTCGGCAGGAACAATATGCCACTCAGGAAGAGGAGAGACCGCGTGTCCAGAAGCTTGGCTATGTAACTCCATTCTGGCTTGTCATCTTCTGAACAGAATGGAGTCCCTTACTCATGGCTCTTCAGTCTGTATACAGGGTGCCTGCTGGGGCTGGCATCGACTGACAACTCCCAGGGCTGCGTGGGAGAAGGCATTGGTCGTTCTCATTGGTCTGTGCATGAAGCACAGAACGAATGTCAAGGCACTTGGTTAGGAAGTTCTGGTCCCCAGTTCTTTCCCTGTGCCTTAAACCCAACACCATAGGGGATATTTCTACTCCCGCACGCCACCTCTGGCGAGGGCAAAAGCTAAGACCACGGCAGCTCAGATACAGAAATCAGGTGCATCAGCCTGGTCCTCAGACGTGCTAAGTAAACACTGCTCACGCAGCCAGGGGACTGCATCCTAGGACGCCGCCTCCCGGAGGTGGGAAGGGCCCAGGGCACACAGTGCAGCCATGCAGAGCACTGTGCACACCAGATATTGAGACCAAACCTCTCCCTTCCTCCAGGACGGGACATCAAGACTGCCCTCTACCTGCAGGAACTGGACAAAGTTCTGCAGAAGGTGCAGAGGCGGTTCCTCTTGGCTCTCAGAACAAGTACGCTCTGGAAGGTACAAGTGAGAAATCTCACAGGGAGGGACACTAGGGAGGGATCACCTCACATCACTGTGTCGACCTGGAGCATCACTGCATCCATAATGTTACGAGGCCACCTAAAGGGTCGAGTTCTACAGCACTAAGGAGTTTCTGTATGCTCGGCTACAGCAGAGTTGAGTTCATATATAAAAGGATTGTATTTGAGCCGTAGAGCCTGACTGAGTAGAGACCAACAGCACAGGCTGAGGGAAAAGGGAAGCCAGACATTGCATTTAGTACAACAGTATCTAGGATAAAAGAAATAGACTAATAGGCAAGTCCTCCTAGATTTCTCTAAATGTACAGTCTAGAAAGATATAAACAGAATAACAACTTCTTAGAGAGGCATGCAGGTGGTTCTCCACTCTGTTCTTGTCAGGGTGAGGCCCTGTGCAACACTTGATGTCTGCTTCTCTTAGCAGTGGGCTGGGACCTCTAAGGCCATTTCTCACATATATCCTCTGCTTCTGGTGTCAAATGCATCCCTATGATGTCACATCTAAACTACTGGAGGAAAAAAAATAGATTTAAAAACTGATAAAGGAAAACATAATGACCACCCAGGAGCTTGCAAGAGCACGGCTTCTGTCTGCAGGCCGATGGTTTGTCCTTTAACAAGCTCCACACCCACACGAGAGATCCAGCCAGATATGGGAGCCACTATTCTCACGTATCTGTGGTGTTCACACGGTCTGCACACCGAAGGAAGGAAAACGTTGGGACCAAATTGCTGAGAGTCTGGAAGCCAGAGACGAGCTCCTAAACTGAGGGCCATGCTGCCCAAGCACAGAGGAGAAAGCAACAGTACTATGTGGGAGGGTGCCCAGGGGACAGGCGGGACCTCCTCATAGCTCTGGGAAAGCAGCTCACTAAACTTAATGCTACAGGTGGAACTCACACAACTCAGGAAGCTGAGCTCTCCACGAGTCAACTCGAGCTCTGTTCACCAAACAACGGTCAAATTCTCCTTACACAAGAGTCAGGAGGCATTTTCACTACTAATATTTCCATAAGGCCCAATGACATCTTTTATTCACTATTTATTACAGTAACTCAGTCCTCATTAAGTAGGTTCATCCATGACTCTCTCGGGGCTGAGGTCCTCGAACGGTAGCCTTGTGCTCATGGTAGTGTTAGGGCTGTGACTCAGACTATAAGACTGGCAACCTCTGGTGAAGGCTATGCTGCACTCTTCAGCATCCTTTCCAGCATCATCTGAGGAGTTCAGAGGGCCAGAGCCAGTGTCTTACTCTGCAGGCTCCTGGAGGCAGCGTCATCTCCCCCTGGAGGAGACAGTGCTTTCAGAGGAGGGCGGAGCCTCAACGGTGTTGGCAGTGCCGTCACCTTGCCTGGGGTCTTCATCTCAGATGACCGATCAGCGCAGAACCTGAAACCACGGACTGTCTACCTTCAACACCGTCTTCCTCAGAGGCCTTTCTGAGCTACAGCACCTTACTGACCTGCTGGCCTGAGTGGCACGGGGATTAGCTCTGCAGCAGTCTGTGCTCACCAGGCCAGACACTGACTGGGTCTGATCTCCAGCACCCTTCCCTCCCTGCTAAGACATCCGCAAACATGTCAGCGTGACTCCTTCACCCACTGCTGCAGGTCAGACCTGTACCCTGCTCTAGAGGAATGCCACACACAGCGACTGAAAACCCTAACGCCAGGGGTTACATGGCCCTCAAGTCCTTCTTTGGAAACAGGGAAGAGGTGCCTGCCTCAGATGGCCTACATCCCTTCTCTACTACTCAACGCCATTCAAACTGATGACCAGTCAGTCAGGTCAGAGGTGTAGACTGAAATAATTGTCAATGGACTAGGTGCCCAAAGACCAAGAAACAAAGATATTAATTACCGCAGGAAACAGCTCGCACGTACCAGAGAGCTGGGGGGGGGGGGTAAGAAGGAAGACAGGCAGGGACCTTGGACAGCCCACCCCGACAGAGAATGGCAGGCCCTCTGCGGCACCCTCCTTACCTGCTGCACAACCTCAGGAGGCAGCTCGGCTCGCCACTGCTTCAGCTGACGGGACGCGAATGAGTGCAAGGCATAGGACATGGTGCCATACTCAATCCACAAGGACAAGTTAGAGCTGTCAATCTCAAGGGCCCTCCGGAAGCAGTTCAGAACAGGTGTGGCATGTCTCCAGATGGGTCCATCACTCTTCAGCTCATTTGAGTTCAGCTTGTCCTGAATTCGGCTGGCCCGGGCCAGAGCCATGCCTGCCCAGGAATCAAACCTAGGGCAGTGAAAGAGCGCCAGCTGCAAACACCACGGTCCCGGAGGGAGGCAGACACTGCAGCCGGACGGTCAGGCGGTCAGTGCTGCAGAAGCTCTGCTTCCACAGAATGACTCAAAACCCAGGGTGGCTATGGCGCACAGCCAGGACCATGACTTAGAACAGCACTGTCGCAGCCTTGATCCCGCATCACTACATACATGAGGACGAGGTCTATGTGCTAAGAGACAAAATGTTTCTTCTATGTCCTTAGCATTTTTCAAGCATTCAGTGACTGCTCTAACAGACAGGCTTTGGAGTTTATTCCCCGCATTAAAAGGTCGCCCATGGCATTGCTCTGGTATGAAGGATCAGGACACTCCACGAGGCTTTACAACGGGGACCCAGCTAAGGCAACAAAGAGACTTCAATGTCCTTTCTGTCTCTTGAGTCTCTTTGCTCACCAAGCAAGAGCTCAGGAACAGAGAACTGTGGGGCCCTAGGTACCCCGTTTATTCCTATTGTTTCTGGGACCCTCATCTCTCAACTCAGAGCCCAGTGACAAAATCATGAACAAGATGGCAGGTGACGACTGGGCCCTGATGGTTCTGAGACCACCTGAAAGAAGCTGAGGCAGAAACACAAGATTCCAGGAAATGTTAAGGAGCTATGGAGACAGCACACCAGGACCAAGAGCTCCCAGAGCTCCTGGAGAGCTCTTTTCTCAGTGTGCGTCAGAAAAGAGAAAACGCGGCCCCTCCTACCCACCCTCAGTCAGCTAGTGTGCGGAACTGTCTGACCACCCCAGGAGACGGCAGGCAGAAGAGGCCGGGGAAGCCCAGGGCTGCTTTCCCTGCCCTCCAATGAGCACGGATGACACTGTAAGAGAGGAGCAGGAGAGACACCAAACATGCCATGGTGCAGAGGACAGCAGGCACGGGAGAGGTTTCCCAGAGCAGCCTTTCTCCTCAGGGGCCTGGGGCCTGAAGCCACCAGTTCTTCCCAGCCCTGCTCAGGTTGCTCTGGAGAGGGGAACTGGGGAAGAAGGGCTTAAGGGGAAGATTCTTCTTTATCAAGGTCAATTCACAACAGGGACTTCTTTTCAACATCCAACAATTCTGGGAGGAGCTGCCCTCACCTCAAGGAAAGGAAACGTGACTGTGCCTATGTGGCGGGTGGCTGAGACCACGTCCTCCACACGGAGTAGCCAGAGAGAAAATCATCACTGTGAGCGCTAAGCAGGCTGCAGATACTCAGGATTGAGGAGCACTAGCTGCTCTCCCAAGAGCCTGGCCTTGGTTCCCAGCACCCACACAGCAACCCAGAGCCACCGGGAACTCCACTTCCAGGGATCTCATTCTCTCTCTCTTTTGGCCTCCAGGTGTACCAGGCACACACAAGACGCACAGACATACGTAAGGCAAAGCACCCATATACATTAAAAACAAACAAAAACCCACAGGGGAAAACCTACTGAGAGTGACCCCTCCTGAGCTAAGTGTCTCATCCAGGTACATCACCACACAACCCATATCCTAGGAGTGTAGGCCTGCAGGCTGCCTCTGGCTCAGTAACAATGTGACCCCAGGAGGAAGAGGTACCCACAGTCCACATTCTGGGCTCTTACTTGTGCAGAGCAGGTTCAGGCCTGGTACTGGGCTCAGAGCTGTTTGCTGAGCAGAACTAGGTCTTAGCCCACCTCCACCCCAATGCCTATCTAACCTGGTCCACTTGTAGTCCAGCAAAAGCAGGAAAGCTCAGCGAGATGCTCACAGGGACCTCTAACAGTGCAGTCAGACCCTACTGCCACCAGCCATCTATTATGGGCTTCACCCCTTCAAAAGGCTTCAAGGAGAAGAAGAAAGAAGGAGAGAAAAACAAACCTTAGATTTTAGCTAGTACCAAGGACCAGATGGAGCCCAAGCCTCCACTGGTATCTGCCTGTGAAGCTCAGAATAAAGAAGGCTCTGGAATGAGACCTAGCACCAAGGTGACAAAACCCTTTCTATGTTAGGGCCCGTCCTCAGAGAAGAGATCTCCGCAACCAGTGGGATGGATCTAATAGGCTAACATCCTCTAAGAGGTGACAGCAGTTCTTCTCAACAGTAACAAAATTATAGTTATGAAATAGTAATAAAATAAATGGTTGGGGGTCACCACATTAGGAACTGGATTAAAGGGTCCCAGCATTAGGAAGTTGAGAACCCCTGGACTAGATGGAGATCTCGTTGAGCCTTCAGGACTCTTACTCCACTGGCTGTGGACCAGGCGCCTACCATGCCACAGTGGCAGGTTTCAGAACTCCCCCTTTCCTAATGGGGAAGCAGGTGATCAATCCATAATGTCATACAGCACAAGCTCAGCCAGGTAAGTGTTGGTCTGTGCTAGCCAACTCATGGAGCGACCCCAAAGACAACCAGGGCTTTGAGCACGGCCCCCTCCCAGGAGGAAAACAAGCTGAACAAAAGGGGGCCTCCGAGGACCTTTCACACGGGTGACATCTTACAAACTGGATCTGTATTCGGAGGCCAGCCCCTCTTCCCTTGACTCAGGTAGGATTGTAGAAAAGTTAGTTCTGCCGTTTCCTGAGGCAGGACAGTTCTGCGTTCACCCCTGGAAGGACAGCACCACGGCAGCCCTGAGTAGTTCTGGAGCGTTTGCCTGTAGTTAAACCTTCAGACACGGGCTGGCCACAGGGGCGACCTTATCCTGACCACACTCAAAGGCTACTTTCCCAAACCGCCCCTTTAGTCAAGTGTGCCGAGTTTTGGAAGCACAGCAGAGCTGTGTGATGAGACATCACAGCAAGGGACATAACCTCTGGCTCTAGCTTTTCTAGGACGCCTCTTCCGATATGCACTTTACTTTACGTGGTTTGCAGATATGTATGTATGTATGTATGTATGCATGCATGTATGTATGTGTGTGTATGTATGTATGTATGCATGTATGCATGTATGTATGTATGTGCAGCATGTATGTGCCTGGGGCCCATGTTAGATCCTACGAAGGAAATTACAGTGGCCATGTGAGGTCTCTTAACCACTGAGCCACAAGTACTCCCTCTTAACTCCCAAAGCAATTAAAGAGCCTATGGTATTTACCCAAAACACACATTGGTTGCCCTGGTGCCTGCTACCAGAAAAAGAAACAACACAAACCCAACAATATGGTCCTTGCGCTGTACATCAGAGCCCAAAAGGTCATCTTCTACTTTTACTGACACCAACACGCCTCCCTGTGGACTTCGGAAGAAGCCTTCTCCCTCACTCAAGAATGCTAAACCATTTTGTCATTTTCCCCTCATCTTGCTACAGACACGGAGACTGAAACTGGCTCACTGGAGAACTGACTGGCTAGCTGGGCTCAGGAGGCCTCCTGCAGCAGCATGGCTCCCAGCACACACCCACCTGTTAGGGCAGATGCAAATGTCATGCATGTAGAACTTGATGGCTTTGGACTGCTCTTTGTTTTTGAAGTGATAGTCAGCCAGGAGGTAGTAGAGCTCATTCAGCACTGGAGGGGCGGGGTCTGCCCCGTCAGGAAGGCAGGGCACCTGGCACGAGAGAGGCAAGCTTAGGAGAAGAGGTGGAGTCAAGGGTGCCAGCTCGTCAGACAGCAGTGCGTGAGGGGAGCCACCATCCCATGTTCCCTGAGGCCCACCTCCGCTGAGGTTCCCTCAATGTAGGCAGAGACTTTGTCCATGCTCAGGGCGGGCTTCTCTGTGCGCGGCACAATGGTGGCGATTCTTTTCAACAGGTTTGCCAAGTCCGCGGAGACGGTGCTGGTCTTGTAGCTGTCAAACTCAGGGAGGGTCTTGGGCTTGAAGTACTCAAACATGAACAGGGCGTCCTCCCAGGTGAGGTCCACCTTGAAAACAGACAGGGGCAGACTCAGAGCACATGCCGGGTTAAGAAACAAGGAAACGGTCCTCTACAGTGCGATGAGGTCACAGTGTGCTGGAGAAGACAAAGCACCTTCCCTAGTCTGCTTCTTAAACCTGCACAGAGGGCAAGGGCCTCCATTCCAGCTGCCTGAAATGACAGTCTTTTGGTTTTGGGTTGGCATAACATAATCTATCTTAGAATTAATTTCCAGAGGCTCAAAGCTCCCTGAAAGACATCACATTATTAATGCTAAGGCTATAACTCTAATCATGTATTATGTACACGACACATACAGAAATATTTAACTTTCTTAATGAAGGAGAGTAAATGATAAAGGCAAGTCTATGCTAAATAGTTTTTAATATTGACTGTTAGTCAAGAATTTTTTTTTCCTTTTTTTTTCCGGAGCTGGGGACCGAACCCAGGGCCTTGGCTTGCTAGGCAAGCGCTCTACCACTGAGCTAAATCCCCAACCCCAAGAATTTATTTCTTTAAATCTAGTTTACTTGTTATTGGTGTGTTGTATGTATATAGCACGCGTGTGCAGGTGTCACACAGGCCAGAGAGGGCACCGGATCCCTGGAAGGGTCACAGGGAGCAGACACCTGTCATGAATGCTGGAGACAAACTCAGGTCCCCTGCGAGCAGCAAGTGCTCTGAACTGTTAGGCCATCCAATACCTCAACACATGGATCTCCTGCAGTCCAGGCTGACTGAACTCATGCTGAAGTTCTACTGATTCCATGTCCACCTCCTGAGGGTGCACTCTACAGCACCTGACTCTGTGAGTCACTAGTACAGAACCTAGGGCTTCATCAATGCTGGCCAGGCAATCTACACGACGAACGACACTGCTAGCCTAAGAAATGACTGTTAGGATCCTGCCTGGCTGGACCTCGTCTCTAGAAAAGCAAATGTTGGAAACTGAAGGTTATAATCTGTGGAACTATGCAACTTGGTCAGGTGTGGGGGGGGCAGGAAGGGGGGTTTGGGTGGTGTGTGCGTGTATGTGTGTATGTGTGTGTATGTGTGTGTGTGTGGTGTGTATGTGTGTGTGTGTGTTGTGTGTAGTGTGTATGTGTGTGTATGTTTGTGTGTGTGTGTGGTGTGTATGTGTGTATGTATGTGTGGTGTGCGTGGATGATGTGGGGGGGTGGGTGGTGTGTGTGTGTGTGGTATGGGTGGGTGGTATGTGTGTATTGTATGTGTGTTGTGTCTGTGTGGTATGTGTGTGTGTGTGTGAATATGTGTGTGTGTGGTGTGCATGTGTGTGTGTGGTGTGTGTGTAGTGTCTATGTGTGTGTGTGTGTGTGTGTGGTGTGCGTGGATGATGTGGGGGTGTGGGGGGGTATGGGTAGGTGGTATGTGTGTATTGTATGTGTGTTGTGTGTGTGTGGTATGTATGTGTGTGTGCATGTGTGTGTGTGAATATGTGTGTGTGTGGTGTGCATGTGTGTGTGTGTGGTGTGTGTGTAGTGTCTATGTGTATGTGTGTGTGTGTGTGTGGTGTGCGTGGATGATGTGGGGGGGTGTGTGGGGGGTATGGGTAGGTGGTATGTGTGTACTGTATGTGTGTTGTGTCAGTGTGGTTATGTATATGTGTGTGTGTGCGTGTGCGTGTGGTGTGTGTATGTGTGTATGGGTGGTATGGGCGGTGTGTATTTTGTGTGTTGTGTGTGTGTGGTATGTATGTGTGTGTGAGTGGTATGTGTGGGGTGGTGTGAACAGTGTGGGGTGTGCGTGTGGGGTGTGTGTGGTGTGTGGGTGGTTTGGGTGGTGTGCATATATGTGGTAGTGTGTCCATCATAACTGGGAAGCTGAGGCTGGCCCCACACCCTGAGGCCACAGTGCCTGTGCCACCCTAAGAGCCTACACTTTAGAGTATAGAATAGCTAAGACTGGAGAACTGCTCATGATATTAGTCATGACATAATATACCCGATGGGACTCTGCAAAAAAACAACTCAAGAAGAAAAGTATCTATGGAATTATGCAAGTAATCCAAACTACAAAAAAAACGTAGGAACAACTGTCATGCCATGCTACATTTTGAATCAATTCTGGATTACAACTTCTAAGAAAAGCCCTTTCCTCTGTTCAACCTTCAGACCTTATCTGCTCCAGGCTGAGGTGGGACTGTACAGTGCAACAGATCTGATGTCCTCTCAGAAGCTCCTGCTTCCCAAAGCTGCCCCTGCCCGGCCTGGGCACAGGCTCACCCTCACCTGCTGGGCTGAGTGCTCCTCCAGGTACCTGGCCTTGCTCTTCTTGCTGGGGAAGCTGTAGAGGCAGTAGAAACACTGCTCCAAGGCGGTCTCCAGCTCCTCCTTGTAGGGGTGAGTGTCCTCAGAGGCAGACGCAGCAAGCTCCTTTTGGAGAACGTGCACCTATGACAAGTGGAACGAGATGCCTGAGAAAACACATACACAGGCTCAGCCTGCCTGTCACGGCAGGACCCTGGGGAGACGCCACTTCATCCACTCTTTTACCCTGAGGAGGCAACGTCTGAGGTCCTGGTGTGGCTAGATTTCACAAGACCCACTTCCTAGAAAGGACATGATATCCCTGCAGAACTGCTCTGGCTGGATCTGGCGGTAGGATCCTTTGAAGCGTGTGACCCGCCGGACTTTGGCGCCTCTAGCCAGCGTTTGCACCACCACACGATGCTTCAGGTAACATCTTCATCCATTTACTAAGTGTGCATTCACTGAGAAGCAGCTTTTCTTAGGCACGGTTTGACACAGAACTTACTTTAGGAAAGTTCAGGTTCCAATGGAGGAAATGGTGCTAAATACTTACAAACAAACCACTCTAAGTCCCACTGGGGCTGAGGAAAATCTCCCGACAAACCATTACTGAGAACCAGAGGAGATATGAACAATATAGCAAACGAGTTATATCTCTGGATATGAAACATCATGCCTATTTTATACCCAGTGTATATTAATAAATATACACTCTTCTCAAGCATTCGTGGTTTTGACAAAACTAATGAAAAGTAAATCTATTTACTTATTTATACACTGCTTACCTTATTTACACACTTGCTTGCTTACTTATGTACACACTTGTTTACTTATTTACATACCTACTTACTTGCTTATTTACACACTTGTTTACTTGTTTACACACTTGCTTACACACTTGTTTACTTGTTTATATACTTGTTTACATACTTGTTTACTTGCTTGTTTACACACTTGTTTACACACATGTTTGCTTACTTATTTACACACTCATTTATTTACCTATTTATGTACTTACTTACGTTTGTAGCAAGCACTTTACCTACTGAGCTACTTCCCAAGCTCTGAGCTCTCCATCCCCTCTCCCCTCCCCAAGTCTCTGTGTGCCCTGGAACTAGCTCTGGAGACCAGGCTGGCCTCTACCTCACGGAGACCTGCTTGTCTCTGCCTCCCGAGTGGTAGGATTTAAAGTGTACATTTTTTTTTTAATTTCAAAGGAGGGAAAAAGCATAAACAAGCTTAGCAATGAAAAATGGAGAAATTACTAGACACTTAACAACAGAACACCTTTATTCTAAAATGTATGACTTGAGGGGAAAAATCCATAATCAATAAATAATCAGAGTTAGCAATAGCTAAAATGTACAGATAGAAAGACCAGATTTGGTGTCAGAGGCGGGAAATGACAAACTACTGCCCGTGGGTCAAGTCTAGAGTGTGTCCGTCTTTGTAGGAATTAAGAATGGTGCACTGCAAGTTAGGGGGAGAGGGAAGAGTGGGCTGGACAGGGGTAAGAGTTGAACATGACCATCTTCAACGAACTAATAAAAATGTTATAATAGGAGAACAGCATTTATACTTTAAATCCCTAAAGTAAATCAAGAGAAGGAAAACTATTTTGTAGTTAGACACATACCTGAAGCTACCTTCCTGGGAAACTTGAAAAAGAGAGAGCAAAGCTCACAGTCTACCTATGTTAGTTCAAGTTACCGTAAGTCCAGACAACTCAGAGAAACCCTGATTCAAATAAAACTTTCGGTCCCCAGCTCCGAAAAAAAAGAACCAAAAAAAAAAAAAAAAAAAAAAAAAAAAACTACAAGGCTGGTCATCCCTCAGGACAGTGCTTGCCTAATATGTTCATCTCTAATATCATTACAAAATCAAAACTATCTCATAATACCAAAAAAGAAAGAAAGGGAAATTCAACTTTAAGCTCCACAAATCCTGCTGACTGTGCACTATTTCGAGTCTGAGGAGTTGCCCACAAACTCTCTCTTCTTTCCAGAATCCTGTGACCAGGTGCTGCCGAGAGAGAGAGAGAGAGAGAGAGAGAGAGAGAGAGAGAGAGAGAGAGAGAGAGAGAGAGAGAAACACGAACACACTAAGTCCACAACTCATTACAATTAAATCAAGTAGTAAGTTGAGAGGCTATGTCTGACAGAAATTTCTTTTTAAAATGTTACAATATGTCTGCAAAACAAGATAGAA
Source organism: Rattus norvegicus (assembly GCF_021556685.1). Lineage (NCBI taxonomy): Eukaryota > Metazoa > Chordata > Mammalia > Rodentia > Muridae > Rattus > Rattus norvegicus. The sequence continues at coordinate 13,706,598 of NC_141553.1, read as the reverse complement.
AAATTAATTTAAGTATCTACTTGCAATAGAAAGTTGTTTAAAGATCCCCAGGGCTGGAAGTGTAGGACATCAGCAGACTACATGCTTGGCACATAGAAGGCCTTCTTGGGTCCCCAGAACAAAAACATCGTCTTCAAACAAAATGCACAGAACTGAAATAAGAGGTGGAAACATATAAGACTGAGATAAATGGAGAGATAGACTATTCTTGACTAAAGGATTCAATGTGGCCACTTCTCTCCCACATTAATCAATAAGACCACTGATTCCAATCAAAATTCCAAGGAGGGTGCAATTTCTCAAAATTTTATCTTACAATGTTATGAAAGGAGAAGCTAAGAACATCCAAAAGAATAGGATGGGAAAGGTAAGGACGTGAATGCTAACAGTTAGCAGACGTCTGTGGCACCGGCAAAGGCACAGACAAGCTGCTTACGTCAGTGAAGACAGTGCCTAGGGATATCCTGTGGACCCACGGGAGGGGAAGGAGCCTCGGGTTCAGTAGGAGAATTCTTTAATGAAGAGCTCAAACCATAGAGAATGTGAGACTGGACCTGCCGTTTCTTATAAACAAACTAACTTCCAAATGGAATGAAGAATGTGTGTAACAAGAAGCCAGGAGAAATGTTACAATCGTGAATCGTGTGTGTGAGTGTGTGTGTGTGTGTGTTGTGTGCGAGTGTCTGTGTGTGTGTGTGTGTTGTGTGCGAGTGTCTGTGTGTGTGTGAAGGTAGGTGAAGGTGTGTGTGAGTATGTGTATCTGTGAGTGTGAATGTGTTTGAGTGTGTCTGTGTGTGTGTGTCTATGTGTGTATCTATGTGTGTGTATCTGTGTGAGTATGTATCTGTGAGTGTGTGTGTGTGAGTGTGTGTATCTGTGAGTGTGAGTGTGTGTGAGTGTGTGTATCTGTGTGAGTGTGTGTCTGTGTGTATCTGTGAGTGTGAGTGTGTGTCTGTGTGTGTGTATCTATGTGTGTGTATGTGAATGTGTGTATCTGTGTGTGTATGTTTGCATGTGTGTGTGTATCTGTGTGTGTGAGTGTATGTGTGAGTGTGTGTGTAAGTGTGAGTGTATATGTATCTGTGTGTGTGTATATCTGTGTGTGTGTGTGTTGTTTATCGACAGGCTCTCATGTGTCTGAGGTGACTGAACTCCTGATCATCCTGCCTCACCAACCACTACCCAAGTGCTGGGATTCTAGGTATGTGCTTTGATTTCTCTTTGTTTTTCCTTCACAACTTCCTTTTCTTCCTTCCTTCCTTCCTCCCTCTGTTGTTTACATTTATTTATTTGCTTTATGGAGGAGCAGGCACTTGCATACCATGACACACGTGTAGAGGAATTCAGTTCTCTCCTTCCATCATGCAGGTTCTAGGGAGCAAACTCAGGCCATAGGGTTTGACAGCAAGTGCCTCCCCCCAGGTCCCTGGAAAGACTGCTTAAATGGGGACATGAGAGCAATAAAGGAAAAGTGTGGTGACTGGATATTACAATGTTTACATTCTGGCTGGATGTACAGGTCATGCCTATACTCCTAGGACTCAGACGGTTGAATCAGGGGAGTCAGGGGTTTAATGTAGGCTACATAGTGAGACCCTGTCCCAAAAGACAAAACAAGAACATCAAAATCCAGCAGATGAGGCATCACACTAAGTTAAAACAGAAACAAACAGCTGCACAGGAATGGGGTGCTTGGTACATGTACCCAAATACACCTGTCCCCAAAGGACTGAAAATCTGTAAAGAACCAACGTGGGGGGATGGTGCAGAGAATGTAAGTTAATTCACAGGAAAACTTACAAATTTTATGAGCGGCCAAATTATGAAAGAAGAAACCAAGGATCAAGGAACATAAAAAGAGTTAAAAGCAGTCCCGAGAAGAGGAAAAGCCCCAGTGAAGGTGTACTTTAACATGGGCATGGCCTGTTGAAGGTGCCAAGGCCAACTGACCCATGGGACATTGACAAAGCCATTACCCACATGGGCCAGGCTCGAGAGTAATAGCAAAGCTTTCTCTTGCGCATCCTCGTCCCAGGTGCTCAGCCTGAGACTGATGGCCTACAGAGGCCTACTACTGGCTAATCCCACGGCCGAGGTGCTGCGCTAATGAACAGGCTGAAGTTCCAGGCTGGTGGCAGGTGGTAGAGGGAACGGTTAAGAGAATTCTAATCTGATCCCACTTCACTTGACTTTCTCTATTTCCTCATGGTCCCTCTCCAGAATTCCAGAACCTGAGCTGCACAGGATGTGGTGAATAAAGCACTCCACCTCGATAATAACTGTGAAGCATTACAAAGAGCTAAGATCCACAGAAGCCCTCTTGGATCGCCACCACTGTTTAAGTCTGTAAAGTATAAGGGCTGACAAATGGCTGGGGATAGCACAGCACAGAAAGTGCTCACTGTACAGGCATGAAGAGGACTCCAGGGCTGGAGAGATGGCTCAGCGGTTAAGAGCACCCGACTGCTCTTCTAGAGGTCATGAGTTCAATTCCCAGCAACCGCATGGTGGCTCACAACCATCTATAAAGAGATCCGATGCCCTCTTCTGGTGTATCTGAAGACAGCTACAGTGTACTTATATATAATAAATAAATGAATCTTTAAAAAAAAAAAAAAAAAAAGAAGAGGACTCCAGTTTGACCCCCAGAACTCACATTTAACAGGCAGGGTGTAGTGGGGTGGGTGCTTGTTAATCCCAGCACTGAGGAGACAGGAAGAGGTGGATCCCGGAGCTCAATCCTCCAGCGTAAAGAGGCGGTGCATGAGGAAGGACACGCCTGATGCACTTACACAGTATGCTGGCTAGTTTTGTGTCTCCTTGACACATGCTAGAGTCATCACAAAGGAAGGAGGCTCAATTAACAAGATGTCTCCATAAAATCCAGGTGTAGGACATTTTCTTAGTGATTAATGTAGGAGGGCTCAGCCCATTGTGGAAGAGGCCAACCCTGGGCAGGTAGTTCTGGGCTCTATAAAAAAGCAGGTTGAGCAAGCCATGAGGAGCAAGCCAGTAAGCAGCGCCCCTCCATGGCCTCTGCATCAGCTCCTGCCTCCAGGTTCCTGCCCTGACTCCCTTTAGTGATGAAAGTATAAGCCTTTATTTACATAAACCCTTGCCTTTTTGACTTGCTTTTTGGTCATGGTGTTATCACAGCACTGGTAACTCTAAGACACGTGGGCTCTGGGGATCTCAACTCTGGTCCTCACCCTTCTACAGCAACCACTGAGCTGTCTTGCCAGCTTCTCTTCATGAGAGAGCTTCCTGCAGACTTCCTAGAAGCAGACAATGGCTGCATGCTGGCAGAACAATGAAAGCAGACTGACTCCTGGATACAGGCTTGGCCGACTATCAACCCTGTGCACAGCAAAGCAGTGTACACACTCAGTCGCCTTCAACTGTGAGGGCTGAGCTAGGTTGTCAACCTGACTAGATCTAGAATCAACCAAAACCCAAACTTATGGGCAGGCCTGTGATGAATATTCTTTTTTTTTTTTTAATTATTTCTTTTTTTTTTTTTTAAGGATTTATTTATTATATAAGTACACTGTAGCTGTCTTCAGACACACCAGAAGAGGGCGTCAGATCTCATTACAGATGGTTGTGAGCCACCATGTGGTTGCTGGGATTTGAAATCAGGACCTCTGGAAGAGCAGTCAGTGCTCTTAACCGCTGAGCCATCTCTCCAGCCCCTGAATATTCTTGATTATCTGAGGTGGACACACCCTAAATCTAAGCTGTATGTTCTGGAGGCAGCCCATAGAAAAGGACGTGGAAGAAGGAAGCTTTGCCCTCACTCTAGCTGGCAAGTTTATCTGTCCTGTTGGAGCAGCTGGTAGTAAAAGTCTAATTTCTGGGTCTGAAGAGATGGCTCAGTGGTTAGAGCACTGACTGCTCTTCCAGAGGTCCTGAGTTCAACTCCCAGCAACCACATGGTGGCTCACAGCCATCTGTAATGGGATCTGACGCCCTCTTCTGGTGTGTCTGACGACAGCTACAGTGTACTAATATACATAAAATAAATAATTTTTTTTTTTTAAAAAAAGCAGACTTTTCAGGATTCCAACACAAACTGAAACAAGCAGCCCTCCAGGACTCCTCCTGGACTCTACCCCATTTTGGGACTGCAAAGACATCCAACGTCATGGACTAAACAACTACTGGATTCTCAGCCTCTCTGCTGTGAGACAGATGGACTACCCAAACTATGTTCTGTAAGTCAGTCTAATAAACCTTCTTTAATATCAGTTCCATCAGATCTGCTCCCCTAGAGAGCCCTGACTCACAGAAACCTGTATTTATTTTGTGTCAGGTGCTACATTCATCAGCGATGAACCAAGTGAACAAAAATACCCACGCTCTAAACTTCACACCAGTGGAGAAAAGTCAAGTAACAAACACAGGGCCCCGAGAAAGTAGGAAAAACTGGGTAAAGATGAGGCAAACTAGAGAATTGCTAGGAATTGAACTCAGGACCTCTGGAAGAGCAGTCAGTGCTCTTAACCGCTGAGCCATCTCTCCAGCCCACCTTTCTTCCTTTAAAGACGATTCTCTGGTATTTTCACAGTAACAGAAAGAAAAAAGGTCACAGGAACCTAGTCCAGATTGTCTGCCGTAAGTTTCAGTAATTACAGCTGTGCATTAGTCAAAGACTCAGTGTGGGAACCCCTTCAGGCAGACACACACAAAGCCAAAGGAGTCCCTGGCTTTTCCAGCCCCCCCCCCCCCTTATGCTGGCAGGCCCAGGGCTCACTCACATAGAATCGCAGCAGCGCTCCATCTGAATTGCAGCACCAGGACCTCCTGCCCAGGTACTCATGTGCTGTGTTGAGCAGCATGAGGGAAGATGGGAGCATGGGCATCTCCGAGATCCCTGGGGAAAGGCAAGAGTTAGTGCACGGCAGCCGGAGGAGGGCGGCGACATCGCTTCTTCAGGGACCCTTCTGTCTCTCGTATATGACCACAGAATTTTTTTTCTCTTTCCTTTTTCTGTCTTCTAAGTAATTACCTAGCTGGCTTTCATCAGCAATCTAAATGTATCAAAAATCAACTGAAATCGTACATTTTTCTAAATGTAAATGAAAACTTCACTGAAAATAATGAAACAATCCTGAGAGCCAATACTGGCTTCCAGTGCACATTTCTCAAAACACCTCCTGTGCTTTTCAACGAGGGAGTTACAGTCACACTCCTCTCACAACTCTGAAAGACTCCTCACTCAGGCTCCCCTGACTACTGCATTATTACTAGTTCCCCAAGAGTCTCAGGGTCCTTGGAACTCTGGGCGAGTAGAGACCATTAGCACTTTATTTGGGTGCTCTTTTTGGGGGGAAGGGCAGAACATATTTAAACAGACGACACCAGAAGGCATTACACACAGCTATACACAGCTTAAATCTCTTACCAGACCGTCCCAAACAAGAAAGCAAGTCCCTCCCCTGCCAAACCCCTTCAACGAATAAAGGCTGAAGCCTCTCTAGCCTTTGTGCCCTCTTCAGTCTCCATTTGTCTTTTCTTCTTTAAACAGGTTTTGTTTTTATTTTTGTGTGTGTGTTTGTGTCTGCAGTGTGTGTTGGTCCCTGTGACAGTCAAATGGTCTGCATCTAGAGTTATAGGCGGCTGTGAATTACCTGACACTCTTACAAGTCATGAATTTTGTCCTATATAAAACTTTCCTAACTCTTCCTTAAAACTAGATTTAACACCCCCACCCCCATGTCTACAGAGGTCAAAGAGGCAGCTGAGCTGCCCACCACCACCGAGCTTTCCCTTAAGGCGAGACTTGCTGTATCCAGTGGTCAGTTCCTTCAGTGTCTAAGTCAGCTGCAGGACTTCCTTTCTCTGGGGCCAATACTCCCATGAGCGACATCCAGTAAGGTGACACGGCAGGACAGCTCTAAAGAACCACAGTCACTCCAGAGCGCCCGCCGGCCTAGCCAGGGCCTGTTGGGCTAACATCACAGGTTACCGGCTTCTTCTCCTGATCCTGCTGCTTTTCATGTCCGTCAGTGTCCACTTGGAGTAACTCAGCTCTTACGGTACCTCACTACTCAGGCAGGAGTGAACTCAATCCTGTGCCAAGTCCTGGGAGTTAAGGGTGGTCATGGAAGGGTGGAGGTACCCCCCTTACCCCGTCTTCCTCTGAGGAGGTTTTGGAGGGGCTTCTCCAGTAGCCAGCTCTCTATAAACGACAGGATATTGGGGTTTTGTCCAGAACCTGGTCAGCTGCCATCCCTGTCTTCTCAGGACAGGAAACGGTAGAGAGGCACAGCACCATGCCTGCCTGTCTCGTCCTGGGCGTAGTGCTCCAGCTGAGGGCTCTAACTAGCTCTTCTTGCTTACTTACTTGCCCACAGCTTGCCTGCTTCTCCTCTTGAGAGAGGCTCTCTTTATGTAGCATCACCTGCCCTGGTGCTAACTAGACTAGGCTGGCCTTGAACTCCTCACAGAGATCCACCTGCCTCTACCTCCCCAGAGCCAAGAGTAGGTATATACACCACCATTTCCAGCACTCGTGGCTTTTAGAAACCTCTTTGGTATGGGTAATTTTCATTTTTATAAGAAAAATAACAAATATTTATGGTTATATATATTTTACTACTCAAGTCTTTTGTGAAAACAACTAAGTACAAATATGTCAAGAGTTCTACAATTTAGCACAAATATGTCCAGAGTTCTACAGACATTCATTACTAGACATTTATTTTATTTTATTTTTTTTTGGAGCTGGGGACCGAACCCAGGGCCTTGCGCTTCCTAGGTAAGCGCTCTACCACTGAGCTAAATCCCCAGCCCCATTACTAGACATTTATACTTAAACAAAAATCACTGAGTAACACAAAGGGTCTTCATGAGGAATGGGTACCCCGAGGCATGCCTGTAGCATGACGTCTAAGAAGTAAATACCGCAGTGCTCCAGGCTGAACAAGCCAGGTGGCCCCTAGCATACACCTATTCACACTGCCCTGTGTGGGGCCACAGCCCCACAGGGGATAGGAAATGCCATCCCTCCAAGCCTACAGCCAGCGCACCTTCTTCCGTTGGGTTCTGGAGCTGCTGCTGGTGGCACAGAGACCGGAAAGTGTCTTCCTCCTGCCAGATGATCCTGTGGAGGATGATCCAGGGCAGCACGGAGGAGACATAGGGCTCCTTGGGCTCCTCCTGCACAGCCATGCTGCAGTCGATGACCTGGCAAAGGGCACCGGCATATCACAATATGGCAGCCTCCCAGGCCTCTTGAGATGACCTACACTGCAGTGCCTTCTGGGGGAGGTGGGACATGCTGTCTGCCTACCCCTACAGCTCTAACATGGGAACACTGACCTACAGTATCCCAGTTTGTTATCAGACGAACTCCCAGAATGACCAGTGGCAATCCATGCCACATGCAGCTACTGACCGTGGCGAGGGGAACTAACACCCTGGGGAAAGCAGGCATGGAGAAGCTACTGAGCTGTGTGGGTATAGACAGACGCTAAAAGCAGAAGTGGCAACAGGGTTTCATGCACAAGGTGATCAGACAGAAGCCCTTAAGGCTTCCAGGTAAATGACTGTGTGTGCCCGATACCCAGAGAGGACAGGGCATAAGGGCACAGGACACACTCACAGGCAAGGATCCCAGAGGTGGCCCAGAAAGGCTTCAGCTAAGAAAACAGAAGAGGAAAAGCTGGAGATCAGTGCACCTTGGCACACTACCCAGACAGTATATGCAGGGTTTAGGTAAGGGAGGAGACATTCGTATAAGTTGCTTCTGTGGCAGGATGGTGACTGGGCTAAAAAAGTAGAAGGTACAGGAAGGGCCACTATAGCACTTCCACAGGTCATCAAGGAAACGGCAGGAACCTAGACTAGGGCAGAACAAAATGGAGGGGTAAAACCTAGAGTAGGGAAGATGTGGTTCGGTAGGACTTAGTCATGGCCAGAGTGTGGGTTTAGAAGACAGCAGAGGGCACTCGATGAAGATTACGTGCCTCGAAACTGGCCTGGGAAACATGGGCACTGTGGCTGACCTCAGGACTGAAGTACTACCCCTGAACCCCACGCTCCAGGGTAGCGTGTGGAGTAGGAAGCCTGGCAGGGAAGCAGACCTGGACTCCAGTGCTCACTCTGCCTCTTGGCACAGTAAATGCAGACAGAACCTTCGCCCTAAGCCTACTTTGCCCCTCTGGGACAGGATGTCTGGGGATCCTGTTGTACCAGCTGTGACATCAACTCTAACCTCTACGCAAAGCAGCCCCAGGTCTGCATCTGTGGACAGCTGCTGCCTCCTCAAACTCCACAGTCCAGGCCAGAGGAGCCACATGTCCCTCTATGTCCCTCTAGGGTACACAGCTCAGTGGGTGTCTGTGAACCTCAGAAGGGTGTCAGAGACACACCCGCTGAGACAGCACAGGACAAAGAGGAACCAGCAGGAAGTTACCTGAATGAGGTTGTTGGTGAGCCGGACAAGGCCCGTGGGAGAGGAGGACTCCTTCAGGATGCTGCCCCTGCTGTCTGATGACAGTGCCTGCTCCATGCCTAGCAGCAGCTGCGTCACTGTGGCCGCCCACTCCTCCTTGGCCGCAGAGTCACTCGAGTTCAGCATCTGCTGGACAGCTTCATTGAGGGCCACGTCAGAGCATTCAAAGCACTGCCTGTGCTCCTCCAGCCGGAGCAGAGAGTCCTGCGCACAAGAAGCAAAACGAAAGGTGTGCTGTCCACTTCACACAGCGCACGGGGCCTCGGGGCTGAGGCTGGGAGGAGCAAAGAGTGGGGAGCAGCGGCCACATCAGCAGCTTCCACACAGCCTTGAGGCACCTGCAAGAGCACACTCTGACTTGGGTACAGTGGCAATGACAGGCCACCCGCCAGGGAGCTGTCAGAAAATTCTTTTACTCTTGTGCCAAATTTTCCCATCTTTAAACCTGGGCCTCTGAGACCTGACCTCTCAATTAGGGCTGAGACCGAGTGACTAATTCCCTCTGCTCCCAACCTGACCCTGACCCCAAATCATAAATTACTTTATTGCTACTTCCTAACGGTGAAGGTCTGATATGCAGAGTATCTGACATGCAACCCGTGAGAAAGGGTCTCTGACCTCCAAAGGCATCTTGAGGGTTGAGAACCACCGCTCTAACAGAACATAAGGCTCGGGGCCAGAAAGAACGAAAAGGACACGGCTAGCTGCCAACGAGTGTTGAAGTCAAATTACCACTCGGTGGGCAATGCTACCATATGCCTAAACAAATAAAACACCATAAAAAAGAGATGAGAAGTACATCAAGAAACTGGGTGCAAAATAGACAGGCAAAGATCAGCAGGGCTCTTACAAACCAACACTGCACAGTTGAAAAGTACAACTAACAACTCAAAGTAGTAACATCCGAAACGAACTGACCGAGAGGGACTATCTGCTATACTGAGGAATATAAAATTTGCTAAATTGGGATCTCATTCTGGTATCCCATCCCCTCACCATGAGAAGGATTCCAAATTTGATCCCCACCCTAGCAATGTCAAAACAGCCAGTAAAACTATGCACCCATACAACATGGCCGCTGCTGTGGGTGAGTTAGGGTGAGAATCCCTTCATCCCTGTGGGGCACATCATGGATTCCTCCTCCCCTCCAGAGCCTTCCTGACCACTGCCAGGCATTCCAAGAAGGCCCTCCTCTGTGTGGAGAACCTGAGCCGATGAGCACTGCTCCAGCCTAGGAAAGGTCTAAGCACAAGACACAAACGCACAGTGAGGAAAACCACATTTATCTGCAAGTGTGAACAGATCCTGACAACGGAAAAACTGAGAGCACTGAATATAAAAACAAAACAAAAATAAAGCCACAATTTAATAACAGCAAATGACATATTGAAAAAAAATCCAATGAGAAAAAAATATCTTTAATTATTAAAAAAAATCTTTCCAGGGTTGGGGATTTGGCTCAGTGGTAGAGCACTTGCCTAGCAAGCACAAGGCCCTGGGTTCGGTCCCCAGCTCCGAAAAAAAGAAAAGGAAAAAAAATCTTTCCACTCAGTAAGAAAGCAGGCAGCAATAACTGGAAATCACTTACTCCTAGAAGCAGAAGCTCCACAGGGTATGGCCCAGTCCTCGGAACATCCCGTAACACAGGGCAACACTCCTCCCAAGAAAACCCCTCTGGCCATATCTACTGACAGGAACAAGGTAGCAGGAACAAGCTAACATCTGAGCATGAGGGCCATCCTACAAAGTACAGAGGGCCAGCGCCTAGGCGCCAAAGCTCCCTCCTACTCCTCTCCACTCTGCTTAAACCATCTCTCTCCTCCCCTCCTAGGGCTGAGAAGAAACATTTGTTCTCACAGCTACACCTCTTAGGCAGTTCCCGGTTCAAGAAAGCTAATGATTAAAACACCAGAAAAGGCTGGGATATTACTGTGCTCCTTCCCACCCAAAAGGAGAAAGACCCATAGATTAATTTATAGGCTGTGTTAGCATAACCTATAAAAGTCCAGGCTGGCCATGTCTGTGTCTATCGGACTCAGGACAGGGGAGTAGTTACAATGACAGAGCACTCCACAGTGGCAGCAGCAGCAGCAACAGGAGGGCACACATGGCTGCACACGCAACGCTTGTGTTCTTCGGCATGCAGTAAGGGTGCACATTTTTCTTGACTCTACACTGTATGCGATCAATTTATACATACTCACAATTAATCTAAAATGCAATAAAGCAGAGAGGAACAAACAAATAGACAGATGGAGGATATCTTAGCCATTCTTTCCTCCTCTGTCTGCCAAAAGTTCAGTCAAGTGTGGGCTCCCCTTGACCACACACCTTATAAAATCCAAACTCTCAGGCTCTAACATTAGCCCGATCTTGACCATCTCTTTGGTCTGGCATCATTTTAGAGGGTTGGCTAAGCTCCCACTTTTCCCTTTGGGGTTCGTGTTTTCCTACACAAGTAAAGGCAATATAAACATGGACGGGACCCAAGCGTAAGCACGTACCTGCAGCAGAAGCAGCTGGGCCGGCCTCTCGGGAATGGAAGTCATAAACTCCAGGTGTTTGGCTCGGTCAAAGCCACTGGTGCACAGAGTGGGCCGGAGCAGCTGCACCACAGCCTTGTAGTCGCCCGCCTCAAACAGCCGCTGAATCTCCTCCAGGGACTGGCACCTTTCCAGAGACTTCAGGTTCTTATCAATCTGGACAGGGTCCAAAAGTGCTGTCTGATGGCAAATCTCCCACCTCCTCCCTGAACTTAGCCAAGGTCTGAGTCATCCCATCCAAGCAGGAAAGACAAGCTAATACTCCAGCACTCCATTTCATCCAGACTACAGTAGGCTCCCTCACTTAAAACACATCAGTGTCCACACAATGCACATATGCCTTCAAAAATAGCTACATGAATGCCAAGGTCTATAAGGTCTTTAAAAGCACACACTGCCACTACAGAAGCAGAAGGGTTCTCTGACAGTGCTGAAAGCCTCCTGGTCAGTTCAGCAAACCAGACTTGAGCAACCACAGACTGCCAGGGCACCAGAGGGTTGGCATGCATTACTGACCCTCAGGGCCCTTTCCCCACAAGAGGCCCAATGCACCCTGGCACACAGGCAGCGGAGAACCTGGTCTTTCCCCAGAACAATGGTAGAGGAATCTAACAGCGACTTTGAGCCATGTGAACACATCACAGATGAGGAGCTGCAGCAGGGGGGGAAACACGGTGAGAAGAGCAAGCACAGGGAGAAGGGGACCATCAGAAGCTGCCGGGCACACACTGTGGACTGTTCCTCCACAGCCAGGTCAGCACAGGGGAGAAGGAGGAGGAGGAGGAGGAGGGGGAGGGGGAGGAAGAGGAAGAAGAGGAAGAGGAGGAGGAGGAGGAGGAGGGGGAGGGGGAGGAAGAGGAAGAAGAGGAAGAGGAGGAGGAGGAGGAGGAGGAGGAGGAGGGAGACAGAGACAGAGACAGAGACAGAGAGAGAGACAGAGAGAGAGAGAGAGAGAGAGAGAGGGAGAGAGGGAAAGGAACAAGGACTTCTACACCCTGCTTGCTCGAAGCTCCCACACTTGGTGGTGGACACATCCCTTCCAGGACCTTCTGCTCAGCACCTGGGCATTTCTTATTCCACAGGAGCAGATCAGGTCCGGTCTGATAGATCAACTCAGAGTAAGTCTTCCACCAAGAAAACACCATTATAAGCTTCCACTCACTTCCTCCAGAGAAACAATGGAGTCATTGTGCAGGTTGGGCAGCCGGATGACAATGTCCCTTTGCTCAGCCCCTGCCTGGGCTTGGAGAGCCGTGGAGCTCTGGAGTATCTCTGTGCAGATATCATAGTTCTCCAAAGCTTGCTCCATATCGCCCTGGTCAGAAGGAACAAGAAACGGGGCCTAGAGTAGAGAACTAATAGTGTTACGCCAGGTCCCATACATTCCTGATCTCACTCGATGCACACACCCTTAAGCTGGTTTTTGGTGTTTGCTTAAAGACAGGGTCTCATAGTCCAGGTTGATCTGATACTAACTAGTACAGGCTGGCCTTGAACTCCATCCCTCTAACTGCTGGGATTACAGACATATGCCACAAAGCTAGGTTTTTAACTCAGTATTGCTATCCTCTTACCCCGCCCCAAAAAAGGGCTTTAAAGAAAAGTGGGGCTAAACAATATTTGTTGAGTGATCTATACCTCAATTCTGTGAAACACAGAATCACCAACCCATGTCACAGGTGAAGACACCAATGCCAGCTCAGCACAGGTGTCATACAGACCCAGACTTAAAACCAAGGCCTGTCCTAAGTGTAGACCCGAAATCCTTCACATAAGTGTGTTGCTTCCCTCAGACTGAGCTGCTGCGCTGCTGAGCTCTGGCTGCCTTTGACACAGTCTACCAGTGCACCAATCGCTGGCACTGAGGGCTACTAGGGAACTGCCAAGCCACTCTGGCCTTCCCAGCTAGGCTAAGGAGAGGCCTCCTCGAACCCTCAAAAACAGATGCTCCTTTTGGAGAGCTCTGTCCCATTCCTGATACTTGCCTGAGCTTTTTTGGGAAAACAGGAAGGGGCAATCGAGGCAATCATGAGTAGGGGTTGCTAGGGAACAAAGAACCCCTCCCAAAGCCCTGTGGTAGGCACTGAGGTGCTTTCCAGAGTGGCAGTGACGTTTGGGCTGCTGACATGCTGGCAGTTCCCCTCCATACCTCATGGTCTCAGTCCAAGCCCACTAGAGCTATGGATGTATATTTCCTCAATATGGCCAATTCTCTGCCCTCCCTGTCACTGCATGGGACTAACCTGTAGTGCCAAGAAACGTGCCTTCAGCCAGTAAACACGGACCACAAACTCCAGCCAGCCGTCCTCAAACAGATCCCGCTGAGATGACGCAAATGACAGCTGCAGGAGGTCACCCAGGCAGTGGGTTCCTGGGAAGTCTGGCCCAAACCTGCCTGTCACCACACCAGCAGGGCAGTTCCGGGGAGACACTGAAAACCACCAGAGCAATGTGAGGCCCCGTGTACATCAATCATCCCATACCCTCCTGCCCCAGAAGGCACCTCAGCCCTCCCTGAAGGGTCCATGACTAGGCACTCTGAGTCGTCAGAGACTTAGAGCCGGTGAGCAGCAAGACAGAGAGTAGCCAGTTGGGTAGAGGTACAGAGACCACAAGCGCTGCGACTGAGTTCCCTGACTGAGCTCTGAGCTTATCTGCGCTCTGCAAGTTGGAATGCACAAGGAGGTCTGAGAGGACTGCGGAGACACACAGCACTGAGCAGTCACTCCCAAGGCGGCACACTACCTCCTCACGTCCCAGCTAACAGCTCCAGCAGATGCGTGTGACACCTGCCTCTGCTGTCACCTCACAAGCACTGGGAGATGTACCAGAGACACTTGAAAGCCACCTGAGGTGCCCGCACTGCATGACTGAGCACCCCCACTTCCCTCAGCCTTCTGGGGTTCACAAAATCACCACACCAAGATCCAGATGCCTCTTACCCGTGGAGCTTCTGCCTTTGGTCAGAAGCCACTGGTCCAGTTGGAGCTCCATGCAGGAAAGAGACATCAGCATCATGTCCTGTAGGACAAGAAGCACAGGTAGGGATAAACTCACAAAGATTTGCCAAATGATGAGGTAACCATCTAAATGTCACTTTTCTTTTAGGACAGGGTCTCATGTATCCCAGGTCTGGCCTTTGAATGACTCTGCTGCCGTGGCTGACCTTGAGCTTTAGTATCTCTTGTTTTTACCTCCTGAGCCCCGAGGTTACAGGTGTGGGCCACGATATTCACCCATCTCCTCCAGGGCTGAGGGGTGAACCCAGAGCTTTGTGCAGGCTTCGCAAACTTTCTACTCACTAAGCTACACCATCAGCTCTAATATTTACTTCTTACAAACCTGTTTAAAATGTACTTACGTATTTTTCCTTTTTTAAAAAAGATTATTAGTTTATTTTATGTGAGTACACTGTAGCTGTCTTCAGACACACCAGAAGAGGGCATCAGATCTCATTACAGATGGTTGTGAGCCACCATGTGGGTGCTGGGATTTGAACTCAGGACCTCTGGAAGAGCAGTCAGTGCTCTTAACCACTGAGCCATCTCTCCAGTTGTTTGTGCTAGACTGTGTGTATGTGCATGTGTGTGGTGTGTGTACGTGTTCGTAGTACAAGTGGAGGGGATCAGAGGACTCTGTAGAGTTCCCCCACCTCTACGTGGGTTCCAGGTAGGCAGGGAGTACAGCAAGCTCTTGCACCCACTGAGCCGTCTTCTGCCACTCCTGAAGTTACTTTCGGTGAAAACACAATCCTTCCTTCCACCTGTGTGTTAGTTATAAACAACAAGCAATGGGCACTTGCCAGGATGTCTAGATAAAACAAGGGATGGCTCTACCTAGCAAGGAAGCAACCTGTCACCTCACTTCTGCACCACCCCAGACACAGGATATCCACCTTTAAACACTAAAAGTACCAGCCATGTGATGTGCCATCCCCAGAGCGCTAAGGAAGCTAAGACTGGGGGACAGCGCCCTGCCAGCAAGGCATAGCTAGGAAAAGGTCCGCTATTTCAGGATTCCAAATGCTGGCTCCCACTGATTCACATTGTTCCCGGAGGGAACAAGGCCGGGGAAGGCCACTTGGTGCTACTTGAGGTCTGCTCAGCGAGGCAGCAACGGCTCTACAGGCATCAACTCCAGCCGGACTCTCAGCCAGAAGATGACCTGGACTGGGCCCTGTGGCAGTCTGGATGAGACTACCACAGGCTCACAAGTTTGAATACTTGATCCCCAACTGGTCAAACTGTGAAGAATCAGAATGTACGGCCTTATGGGGGAAGGTGTGTCACTGGGGCAGGCCCGAGTTCCCGGCTATTTGTGGAGATGTAAGTTCTTAGTTGCTGTTTCAGTACCTTGCCTGCCTGCCCGTTGCCACACTTCCTACCACGATGGTGATGTCCTCCTGTCCCTCTGCAATTGCAGACCCCAAAGAAACCTCCTTCCTATTGACTTGCCTTGGTCATGGTGTCTTATCACAGCAACAATAAACACCTAAAGCAGACCTGACGGCTCTCGTTTTCCCACCTCAGCATCTGGCACTCTACCTTCACGATAAGAAATGGGTCTGATAGCCTACGTTTGTTTGAGCTCTAAAACACCACAGCAGCAGCCTGGGATATAGCGTGCAATGGACAGGGCTGAGTAAGGCTCCATTACTCCCCTAAATGCCCAGCTTAGCTTTTCCTGTTTTCTCAGCTGACAGATATGTGAACAGGGCTGGAGATACAGTTCAGGGGTGCACAGTCCCCCCAATACCATGCATGCACACAAATTAGCAATAGATCCTAGCTTTTCAAATATAGTCAAAGGTTCCTTTTCTTTTCCCTACAAGCTCCCCCAACGCTAGAAGTCCGCCCCATGGCTGCTGCTTCCTCCTCATGTCCAAACGTCTTGTCAGCTGTGTTCAAGACTCTCAACCTCGTTGCACTGCTAGTAATAGAACCCATGACCACCATGGCCCAGCTGGCAACAGCCTCCTCCAATCCGCTCTACTCACTATAATCCCCAGAATATTCCACTCAGTCATCAGGGCTCTGTGGGGCACAAGATAGGCCCTGTGGTTCCCTGCCTCCAACTATACAATGGCCTGGGTTCTAAGCTCGTCCCTGGGCCAGTGGGAGCTCCCTGTCACTGGCTCCCGTACACTGGCCTTGCGAGGCCCCACCTTGATGTGCTTGTTGCTGCAGTCCCTCAGCAATGGGTTGGGCAGGCTGGTACTGTGCCTCCTCCAGCTGTGGTAGACGCTAAGTACGACCTCCGCCAGGCCTGGGGGCCACTTCAGCAGGAACTTGTGGCCCATGCTCTTCAGGTAGCGCATCATGAGCTCCAGGACGCCCCCATTGGTCAGGTTCTCCATCAGGAACGCATGCACATCCTGCTTCTCTGTCCACACAAGGAAAACAACCTCACCAAGCGAACAGGCCCTCCCATGTCCTGTTCCTCTTCTCTTCGGAAGAGGACAGCGTGTGTCCTGCCTCCCTACTCAATCTAGGTGAAGAGAAGGCCATACAGAAGTGTTGATACCAGGCTACCAGGGTTCAATGCCGGCTCCAACACTTGTCAGTGCTGAGCAAGCCTCTCAAAGCTCGCATGTGTAAGATCAACAGCGAAAGGGCTGGCCAGGGCTGCATGTGCAGTGAATGAGATCGTACGCACGAACAGTTGTTGGGACACGGAATAAACAGAACCCATGTTAACACATTAAATTTACAAAGGCCAGCCTCTCAATCCAGTGTTCACAGCAGCACAGCACCTGGATCCCTCAGCTCACCACAGGCAGTTCCTTCACCAATTTTTTAAAATGATTGATTGATTGATTGATGATTTAATGTATGTGAGTACACTGTTGCTTTCTTCAGACACTCCAGAAGAGGGCATCAGATCCCATGACAGATGGTTGTGAGCCACCATGTGGTTGCTGGGATTTGAACTCAGGACCTCTGGGAGAGCAGTCAGTGCTCTAACCACTGACCCATCCCTCCAGCCCCCTCCGCTTTATTTTTAAAGACTTCCACCATCTGGGGTTATGAAACACCCCAGAACCAATTTGCAGACTGACAGAAGGAAGACTGTCCAGCAGTGACTGACCACACTGTCCATTCCTACCAGATTCCATGAATGTGGCTGAATCGAAGGACAGTCGATGAGGTCCCACGTTCGAGAAGCTCTCCAGTTTGGCTTCTGACTGAACTTCATAGTTGTTAAATGGATCATCTTCCTCCTCAGGGTCCAGTTTTCTTAACCTACATGAAACAAGCATGCTAAAATCACGAAAGCCATACCATACCGCTCACTGTGACAGAGCATCCCAGCTCCTCCTAGGAGAGCAACCACATCAAGCCAAGATAACTGAAACAGATGGGTGAGAGCATCCACAGCCAGAACCCCCAAGAGCTGCTCTTCTCTCCAGATTTCTGTGACTGATCGGTACCCACACCTGTTCATTTACAGCACCAACAGACGGCTGCGGGGCCAGACAGACAGACAGCATAAAGACAGGGAGTGGGCAGACCATAAGCAGGCACTCAGACACAAACGACCAAACAGGGATCACCACCGACAGAGTCACGGGGACTCTGCGCTGGAGAGCAGACTCAGAGGGAATGCTCTTCAGGCTGACAACAGGGAAGGGCTCACACGAGCAGACGCTCGAGACCAGGTCCTAAGGAGAACACAGATGTGCTGTGGGGACTCAGGGCTGCAGTGCGGGCACACACCACACCCATCCATCTAAGCTCCTCACATTGCAGCCACCACCCTACAGAGTCTTCTAAGGACCATGTTTTGGCCACCCCTGTAGCTTCCTCAGCTAGTACCTCTCTAGTATAACATTCAGGGCACCTATTTACTGCACATACACTCCGGCAAGACTCCAGAAAGCAAGCTATTATATTGTTATAGGAACACCCAAAGTAACGAACACTCAAACTTCACAGGAACTGACTCAAATAAAGCAAACACAGCTCCACATATACAAGGCAGGAGACGAGAGCCAGAGTATGAGAGCTGGGCTAAGAGGAAGACAGGATCACTCGGCTACATCACACTCTTTCCCTCTTCCAAAAACCAACTTTCCTGTACTGCACCTCAGGTGAAACTGGCAGACAGCACCACCTCTCTACCTTGGTCCTGCCTTAGCTGTGCACCACAAACAGCCCTGGCTCTAAGAGCTGTACCCTCATGGGAGGGAGGCTGGGAAGGAAACGACAAGTGGCGAAGTGCATTGCTATTAAATGGATGTGTACTTCTGCTACAGCTTGCACTGTACAGCTGCTCCTCTTGCACTGTCAGAGTCCCTACTGATATAAACTGTCACTGGTCAAAATGACAACCAAGACTTGAGATCTCTGGACGGAGTACTGATGAAACCCTCCTCAGGTAACAATGGAGGAAGACACAGGGGTGAGAGAGGAAGTCCTGGCAAGCCACGAGCATGCCCCCAGATGCTGTGAGGGGATGATGGACCAGAGCACATTACTTGCCCCTTCACTCTACCGGGAATGAAATGCGGAGCACCAGGAAGCAGGCCCGCTGGCACAGTAAGTCCTAGAAAGGCTCAGGATAGAGCGAGCGCCCGGGGCTTCTGAAGAAAAGCAAGGCCAAAGCAGGAGTGATAAAAACCTGGGATTCTTTGAGGAACATGGAGAACTGATCAAATGAAGGGGCAGGCTCTCCCTCCATCTTCTCAGAGTGCCATGGAGCCATGGCAACGTAAAGCCAGGCAGGCACAGGCCCACTGAAAGGCAGGTGGCTTCCTTCCAGGGGCTTCCACGAGCATCCCAGCGGCCCTGGATACCCCGAGAACACGTGGGTGTCCTGACTACGCTGCCCCAGCCCCTCTCTTTCATCCTGGGAGGACTCAGGAAGCAGCCAGTCAGTCACCAGGGGATAAACAGGCAGCTCCTGTACTCAGGAGCCGGGAAACCCACTCTGTATTCAAGCAAAGGTCCAGGGGAAGAAGGGGGCACCCGAGGGCAGGGGCAAACAGGCTGAAAAGTCACCAAGTGCCCAGTACCTGGACGGCAGGAACTTTACCAGAAGCCCCTGGAAATCCACCTTCTCTTCTTTTTTGCACTTGGTGTTGCGGACACGGGCAGACCTCCGCTTTGCTGTCTCCCCACTTTCCTCTAAAGTCTTCTTACGCTTCACCCCTTTTTTAGATTTATCTCCTCCGGAAACATCACCTTCACAAAGAATGACAAACTATTACACAATGGCGGGAGAGGACCCACTGGTCCCCTCTTTTACGATCCACCAACACCAGCATCTTCTCTAACAGTTCAACAACACGAAGTCCTGAGTCCCTAATGGTCGGTCATGCTCTTCCTGAGCCCAAAAGACCGCAGGTCAGGGCTCAGAACACTCGTACTAACAAGCTGTGAGAGCCTGCGGCCTGCAGGCAGTCTCCTGGGATGGGTGAATGAGTGGCACTACCCCCCCAATGCCCAATGAGGGGATTAGCTCGAGACCCATGAATTACACAGAGAACAAAGGAATGTCATGCAGCTGAGAGGACCAGCCAACCACGCTGCAGTCACTCTCTCCTGCCAGTGTTCTTTTGTACAGCGGCAGAAAAATCAGAAAACTGCATGGGAACTCCTGGAAAAAAAAAACTTTACAATTCCAGTGCTAATTAAAATGCACTACTGCACATGGTAATAATTTATGTTAATGTTTTCTATGGTCCAAGAACTAGGAATGCATCCACCTAGCAAGAAAGCAGGACCAACACCAAGGACAGCAAGGGGACGAGGTACCTTTTTTCTTTTGAGACAGGGTTTCTCTGTGTAGCCTATCCTAGAACTCACTCTATAGACAGGTTGGCCTAGAACTCGCTGAGATCTGAGTGCCTCTGCCTCCTGAGTGCTGATTAAAGGTGTGTGGCAGCACCACCAACACATGGCTGGGGGAGAGGCAGGTCCATGTCCTGGGGCCAGGATACAGTTTTTTACAAGGCTGGAGCTCTCATTTCCACTCAGACCATGCTCCACTTTATTTCTTAGACAGTCTTTCCCTGGCCCTGTAATACTAGTGAGCTCCTAAGATCCTCCTATCCCCACCTCCCCAGCAGTAAGACTCTAGGCCTCTGTCACTGCACTCAGCTCTTCATATAGCTGCTCGGGATTTGAACTCTGGTCCTCACACTCATAAAGCGAGTGCTTTACCAACTGAGCTCGTTCTCACTCAGGCCACAAAGACCAGCATGATATATCTCCCCGGAGATGCCAAGGCCTCCTGCTCTTACTCCTGCTGGGCTCCCCGTACATGGGCTCTTAAGAATGTGAGTCCACAAGGCCTGCTCACCCATAGGAGTGCCCGTGTCCAGCAGGCCAGGACTGTGCAGTGGGAAGCTGGTTGTGGTCACAGAGGTGTAGGAGAGCACAGGCTCGGCCACAGCAACAGTTGGATTGGTGCAAACAGGACTTGGCTGGACCACACTGACAGGAGTAACCACGACGGAGGGGGCTAGCAGCTGGCTGGGATCCTGGTAGTCAGACAGGTCAATCCTCTTGCCCAGGCTGGGCCTGGGAGGCTCACACGTGGTGAGGTGATTGTACATGGCAAGCAAGCTCTCTCCAAGGCACTTCCACCTGCAAAGACAGGTCCGCCATACCGGTCAGCACCTGCAGGGATTCAGCAGAGCTCCCAGGATCTTCACAGATCAGGGGACAGGCAGTCAGCGTTTATACTACTATAACGACAAAATACTGGATCCAACATGTGCTAAATGGAGAAGGCCAAGCCAGAGCAGGTGCAGAGACCAAGATCTTCCTGCTCCTCACCTCAGCCGAGACTCCTTGATGTTCTATGTCATTACACCATCCCCTATGAAGCAGGCAGGCAGTTACCAGCTTTTAAGAAACAACATGTAATCAGCATCAGGACTGCTCTGGAGAGGCCAGGAGAGGAGCTCTATACCAGTGGCAACGACTCTGAGTAAGGAGCCTACTGAGGGACAAGGGGTTTGGATTGCGACACTGATGGCAGACCATGCTAACTTTAGACTCAATAGCGTCACGGCAGAACCTGGACGCACAGTACGTATGCTTGAGACAGTCTCACTGCGGAGCCCCAGCTGGCTTCAAACTCACCGTGCAGTGCAATCCGGTCTGGAAACCAGAGAACTGGGCTTCAGCCTCCCCAGTTCTGGGATTTCAGGCGTGAGTTTGTCCATAATGCCAGAATTTTTAAAGCATTTTTTTTTTTTTTTTGGTTCTTTTTTTCGGAGCTGGGGACCGAACCCAGGGCCTTGCGCTTCCTAGGTAAGCGCTCTACCACTGAGCTAAATCCCTAGCCCCTTAAAGCATTTTTAATGCCAGAATGCAAAGCTTCCTACCCCAACTCCAGTGTACCACCAAACCAGCTCTCTGTCCAGGAAGGAGCTCTGTTATACATAACAGAGCTCACAAAGGCTATGCTGGGACCCATCTTAAAGAGGAACATCTATCTCATCTGGCCCTGGTATGAGCAGACTCAACAGCCATGAGCGTCCACCCTGTGACAAACGCTAGAGTCCCAGGTCCAAATGTTAATGTTCTTTCCCCTTCTCACAGAGAAGACTAGAAGGGACATTCCTGGTGTCAGGGTGAGCAGCTTACGCACTGGGCATGCTTAAAGAGCTAAGCGGCTTTTAGTAGTCTGCAAGCAGGTACAGGACTCCAGCTCTCTAGGCTCTGTGCACTCCCCTACCCTCCCATTGGCCCCAGGTCTAGCCTGGGGTTTCTCCCTCCTGGGCTGCCAACCTGACATCCCCGGAGAAACCAGACACTTACGTGAAGAAAGGGATGGGCTGCACTAGTTTCAGGTCTGGCTCCTTTTCCCGCACGATCAACGCCTGCCTCTTCTTCCGCAGCCCCAGAGCCTCGTCTACAATGGCCTGTGTCTCTGCTGCATTCACTGACACCTCGTGAACTGACATGTCACTGCAAGTGTGTAAGGTGGGGGATTAGAGTGTTAAAGCTAGAGCCAATGCTAACATTTTATAGACAGTGATACCCTTTAATCAGTAATTTGGTATTTCCTGAACAGAAATTACAACCGGACTGACCTCAAATGGACGGTTATCAGCCTTCGTACACCTACATACACTGGAAATCACACAGTTTGTTCCTTCCACAGTTTACATGGGGCAAAGAGTTTTCAGGTGTGTTAAAAGTTAGCACCTTTGTGTCTGAAGAGCCACAGGAAAGAAAAGATCGCCTGTTCCAACAAAGTTATTAAATAAATATGTTCATCAAAATCAATGGTGTCCCCAAATACAGAAAGATGGGGGTCTCAGGGTCTCAGGTGACCACTCGCAGCCTGAGATAAGACCAGAGCAGACGGTCGTGGTGGCTCCAGCAGGACTGTGTCATACAGCCACCACTCAAGAGACTTAAGGATCTCACCGAAACAGTAGTTCATTAAAGACATCATGAACACAGCGTAGGCTTATAGAGAACGACCTGAGAGGGGCCAGGGAACGCCTGACCAACAAGAAGGCTTTTCTGGCTAGAGAGACTGTGAAGGGGCACAGAGCTCAGAACGCTGCAGAGGAAACATCAGAGAACTGCAGTGCTAAGGAGAAACGTGCAAACATGGCCGAGGAGGTATCTGAGGATTTTCTACTCCTGTGATAAAATATGACTGCAAGTCAACTTGGGGAAGAAAGCGTTTACTTCCCTTATACAACCAGGTCTTCACTTATACATCCACAGGCCATGACTGAGGGACTCAGACACAGCAGGAAGCTGGAGGCAGGAGCTGATGCAGAGGCCATGGAAGGGTGCTGCTTACTCACTTGCTCCTCATGGCTTGCTCAGCTTGCTTTCTCAAAGAACCCAGGACCACCAGCCCACGGGTGGCACCACCAACAGTGAACTGGGCCCTCCCCCATCAATCACTAATTAAGAAAATGGCCTCCAGCCTCCCCTATAGCCTAATCTTAGGAAGGCATTTTCTCCATTGAGGTTCCCTTCTCTCAGATGAGACACAGAAGTAGACATAAGTAGACATAAAACCAGCAGCAAAGGAGGTTAATCTGTCAGAGACAGACTGAAGACACAGGATGCTCACACAAGGGCCAGGAGGAATCCCAGGGATCAGAAGCAGCTCTGACAAAAGGAGGCTGAGAGGGAAAAGCAAGAGGCAAAGGGAGAGAGGGAGGGCCCAGACTGCAGGGGCCTCTGGATGGTACAGGTAGGAGGGAGCTTTGCTCTGGGCATGGCAGGGGCTGGCATACAATCAGGGTGTGTTTGGGATACTGAATTTGAGCAGTACTGATAAAAAAATCTTGGCAGGATCTATGACCCTGAGTTCAATCCCTATCACCTAACTCCACCGAACAAAAAGCAAGCAGGTTAAAGCAAGCTAGTTGATGAGGACGGCCAGGTGATGAAGCCCTGGCGCTCAGGGTCTCCAATCACTCATACATCAGGGCAGTGAAGGGGATGACGGTTGCTCCTGATGCTTCCTAACCACACATGATGTGATGTAGGCTTTACCATTTGAGGAACATTCGGAGTGAGTCCTTTCGGAGACAAGGTTGCTCTTCAAAAATCTTCTCCTTGAGAACCAGGCCTTTGCTGTAGCGGCAGTCTTTCTCCAGTGCTTTGCAGATGAAGTAAAGACATGCTAGCAGGAAAACAAAACAAAACCAAACGAAACAGTTCAGGAGCTAAGACTGCCTTCAGAGCTCTAGCCTTGCTGGTCAACACTAGGACAAAGTTCCCACACTGGAATCAAAGAATGCACAACAGTGATGGTGGGACAGACCGTAAAGACTGCTGGGTCTAGAACAGACCAGAACAGCTGAGAACACCCAGTGCCAGAGGCAAACAGACTGTGTGACCTTCCTGTACAGCCCTGACCCCGAGATTCGAGATTGAATAACCACTGCAAAGAATGTCTAAGCTCCCACCATGGGCGCGCACTGACTAATGGGAAAACAGCCTTGACATCGGGACACCTCGGCTATGAGACTGACATTGCCACCCAGTGAGCCTAGGGGGCAGAGCATCAAATTACCCCTGAAGCTACTCACAATGAGATCTGCCTTCTCAAGTTCTGGGCTTATCTGGAACTTTTCACTCCCTTTCCTATGTCTCACTTTTGGGATAGACAAGGAAATGCTTATCCTACAAATGTCCACCTCTGTATTTTAGAGCACATAAACTCTCTGGCTTAACAGGCCCACGGGTAGAGAAGAATTCTGCTTCAGGATGAATTATACCTCTAGTGTCACATACGTGTGAGGTATTCCCACCTTCCCTCTTCTCTTCCAACCCCATCCCCATCAAGCAAGGAGGAGGCAGACCCAGGCACGATCTACTAGCACCCTGATCTTAAGGCTTAGACTTAACCTTAGCCTCCAAAGCTATGAGAAATAAATGTCTCCCGTAAGCTGCTCGATGTGGCAGGCATTGTGAGTTCAAGACCAGCCTGGATGACAGGAGACTTTTTCTCGGGGGTGGGGGGGGACAGCAGCCCAAAAAGACGGTACACAAAGGGAACAGGAGGAGTCCCTTAGAGATGTAACAGCTCGTCACAAACTGGTAACTTAAATGAGGACTGGGAAAGAGAATGAGTCAGGCATGCAAGGACCTCTCCACTCTCCCTTGGTTTGACAGAACGTCTACTAGCGTACCCAAGTCAACCTCCCTCCTCTGCCCGACTCACTTGTGTAATCGCTGAGGGTGTACAAAACAGTGATGAGGTTGTCCAAGCAGGGCCAGTGGTCAGGATTACACCGGAGCCCTTCCTCAAAAGCATGGCGAGCCAGGGGAAGTCGGATGAGCCTCAGGGCCACATGTCCAATCTTGTACCAAAGGTTGACGTCTGTGGAATCCAGCATCACGGCCTAAAAGCAGTGTAAGCAGAGGTTCATGTATGCACTGCATTAGATTTTACATTGAACACACAAGGTGGGGAGAAAAGGAACACGGCACTGGTCCAGCTGTTTAAATCACCTAGGAAAATGGCAAGGCAGTGTCCCTACTTACAACTAACAAAGCTGGCTCACTTTCCTAGAGTCACGTTTCCAAGACCCAGAGAAATGACACTTAAAGAGCCACATGATGGGCTGGAGAGATGGCTCAGTGGTTAAGAGCACTGATTGTTCTTCCAGAGGTCCTGAGTTCAAATCCCAGCAACCACATGGTGGCTCACAACCATCTGTAATGAGATCTGGTGCCCCCTTCTGGCGTGTCTGAAGACAGCTACAGTGTACTTATAATAAATAAGTAAATAAATCTTTAAAAAAAAAAAAAAAAAAGAGCCACATGAAACAGAGCTTGATGACTCATACCTGTGGTCCCAACACTCTGGAGGCTGAGGCAGGAGGACAGTAAGTTCAAGGCCAACGTGAGCTACAAAGTCTGTTTCAGGACAGCATAGGCTACATAATGAAATCCTCAAGACATACAAACTACATAATAAACCTGGCTGGATGCCCCTGTCTGCAATCCCACACTCGGGAAGAGGAGGGGGATCAGCCCTGGAATACAGGTCAACTACCTCACGAAACTTGTTTTTTTTTAAATGTTACAGGAGCTAATTTATTTAGCTTAGAACATTTTCTCAACATACTGTGCTAATGGAAACATCTGTGTGTCCCTTACATATTAATAAGTCAAGAAGCAAAAGAGGGCCTTGGGGGAAACTCCCCTGGTAAAGTGCTTGCCTAACAAACACAAGAACCCAAGTTTGATCCTCAAAACCCATGAACATGCTGACCATGCTTGTCCCTAGGGCTGGAGCGGCAGACACAGGTGACTCTCTGAGACCTACTGGCCAATCAGACGAGTTCTAAGTGTTGAGCTCATGGTCAGTAAGAGACCCTGAACTAAAATAGCTGGACGTGTTCCTGAGGCTGGCATTGACCTCTGGCATGTGCACACGCATACTCAAGGGGTGGAATTCCGGAGCTGCTGAAAGGGTGGCTCACAGGTCAGGAGTCCTATCTGCTCTTGCAGAGGACGGGATTCTGGTCCTCAGCCAGCTCACGACCACGGGTAACTCCAGCTCTGGGAGGCTCTGAAGCCAAAGCATTAGCAAATGCCCACACTCATACTCTCCCACACACACACACACACACATAATGAAACGACATACTAAACCTTTAAAGGATATCAAAAGAAGTAAAAGGAATAGAATTCAAAGAATAATACAGGCATCTAACAGAATTCCTGAAGAGCCAGAGAAGACCTTAGTCCTCATCACTGTTCCAACACTCATTAGCAGAATAAGCCTGGGTCCTCATCACTGAAATGAGGCTAGGTTCACCCTTCTCTCAAGATGGCAGAAGACTGATCTTGGCACACTATGGGACACACAACAGAGATGACAACAGAAATATCACCAGCGTCGTTATGACTAGAGTCCACCAGATACGGCTGTCAGGCTCCGGTCTTCACCCTAGATCACCACCTTGTTACCTGCTATGTGAGCCTCCAGCCTCAGCCCTGCCCGGCTTGGCCTACAGACAGGTCCCAAGGCCCAGGGTTAGCTCTGTCTCCTCTCACTAGCGAGATAATCAAGTGCACTGGAATAAGCCACATGATGGCAGAGGACTTGACACTCGTCCTCTGCACTGCAGCCCGTCTCAGTCTCTAACCCTGCCTGCCTTCCAGGCCTTTCTGTGGTCAATGCCTCGGGTTCAGGAGCCTGGCTGGGGGGACACCGCTACAAAGTCTCTTCAGGTAACAGGACCGCTTCATGTCCCTTCTTCATCAATTTCCTAAACAGGAAGTTTGAATACTACCATCTCCATACCTCCAAATAAAACTCCATGGCTGTCTCCAGGTCCTCCCGCTGGGCTGCCAGCTGGGCCAGGTTCTTATACGTAGAATATTTCAGTATCAGTCCAGGGTGCTTCAGCCCTTCCTTCTCATCTCCGGATGAAACTGCCTGAGAGGAGACAGAGGCAAAAGTGACACCACGGCCCTACAGCCGCAGCAAGCGACCGATAGGATGCTGGCTTCCTGCTTGAGACAGCTAGATCCGCTTCACCTGGAAATGAAGGTGCTACATATTGGGTCTAAGCAGACCCAATAGCTCTTTCACATAAAGAGAGGCCAAACCACCATGAAGCACTCTGCAGAAGGTTGGTGACAAAGAAAGACAGGGACCCCTCTCTACCACTGCTGCCATATCTGAATGCTCAGTTTAGCTGCTAACATTTATTGGTTCTGAAAACCCAGCCCAGCCAGTTCCCCCTATTCAGGGACAAGTGTTTTAAAAACAGAAACAGCAGCCAGGCATGGCAGTATGCACTTTTAATCACAACACTCAGGAGGCAGACACAGGCGGAACTCTGATAGTTACAGGCCTGTCTGTCCACAGAGAGTTCCAGGATAGCCAGCACTCATCACGCAGGAGGTAGGGGTAGGACAATCAGTCACTTCAAGGCTAGCTGTGGCTAGCTGTGGCTACATAGGCAGTTCAAGGCTAGCATGGACCACATGAAGCCCTGTCTCAAGAAAAAAACTAAAACCAAACAAACGTATGTTTTACACACGTTACACATATGTCCACATGTGTAAAACAGAGAGACAGACACTGAAAAGCACTGGGAAGGGTGGTGCATGCCTGTAATCCAAGCATCTAGGAGAACCCTGAGTTTCAAGCTAGTCTGGACTTCAAAGTGAGACTTTGTCTCAAAAAAACAAAGCCCAGACAACTAGTGCCTCACCTCTCGCAGCAGGCGAGCCTCCAGGAGTTCATGGTAGGCCTTGGCAGACTCCTCAAACCTGTCATGTTTCTGTAGATCCAGGGCCTTGTGGTATAGGGCAAAGGCTTCTGCTTCCTGAAAACCAAGATGGAGATGTTTTCACAATACACAAAACTTGATCCTTTTAAATCAAAAAAAAAAAAAAAAATGTATGTAAAGGGAAGGCTATGAGTGACTGCTAAATTAATTGTCAGCTACAGCCTCTACAGTCAAAGAAAATCTACTACTCAGTGTTCAGACCTCATTACTGGAAAGAGTCCTGCACACACACACATGCACCAGGGGTGGGAGTCGGGGGTGGACAAGGGACAACAACACAAAGAGCAGGGCACACAGTTCTCAGTGTGGCTGTCTCCTGCATGAAACAAGTTCAACGCAAGGTAGAGAGCCAGCCATCTTCACCATGCCATCCCCACTTACAACTCCACTAAGGACACAGTGGAATTCATTTAAAATAAGCATCGAGAGCTTCCTCGGAAGAAGATCTCACACTGCATACCTGAGCCTCCTTTGTCTGGATTTTGTGACTTTTAAAGCTTCCTTCATGGTCATCTTCAATTGTGGAGCTGGCATTTAAGGCTGCAATTCGAATCTAGAAATGAATTCAGAGGAATAGCAGCACAGTGCTCAGATGAATACAATCTATGCTTCAGAATATACACTCAGCTATGAAAAACTGTGGAGAAAGAACCACCAACAATCACCCCGAGGAAAACTCCAGGATGAGAATTTGTCTCTGGGACACCAACCAAGAGTGGAAAGTATATCCTGGACACTGTCCCCCACAAAGAGAACACAGGCTGGGAGCCTCAATTTCTACTCAACACAGAAGACCAGGATATTATAGTAACAACTCCAATAAAACACATCAATTTCGTGTCTTTGCATCAGTGTGACTGATGACTTACAAGCAGCAGCCAGACAAGCATCCTCACCCACAGGTGCACCAACAGCCTTCCAGGAAGAAAGGCTGCACGGGACAAATGCCCCTAACCCCAGGAGCAGAGTGACAAACACTGTCACCAACAACATAGGCCTTACCATATTCAGAGATTCAGCGCCACCACGGAGGATCACTTCCCATCACTGGTGGGGGATGTGCCAGTTGACAGTCCCTAAAGAGGATACAGGACAAAGGGGTTCAGAAGAGCCAGGAATGGCACAGTACTCGGGCCCACCTCTGTCTCAGAAATATTAGGAAAAAAACAAACAAACAAACAAACAAACAAACAAGAAGACAAACCAGTTTGAAGGCTATAAAAGATGATGGGATTGGTAAGACAGTAGAGAAATTAAAACTTCCTATGTTGCTCCTGGAAATATAAAACAGTCCCTATGGAAAACACATTGGCAGGTTCTCAAAATCCCAGACAGAATTAGCCTATGATCTGGAACCCTACTCCTATGCACCCACTCAGAGGAAAAGAAAACATGTCCACAACAAAACCTGCTTATAAACGGGCACAGCATTATTCTAAGAGCTAAAAGGTGGGGCCACAGGACATCCATAATGAATAAACTGTGGAAAGTCTTTGAGGAACAGCCTCCATTCACAGAGAGTAACACCCTGGAGCACGCACGTGAAGAACCTGTAACACTAAGCCAAACGATCGATGTCGTATGCAAAGTAGTCAACAGTGTCTGCAACCAGGTGTGCGGCATCTCTGGAATAGACGAAATCGATCAGCAGGGAAGGAGAATGCCGACATCAGGCTGTGCCCTGCCCTAAGGCTATACTGTGTAAAATACAGGTTTTTTATAGGCTGTGCCTTGCCCTCAGAAACTCCATTTTACAAGCAGCTTTGACTCCCATTTTGAGAATGGAGAATGGCTATTCATGGTGAACATGTGAACTGCACATCTGTCTAACACAAGCCACACAACACAGACAGATAAATGACTTATTTCTGGGAGTAGAAAGGTTGCCACCTTATAAATGTATGAGGTGACCTAGGACTGTAGGAGCACATGAGCATAGTAAAGTGTTACCAGGAAAACTAGGCCCAAGAATGTACCAGACACACCAAACTAAGGAAAAAGGTTGACACCCACCTAGCACAGCACTGGCAAGAGCCCCCTTCCAACCTATCATCTGACCATCTGCCGTGTCAGGCAGGGCACTCCCAACTTTCCCAGGAGCTTCAGTTCAGAACTGTGACCTGCTCTCCAGTTTTTCTGGACTACTGTC
Source organism: Rattus norvegicus (assembly GCF_021556685.1). NCBI lineage: Eukaryota > Metazoa > Chordata > Mammalia > Rodentia > Muridae > Rattus > Rattus norvegicus. The sequence goes on along the minus strand of NC_141553.1, from coordinate 13,676,701 downwards.
CATGTGTCCATTTGATCACACAAACCCAGTACTGCCCCTTCCCCTCTCCCCTCTGCAGCTTCGCTTCTCAAACCCAGGTCCAGCAGCAGTCTGACCCACAACAGCTTTCACGGAGGTGACTCTGTTTCTATCAACTTCCTTACTTCTCAGGAAATCTCTTAAACTGTGCTGTGGTCTCTTAACCCTTGAGAGCAGCCCTGGAACGTGTGTGTGTGTGTGTGTGTGTGTGTGTGTGTGTGTGTGTGTGTGTGTCCCCTAGGAGTGTTTCCTTGGTTCCCTGGGATGTTTTCCCACTCAGCTGGATTCAGGGTACTTTGAGCTCGGTCTCCTCCAGGAGGAGCATTCTCCTGGAAGCCTTGCTTTCTGCCTCCAGGCTGAGAGAGGGCAGTGAAGCAGTCAACACCCCAAGCCGCACATGGTTAAAATCACGGTGATTCCCTAACCTGGACATGTCACGTGCATGAAGTAGAACTGGGGCTCGGCACCAGGTGTTTGCTGCACTTCTCCTGTGGAGAGGAGTGAAGGCATCCTTTGCCAGAGGCATGCTCTTGTATGGAGACAGTCCCCATAGCAAAAGGTTGCTGTGTAATTCGTAATGTGTACCCTAAAGTTAATATTAGTAACTAGCATGAGAGAAAAGAATCTGTGTTCACCTCAGCCACAGTTATCAAGGAAAGTGGCCATGTGTGTACCTGGTACCTGAGGTGTTGTTGTAAAAATATAAAAATAAAAGAGTAGTAGTCTTTCACCCTGCTAGGTCCTGCACCTCGGTGCCCCAAAATATCTGCTAGATATCTTGGCGGAAACACATCCCAGCCTCGAACTTTCCTACACTCAAACCCTCCTTAAAAGAGCACACAACACAGTAATCTTAGATCCAATTGATAAGATATAATTGCCCACTTAAACATACAAAGCCCGGTACCATCCATCCCTTAGGAACATTGATAACAACCTGTAAATACACAGAGCAGAATATCTTACTATGAGTGCACTGTCGCTGTCTTCAGACACACCAGAAGAGGCATCTGATCCCATTACAGGTGGTTGTGAGCCACCATGTGGTTGCTGGGAATTGAACTCAGAACCTTGGGAAGAGCAGTCAGTGCTCTTAACCACTGAGCCATCTCTCCAGCCACAGAGCAGAATCTTAACATCACCTGCCATGGCTTCTCCCTTCTCTCTCTCTCCTCTGTCTCCTCCTTTCTCTCCTAGTCTCTTCCTCTTCCTTCAAACTTCTCTCCCACCCATCCTTCCTTCTCCTCCAATGACAGGCCTCCTTCTATCCTGTACCTGCCTCACCTGTACTTTACAAATTCAATGGAGAGGTGGTTCTGGTGAAGTCACCTGAGTTCTGAGTCCGAGACTAGGCAGCTGTCCTTGGGGCAGTGGAATTAGCATCAAAATACAGAAAACTCCAGGGCAAACCACAACACGGAGGAAGTAAGAAACCATCAGATTCCCCTGACCTGAGTTACAGACGGTTGTGAGCTACCATGTGGGCTCTGGGAAGCAAACCCAGAAAACTGAAAAGTAATAAGTGCTCTTCACTGGTGAGCCATCACCACAACCTACAAGTTTACTCTTTAAAGTTATTTTCTTTATTTATTAAAGAAAGTCTTTTTGAAACTTAAAAAAAAAAAGAAAAAAGAAAAGTGGGAGCACCTGGCAAACTGGTGCCATTGAAACAGCCACACCTTGTGACTTTATTATCACCACTATTTTATTATTGTTGTCTTTGGCATTACGAACGAAAAGCATTTGTTGTTCACACTGTGAACGCAGAGATTCTGCTATTCACTGGGAAAACCTATTTCTAGTTATGGGGTGGCTCAGCCCTAGAACACACTCCTAATCCAAGAGCTTTCTGGTTTTTATAAACAGGATTAAATAAAGTCAACCATAGGTCAAGAGGAGGAGCAAGCAACCAGTGGACAGGGAAGAACATAGAGAAAAACCATAGAGAGGAAGTCAGGAGGACAGATAGTGAGGCACACAGGAAGTAGAAGGGAGGGACATTCAATTTGAGGGATTTTGAGACAAAGTGGAGAAAGAGAACTTATTTTTCTCTTCGGGACATTGACTGAGGGGGAAGGTCAGCTGAGCGCTCTCTCTGCCTCTCTGAGCGAGCAGGCTTTCCCCCTAGCACATGGCTACCAAGACTTTATTGGCAAAATCTAACATTTGACATTTTATTAAGACAACAACAAATTTTCATGTATGTTTTTTACACAGTGTGCTCAGAACAAAGAAGGGGTGACTGGAGAATACTGTGGCTTGAGTATTATTATACCCTCCAAAACTAACACTGAAATCTGGTTCCTAATGTAACAGTGCGGCAAGATAATGGGGCTGGGACCAAGAGAGAGTTCAGTGCTAAGGAGTACTCAGCTCCAGTAGAGGACACAGGCTCAGTCCCCCTGTCAGGCAACTCACAACCACCTGTAACTCCAAGTCCAGAAGATGTGACACCCTCTTCTAGCCCCGTGGGGCACCTGCACCATTTGCATATACACATATACCCATACACATACTAAAAATCAGAAATCTCATGTCTGACCCCAGTGCTCCTGTAGCAAGACAGGAGATACCCTGGAAGCTCACAGGCCCCGGCTGGCCAGCCTGATAAACACAACAGCAAACAAGAGAGACCTTGATTTCAAAACAAGGTGAAGGGCTAGAGAGATGACTCAGCCTGAAAAGGCACAAGCTTTAACAACCCGAGTTCAATCCCCAGAACCCACATAAATATGGAAAAGAAACCAACCTCCACCCAGCTGTCCCCTGACCCCTGCATGTATACTGTGGCAAGTGTATGCCCACCTGCCTTAGTTTGGGTTTCATTACTATGAAGAGGTACCACAACCACAGGAACTCTTATAAGGAACAACATTTAATTGGGGCTGGCTAACAGTTTCAGAGGTTCAGTCCACTGTCACTGTGGGAAGCATGGGAGGGCAGGCAGACATGGTGCTGGAGAAGGAGCCAAGAATTCATTTTGATCCACAGGCAGAAGGGGACTGTGTTAGTGGATATAGCTTGAGTACTGAAGATACCAAAGCCCACCCCCACAGTGACACACTTCCTCCAACAAGGCCATGCCCTCTAACAGTGTCACTCCCCATGGCCAAGCATTCAAACACAAGAGTCTATGGGGGCCATTCCTATTCAAACCACCACACCATCCAACACACACACACACACACACACACACCTTTCCATATACGTTATTAAAACCAAGAGAGTTCTGATCAAAGCCTAAGGGCTGAGACTCCAATGATAAAGTTTGCTGTGCAAATATGAGGTCCTGAGTTCAGAGCTCCAGCATCATCTGTAAGCCTAGAACTAGGGAGCAGAGACAAGAAGACCCCTGGAGCTCTCAGGCCACCTAGTCTAGCTACTGATAAGTCAAGGTTCAGTGAGAGATCCTGTCTTTTTTTTTAATATTTATTTATTTATTTTATGTATACAAGCACAGTGTAGCTAGCTGTCTTCAGACACACCAGAAGAGGGCATCAGATCTCATTACAGATGGTTGTGAGCCACCATGTGGTTGCTGGGAATTGAACTCAGGACCTCTGGAAGAGCAGTCGGAGCTCTTAACCGCTGAGCCATCTCTCCAGCCCGAGAGATCCTGTCTTAAAAAATGAAGCGGGGTTGGGGATTTAGCTCAGTGGTAGAGCACTTGCCTAGCAAGCGCAAGGCCCTGGGTTCGGTCCCCAGCTCCGAAAAAAAGAAAAAAAAAATGGAGCATGACTTCCAATACTCATCAATGACCTACACACACACACACACACACACACACAGAGAGAGAGAGAGAGAGAGAGAGAGAGAGAGAGAAATATACACACAAACCTGTATACACATGCAAGCAATACACACATATGCTTATATAAATACATATGTATGTGTGTACGTGGGCCATTATTCACTACTGTCAACAACAAGGAGGAAGAGCCATCTATTTAAAATTGTTTAAGTATAATGGACAACACTGCAGGTGTCATGGCCAGCAAGCAGGAAGATTAAGCTCACGTATAGCCTGAGCTATATATAAAGTGAGACCCTGTCTACATTAACAAAAGCAAATCAATCTAAAATAAAAGAAACATAACAATATAAAAATGAAAACGATTACGTCATCTAAGTGGAAAGAGTCATCAGTTATTTCCATACAGACACAGCATAGCATTTAAAAGCGCTGGCTGTGCTGGCTGCTCCAGCCGAGGACCAAGGTTTAGCTCACATATCAGGTGGCTCACAACCTCCTGTAACCCAGTTCCGTGGGATCCAGTGCCCTCTTCTGGCCTCTGCAGGTACTGTATGCTCATGGTGCGCATATAGTCAAGCAGGTACACAATAAGGTAATTTAAAATGAATTTATTCTTCAGATTAAAAAATGATCAAATTCAATAGCGATAAGCAAGAACAACCAAAAATCTTTTGAAAAAGATGCAAAAAGAAGAATAACTTCTTATCATGATAAAATAGAAATGTATACCTTGGTTCTGAAGCCAGAAGAGTATTTAATGGAAAGCACTTCACACATTTCCATTGCTATCAGGGATAAAGTCAGATGACCACTACCTCTGCTATTATCCACTACGGCACTAGGGCGATCGGCCAATGCAGTGCGGACAAGAAAAGCAAACTGAGGTTTAAGCATGGGTATAAAGGTTACATTTACTCTCACCACTGTAACCCCAGCAATGGAAGGCTGAGGCAGTAGACTGTGGGCTCACAGCTGGCCTGGGCTATATGGTGAGATTCTATGTTAAAAAAAAAGAGTTGACTAAGAAGTAAAAGTGTTACTAATTAGGTGACAGTGACATATGCCTTTAATTCCAGCACTCTAGAGGTTGAGGCAGGTGGGTCTTTCTGAGTTCAAGGCCAGCCAGCCTGGTCTACAGAGTGAGTTCCAAGACAGGGGACACAAAGAAATCCTGTCTTGAAACAACGACAAGACCAAAATAAAGCAAAACAAAACAAAGAAACAAAAAGAAACCCAAGAAAAGTGGTACTAATTGCCAATAATAAAACAGAATACCTTTTTAAAAAATCCACTAACCCATACACTAATAAAAGAACTCAGTAACAGAGCACAACACACCATTAGTACATACACAGTAAGCCATTAGTACACACACAGTAAGCCATTAGTACACACACAGTAAGCCATTAGTACACACACAGTAAGCCATTAGTACACACACAGTAAGCCATTAGTACACACACAGTAAGCCATTAGTACACACACAGTAAGCCATTAGTACACACACAGTAAGCCATTAGTACACACACAGTAAGCCATTAGTACACACACAGTAAGCCATTATTAGTACATACAGAGTAAGCCATTAGTACATACACAGTAAGCCATTAGTACACACACAGTAAGCCATTAGTACACACACAGTAAGCCATTAGTACACACACAGTAAGCCATTAGTACACACACAGTATACCATTAGTACACACACAGTAGCCATTAGTACACACACAGTAAGCCATTAGTACACACACAGTATACCATTAGTACATACACAGTAGCCATTAGTACACACACAGTAAGCCATTAGTACATACAGAGTAAGCCATTAGTACATACACAGTAAGCCATTAGTACATACACAGTAAGCCATTAGTACATACAGAGTAAGCCATTAGTACACACACAGTAAGCCATTAGTACACACAGTAAGCCATTAGCTAATGAGTACAGAGTTGGAGCCTGGCTCAGCAGAGAAGAGCATCGAGTACTCTAGCAGAGGACACAGTTTGGTTCCCAGCACCAACATCGGGTAGGTCCAGCCATCTGTAACTCCAGCTCCTGAAGAGCTGGTGCACTCTCCAGGCTTCCCTGGACATCTACATCCCGTGAACATACACGCACACAGACCTACACACACACACAGACCTACACACATACGTAATTTTAAAATTAAAATAATTTACAGATTAATATAAAAATCGATGTATACATATAAGCAAATATCCCATTCACAGGAGCAACAAGATGAAGTCCTCAGTAAGAGATCCGCATCGTATGCAGGGAAAATTGTAAAGCACAACTCAAAGTGTGAACATGAATGCAATGGACTTCTCCTCAGGTAGGGCTCAGCTATGCGAAGGTGTCCCAATAGAAACACCAAGACAAGATGGCACTAAGCACCATTCAGAAAAACCTAGGAACAAAGTATAAAAAAAAACCTTCTAAGAAGGGTATAAGCTTTAACCAATATTATAAACACAAAATATACACACACAGTAAGCCATTAGTACACACACAGTAAGCCATTAGTACGCACAGTATATTAGCACAGGCTACATAAAGCCTTAATGGCTGAAACTAGAGGTACCAACCAGTACATGCAGCAACAAAGAGATTAGGTCCAGAACTGTGTTCAAGTGTGTATGTGCTACGGTTTAGGGTCAATTTCAGCCTGCTCCCCAAAAGGTTCCTGGACCTCAGTGGGGCAACGCTGGCACACAGTGTGACCTTGAAGAGGTGGTGCTTATGGTAACTCGGGCTTGGCAGGCAGCAAACACCGTCACCAGCTTCGAGGTGGCTAAGATGGTAAAGGAACCTGAGTTCTATCCCTGGAATATGCACAAAGCTGTCCTCTGACCTCCAGTTGCTGCTGTGGCACTCACGCCCCACACACCCCTCAGACAGAAGAGAACCTATCAATCAAATACTTTTTTTTTTAAAGCTGGGCTTGCTGTCCCATCATCCCAGCATTCAGGAGAAAGAGGCACTGGGAGACGGTGCAAGTTCAAGGGCATCCTTCTCACAAAATTTACTTCATCATATACTTTAGCCACATAGCCTGAAGATAATTTTACATAAAATGTTTAATAACTTGTACAAGAGTCAAAGTTTCATGATGCAGAATTTCCACAGTCATCTCTGCACTCAAAGAGTTTTGGACTTGGGTGAAATTCAGATTTTCAAATTGGGGTGTTTAATCTATAATCATTTATCAATTCCCAGCCTAGCTGTTGCAGTTTTCTAAGAATAACACATTAATCATTTTAAATTATCAAGACAACCCCCACCTCTTTCTTTTTTCTCTTTTTTTTTTTTTTTTTTTGGTTCTTTTTTTCGGAGCTGGGGACCGAACCCAGGGCCTTGCGCTTCCTAGGCAAGCGCTCTACCACTGAGCTAAATCCCCAACCCCCTTCTTTTTTAAAACACAGAATTTACGTAGCACCAGCTGACTGGGCCTGGACTTGCTATATAGACCAGGCTGCCTGGAATTTACAGAACCACATGCCTCTTCCTCCTAAGGTCCGAGACTAAAAGCATGCACCGACATAGAGGGTCTGTTTCCAAACTCTTTGAAGAACAGTTTCCATTGCTCAAGATCATAATAAAGAAAAGCACTTTAAGCCCCTCAGAACTGTCATCCAGTTAATGATAAGCAACAAAGGGGCCTCCTAGGGTCTAGGAGCCTGGGGATCTTTTTTGGGGGGAGGGGGGAGGATAAGGGAGTTTTCAAGATAGGGTCTCGCTATGACTGTCCTGGAACTTGCTCTGTAAACCAGGTTGGCCTTGAACTCAGAGATCTGCCTGTCTCTGCCTCCAGAGAGCTTGGGATTAAAGACACAAGCCACTACACCTGGTGTGATGGTTTGCATATGCTTAGCCCAAGGAGTAGCACTATTTGGAAGTGTGGCCCTGTTGGAGGTGTGTCACTGTGGGCATAGGCTTCAAGACCCTAGTCCTAGCATCTTGGAAGTCAGTATTATGCTAGCAGCCTTCAAATGACAATGTAGGACTCTTAGCTCCTCCTGCACGAGGCCTGCCTGGATGCTGCCACAGTCCCACCTTGATGGTAATGGACTGAACCTCTGAAACTGTAAGCCAGCCCCAATTAAATGTTGTTCTTATGAATTGCCTTGGTCATGGTGTCTGTTCACAGCAGGAAAATGCTAACTAAGACACCCATCTTCTGGCAGTCTCAAGTTTAGGGTAGAACTGTGTGTGCGAAACTGACTTAGCCCACATGCCCCTCTCCACGTCCATTCCCTCTATGATGTGAAGTTCTGAACTAGACATGGCCTGTAGGTTCTCCATCCACTGCTACTGTACAGCCCGAGAGAGAAGGATGGCTTTTGTTTTGTTTTGTTTTGTTTTTACATTTATAATGAGGAAAGGGGCTGGGGATTTAGCTCAGTGGTAGAGCGCTTACCTAGGAAGCGCAAGGCCCTGGGTTCGGTCCCCAGCTCCGAAAAAAAAAAAAAAAATGAGGAAAACAACCAACTGACCAAACCCTTGGTTCATGAAAATTACACGAAAAATATTTCCATTCAAGTTTCAGTATCTATAAATAAAATTATAGCGACACACTGTCTGATATATTGTCTTTGGCCTTCTTCATGAAACATAATTGAGCAACAGTCATCCCAAATCTAAAACACTTACCATTAAAAGTATTGGTTATTTTTTTTTTTAGTATTGGTTATTTTTAATTAACTCTACAACATATTATAAAATATATCTACAAGAGTTTGTCAACCCCCGAAGGAGACCATTCTAAATTCTATGTCTAAGCACAGTAATCAATCACATAGAAGGAACTTTACCCACATGAGGTTCAATAGGCCACACTGCTGACCTCTAAGAAGTCACATCTTGAAGAGTTAAGCAGCCCCCAAATCCACAAGTGCAGAAACGTGAGAGCGCCAGGTAAAGTCGTTTTACCTGCCTCCTCCATAGAGGGTGTTCAGAAGAATGGCTGCAGTCAGAGTAAGCCGCACCGGAACTTTAAGTCGTTTAAAACCTTCCCTCAGCCTCAGTTTCCACTCCTATAAATGGCATTAACACCACACTCACCTCTCTGGGCTGCTGTGAAGGTGAATGAAAGGACGCACAGAAAGGGATGGCTTCGAGCTGCGGTCCCAGTGACCCACCCTGGGCGCCTCCGGGCGCAGCGGCGGGGCGCGCGGAGGAGCAGGCGTGGCCAGAAGGTCCTTGTCAGCGCCTTCGGGTCTCGAGCCAGGCTTCGGCCCACCGCGCCCGTAATGGAGAGCGGGCGTCGCGTGTTCCCACCTCCTCGCGCTCACCGGAGCCCTGCACGGACCTCCGAGCCCTCACTCCCCGGAACTCTTCCGGCGTCTCCAGGGCAACGGCCGGAGCACCGGACTCCTGAGCGCGACGGACCAACAAGGAACGCTCTCATTGGCTGGAGTGTGGCCTTGTCAGCCAATCGGAGCGGGTGCCTGAGCCACTTACTGTCTGGGCCGACCAGCAGGTTCATTGAAGGCTGTGTGTGTCTGGCGCGCACATCGGGAAGCTGGCTGGCTGCTTCTGCACTCTGCTACCTACAGGACTTAACAGTTTTGTTTTATTTGCTTTGGTTTTTGTTGTTTGTTTTAAGCAGTGTCTCACTAGTGCAGCCCGAACTAGCTTCGAACTTGTGGCTATCCTCCTGCCTCGGTCTCTGGGTTGCCAAGGTGGACCCCACCCACCCATCACACACTACTACTTGCACGCGTGCTTTATGAACTCGTGTTTGCAAACTGGGCCCCCCGCAGTCACCAAAACAAGGGTATTGCTGCCAAAGACCTGGAGCAGGTGTTCTGAAGATAATGAAAACCTAAGTGACACGCTGGCGGGACTACATAGGGCCCAGGCCAAACCTCTTCCGCCTGGTCTGGAACTCGGTATTTATGGTTTATCCTCGAACTCACAGAGATAAGCCTGCCTGTCTCCCAAAGGCAGGTATTAAATGTATGAACTAGAGTCGGACTGAAAGAATTAGAAACTCAAATGGCTTTAATACAAAAGAGCATGGGAGCAGACTCGCTTAAGAAAAGTGTCAGAGAAGATTGCCAGGTTTTGAGTTGAAAAATCTCCCAATAAGGAGAATTAATGAAGCTCTTTGGGGAGGAGCTCCTTGCTACTGGAATTTAAAGTGGCTAGTGACTCCAAGGATGATTTAGATAACCATAGTGGGCTGGAGAGACGGCTCACTGTTAAGAGCACTGACTGCTCTTCCAGAGGTCCTGAGTTCAATCCCCAGCAACCACATGGTGGCTCACAACCATCTGTAATGGGATCTGATGCCCTCTTCTGGTGTGTCTGAAGACAGCTACAATGTATTCATGAAAGAATAAATATGGGGGGAAGAAGCTGGGAGCTGGCTCAGCAGTTGAGAGCACTGGCTTCTCTTCCAGAAGGCCCTAGTTGAATCCCAGCACTCACACAACCGCTCACAACCAGCCTCTTCTGGCTTCTTCTAGCACTGCACAATGTGGTGCACAAGCCATACTTGCAGGCAAAACACTCGTACACATAAAATGTGTTCAAAGGATTCATTTTATGTAAGTGTATGGTAGCTGTCTTCAGCCACACCAGAAGAGGGCATCTTTAACAATGAATGTTACAGCTTTTTTTTTTTTTTTACCATATTTTAAGAGTTTGAAAACTTGTTTAAAGCGAGGCATGGCGGCACACACCGGTCGGTGATCAGGTGTTCTCTATGAGTTCAAGATCAGCCTGGTATACAGAGTTCCAGGACACCTAGGACAACACAAAGAAACTCTGTATAGAAAAACAAAAACCAACCAAACAACAACAAAATGTGGGGAAAAACTTGTTTACAAAAAAAACAAAAACAAAAACCAATAGCTGCATGATTCAATCCATCCAGTACGAAGAAAACAGCTTTATTAATATGCCAGGAGGTTAAAAAATATATTACCAACTTTGACTTCAGAAAAGTATACACTGAAAGAGGGGAAGGAGGAACAGAAAGAACAAAAAAATATTGTAGCATTAAAATTGTGTAAATAGGGGTTGGGGATTTAGCTCAGTGGTAGAGCGCTTGCCTAGGAAGCGCAAGGCCCTGCGTTCGGTCCCCAGCTCCGAAAAAAAAGAACCAAAAAAAAAAAAAAATTGTGTAAGGGGGCTGGAGAGATGGCTCAGTGGTTAAGAGCACTGACTGCTCTTCCAGAGGTCCTGAGTTCAAATCCCAGCAACCACATGGTGGCTCACAACCATCTGTGATGAGATCTGATGCCCTCTTCTGGTGTGTCTGAACAGCTACAGTGTACTCATATACAATAAATAAATAAATCTTTTAAAAAAAAATTGTGTAAATAGTGAGTCTTGGTGGTGAGACCTCTGCCTGTGCACACTAGGGATGCTGGGGCAAGAGGAACACTGCCAGTCTGTTTTATACAGCAAGTTCAGGCCAGTCAGGGTCACACAGACCCATTTTCAAAACTGGAGTGGCCTGTTTATTGGAACCAATTTCCATCACTCAGTTCTTGAAAACTTGGTTTAAGTGAAAGTATGATATCCATGTGGGGATCTAAAGAGCAAGGGTTCAAAGGTGATAGAATATTGATCATGCCAGAGCCTCAAACAAAACAGAATTGGCAGACAGCCAAGCTCAGAGCCACCTTGGGGTGGGGAGAACATTCGAGAAGTGAGAGGCTCTTCTATGCAGACCAACATGCAATATCAGTGTGTGCGGTAGGGTTGACAGACCATTTGCCTCTCAGTCCAGATGAGAGTTCGTCAGTGCTGTCCTTGGGTGTTGTGTACCTGTCCTCAAAATTCAAACATCCCCTGTTAGAGAGAGGAGCTTGGATCATAAGTCTCGGAAACTAAATGAGCCCCAGTCAGCCTCCGAAACTTAGAAGATGCGCAGCTCTCCTTCTGCCCAGCTTAGCTATTTTGTTAGCTTGATACAAACTAGAGTTATCTGGGAAGAGGAGCCTCAGTTGAGACAATGCCTCCATCAGACTAGCCTGTAGGCAAATGTGTAGGGTGTTTTCTTGATTAGTAATTAGTGTGGGAGGACCCAGCTCTGTGGGCAGTGCTACCACTCGTCAGATGGTCCTGGGTTGTGTATGAAAGCAGGCTGAGGAAGCCATGAAAAGAAAACCAGTGTCTTCTGCCAGGACTAGATGTCCCAGGGTGGGGTGGTACCCAAGGGGGAGGGTAAGGGGGAGGAGCAATGGGAAGAAGGATTTGTGGTGGAACTGGGAGAAGAGGGTGGCGGGACTGTGAAGTGAATTTTTAAAACTATTATTGGGGAAAAGAGGAAGCCAGTGTCTTAGGGTTTTATTGCTGTGAAGTGACGTCATGACCACAGTAAGTCTTATAAAGAATAAGGTATAATTGCGGCTGGCCTACAGTTTCTTTAGGCATGGTGGGAAGCATGGCAGCCTGCAGGCAGCCGTGGTGCTGGAGAAGCAGCTGAGAGTTCTACATCTCGGTCCACAGCCAGCAGGAAACTGTGTACCACACTGGCCGTAGCTTGAACATAGGAGACCTCCAAGCTCACCCCCAACAGTGGCACACTTTCTCCAACAAGGCCACACTTCCTTTTTTTTTTTCTTTTCCTTTTCTTTTTTTTCAGAGCTGGGGACCTAACCCAGGGCCTTGCACTTGCTAGGCAAGCGCTCTACCACTGAGCTAAATCCCCAACCCAAGGCCACACTTCCTAATAGTGCCACTCCCTATGGCCAAGCATTCCAACACAGGAGGCCATGGGGGCCATTCCTATTCAAACCGCCACAGCCAGTAAACATCATCTATTGCCTACCCTACAATTCCTGCCTCCAGATTCCGCCGACTTTATCGCACGATGGATTACAACCTTAAAGTATAAAGCAAACGAAGTCCCTTCCAAGTTGCTTCTTGCCGTGGATTTTTTTTTTTTTTAAATCACGGAAATAGAAAAGGGAATCGAGCCACTTTCCCAAGGTTATGTGAGGGTTAACAGTGGCTAGAGAGAGTAGAATTTCGTGTCAGCCAAGCCACCTGCAAGTCGTTCAGGGAGCTGTGGGCATGCAGCTTTCTGAGTGGTCACCCACACTGAGGTGGGCCTTCCGGCACTGCAGCTGCATTGGAGCCGGTCCTGTTCGGTAAGTAACCCCACCCACCCATTCACCCTCACCTAAGTAACTGCCTTTGGTCTGTTATTAGTGCAGGATGAATAGACATCTGTTAACATCTCTTAAGTTAAACTCATGAGACACCAGGTCTCTCGATACTAACATGCAACCCACAAACAACCCTTGAGCTACTGTAGGAATCGGGACACCTTGGCTGAAGTACTGAGTCCAGGAACAACGGGAACGGTAAGCCAGAAGGAGGGACTCTGCATCTATGTTTTGTAAAAGGCTTCAGCAGAGCTGATGAGAACACGAAGCAGAAACCAGGGAAAGTCTATTGATAACTGACTTTAGTCACTATGTGTACCCTACGGAACAAGATTCCCAACTGGACATTTCATTGGCACACAATAAGAATACAAATGATGGGCTAGAGAGATGGCTCAGTGGTTAAGAGCACTGAAAACTACTCTTTTAATAAAACAAAGTGTGGATTTAAAATTTAGATACGCTGTCTTGGGGTTTCGTTGCTGTGAACAGACACCATGACCAATGCAAGTTTTGTAAAGGACAACATTTAATTGAAGGACAACATTTAATTGGGGCTGGCTTACAGGTTCAGAGGTTCAGTCCATCATCATCAAGGCAGGAACATGGCAGCATCCAGGCAGGCCTGGTGCAGGAGGAGCTGAGAGTTCTACATCTTCATCTGAAGGAAGCCAGGGACAGACTGAGCATCCCCAGGAGGGTCTCCAAGCCCATCCCCACAGTGACACACTTCCTCTAACAAGGCCACATCTTCTAGTAGTGCCACTCCCGGGGCCACGCATATGCAAACCATCACACTTGGGATATCAGGGTGTTCATAAAGTTCCAAACAAGATGGATTAATACCAGCCTGGGAATGACAAGCACCGTCCAGGCTGAGTTGAAATCTCACCTCCACATAGAGTCAAAGCCATGAAAACAGGGAACATCCCATTTCCATGATCAGCCAAGTCCCATTTTTCAGAAGCCAAATCCAATGCCCATGATGCCGTAGAAGGCCAAGGACGGTAGGAATGAGGTAAAAACTCACGTTCAAATAAATGAGTTGTCTTTGACACGGGAATGAGGAACGACCATTGTGAGAACGGAGAACCTGGAATCTACCGGTCTGACTCTGCAAGGAGGGGTGTTTGGGATGAGCATCCAGCTCGCCCTCCGCCATTCAGGCCTCGTAGAGCAACTCTGAAGACATCCAAAGGGCTTAGGATGGTAGGTCTTGGGGTCTTAGTGATCGGGGCCTTCCTTGTTCCTGTAGCTTAGCTATAGCAGGATGTCAACGCTGGGGAGATGCAGGCAAGAGAACACGCCCCGGTTATTCTCCAGCCGTTAGGGGAGAGATTTTTCGCTCTCCATATGGTACAGAGGAGGAGTGAGGTTGAAAGGTCAGGTGACCGCCGGGGATCAGACAGCAGTGCGCTGGACCATACCATCATCTGATCTCAGTGTCTCACAAAAGAAACACCACCTCGTGAGTTTCAGGAGGCACAAGCTGAGGAAAGGCTTCCAAAGGATCCCTTGGGTAATGAATCCATCCCCCTCTTCTCCAGGACAGGGGCCACCAACCCCCTCAACTTTGCTGGGGTGAGATCACCCCCTCAGTAACATAAGGGCACTACTACCGATCCTCAGGGAGCTTCTAGATCCTCTCATCCCTCAAAGAGGCTCACGCCTCATACCTGGGCAATGCAGTCCATTCCACAGTATCTCACCCACATAGTTAGAATGTTCTGTGTGAATCTGACTCTGCCAGAGGCACTGTGCGGTCTCAGTGAGGGATACTGTTGCCATCAGTCACAGACCTAGAGGCCAACTTTGCCTCCCATCACCTCCCACATCCATGGGCACTCCGCCTACAAACCCTACTATACCTAGCGCCATGTTCAATATCGCTCAGCCGGCTGCCCTCACCTCGTACCCTACATTAATAACCACCTCACCCCAGCCTTTGAATTATGTTAAAATTCAAGGGAGATCGAAGGGTCTCCAAGGTAAAGCTTTTAATGTGAGACCCCAGCAGGATCACTCACGAACAGGAGGCCTAGGCCAGTGTCACGGGAAACTAACCTTATTAGCTTGTAGACTATACAGAATATAAGGGAAAAAAATTAATTTGACATTTCATAGACATCCTAAACACGAGGAAGGACAACCATCTAACTGTGCAGGGAAACAGTACCAACCAGTATCTGTGGGTTTCCTGCTGTAAATGCTGCATAGAACATCTGGAAAGGGAGGAGGAGACTTCCTTTGGGCTCCTCACCCAACCCGAAGGGTCTGAAATGCAAACCCACGTAGATGGGGGATGGGAATATCGGCAGTTCAGTTTGCAGTAGAAGGAATGGCATGCTAGCAGATATCACATCCTCCTCCACGGTTGGCATGGTTTCTGCCATGTGCACAGGTCCAGTGAGGAAACAAGAGTCGCAGTGCACAGTGAAGCCCCAGAGATGGGACAGTCCCTAAAATGCAGCCTGCCTTATTCTCCAGGCCAAGCTCAGCGGTCAATACCAATAACCCAGGCCAAAGTGAGGATTCTCTTTACACTAGGCTAGACCAGTTGCTCTCATGTCCCCAGTGGTCTGCTCATGGATGCAAAAAGCTGGACTTGCAGGCTGAACCCTCCGCCGCAGACATCAGTAAACATCAAACCACAGCCCCGAGAACAGGAAACATCCCATCCCTTTGCCCTCATGAGCAAGTCCCACCTCTAGAGTGTCAAGGATGCCAGAGAGGGGATTACAGAAGCAAAGAAGTCCTGTTGGTGTTTGCCCGGATACCGGGAAAGGGAATAACACTCGAAATGTATATAAGAAATACTCAAGTTAATAAAAAAAAAAAAAAAAAAAAAAAAAAAAAGTCCTGTTGGGATTATGCTCTCTTCTTTATTTGCTCTCCTCGTTCACGAGGCTGGGGGAGAGGAAAACAGGTCAGTGAGATCACAGACACTTATGCAAAAGAGGGATCTGGTATCGTATCTGCCAGGAGGCCTCTCTGGAAGGGCTCTGGACAGGCTCAAGCAAACGCCCTGCGTTCCTTGTCTCCATCACAGAAACGTCATAACAGTTCCTTTCTTTCCGATCTGCCAGGGCTCCAAGGGGAAGAATCGGATAATGATCCTTTAGGAAGTAGAGAAAGAAATGTCAGCTCCTTGACACACTCCTCCTAGGTCAAGGTACCTGCCGGACATCCCAGGATAAGCTCTCAGGCCAGCCCAGAGGATATCTTGCCAATCTGCCCACTCCAGCTGATGATCTTTGCACCCAGACAGTCAGGCGAAAGGCGATGGTTATACCGGGCCCAGGGCAGGCTTAACCAATGGCTTCAGTAAGTGTGCTCAGGGCTCAGGTACACGTGTCAAGCTAACACTCCCCCTGCTTCTAACCGCAGGCTCCTACGGGCATGCCCAGTGTACCAGCCATTTGGTGTCGAACCAAAACCTGGCTCTAAGCGAGGCACGGGTTCAAATCTGGTTCAAATCTGTGGAGTAAGTGATTGCTCAATCACAGAGCTCAGAGGAAGTGCCTGGTGATAGTCTCGCACCAGGGCGGCTGTGCACAGGGCTGACACCCTCAGGGTCTAATACAGTAAGGTTGGTCTAATACAGTTATCCACCTCATGAAGTTACTAAATCTGCCCTGAGGGCCCTGGAAAGCGCCTGCAAGGATCAAATGGAATACTGGGTGCAGGGACCCTGACACAGGCTACGCACGAGTGTTATTGTTAAGAAGCATTGTCTCGGGCTGGAGAGATGGCTCAGTGGTTAAGAGCACCCGACTGCTCTTCCAGAGGTCCTGAGTTCAAATCCCAGCAACCACATGGTGGCTCACAACCATCTGTAATGGGATCTGATGCCCTCTTCTGGTGTAGTGTATTTATATAAAAATAAATAAATTAAAAAAAAAAAAAAAGAAGCATTGTCTCCTCAACCTAAGGACAGAGTCTGAGCATCCAACCAACACAAGCAGCCATTACCAACTTTCCTGAGCCTACAAGGACTCCATTTTGGAAAGCTCTTTCGAACTTATCTCTTCACAGGCATGCTCCAGACTCAGGAATAGGAGACTCTAACTCCACCTCAGACTGTAAGGATTTTGGGGAGGGGGACATCTTCTTGTGGGAAGTCATTTAGCCTGACCTACTTCCTCTATGGAAGAGAGGGCTACAAACTGGAGATAGTTTATTTCCAGGTTCATCTGGGATCTCTGGGCTGAGGTAGTCCTCAAACCAAGGAATATCTAGGCCAATGGTCTTTTCATTACCCGGTGACTCTCCAGGAGCCTTATCTAGTCCAAAGGTTATCTGCCTCAGGCCATAACCAGATTCCCTCTGACCAGGCTGGAAAACCAAACACCCTGGTTCTGAGACCGTGCGGAGGCCATCATCATAGTGGTTCTGAGTGCCTGAGCATAATCTCAGCACACACCAGGAAGCATTGGGGTTTCCCAAGCCATCCTTTCTCAGGACTTGCAGGGATGGCTGCAGAGCGTTGGAGGAATCGAAATCTTGCAATAACTCTGATCACAGACCCACAGTACCTAAGGAGCAGATACACTGCACTTCCTTGGACTAAGACATGGAGTGCTTGCTGGAACCAGCAAATGGTCCCCCACCCCCCACCCCAACCTCATACAGAGGACAGAGTCACAAATACGTTCCCTCACTAGCTCTACATACCTGTCCTGGTCCAGGGACAGCTCCTCGGTGAGGAACTTGAAGAAGCTGGAGCTGTGGCTGCGGTTCTGCTCCGCGGTGCCCACAACACCGATGGAAGAGATCAGGAGGTGGGCGCAGGGCTCTGTGGATTTGTTCATCAACAAGGTCATGCCCGGTCGTATCGTCACGCTCACGCGCTGCAAGAAACACAAAAGTGAATAAAACCCTTGGGCAGGGCAAGGCTGGTGTCCAGAAGCAGGCGCGGCAAAATTCTTAACGTGGGGGTCCGAGGGAACAGGGTTTGGGGCACTGTCTAGGAAGCTTGGAAGTCAGTCACGTCAGGGTCACGCCTGGGAAAGGTGACTAGGAAGGGTCCTGGAAAGGGAGGATGGGACACGGAAGGTCAGAGGTTAGCAGGCGGGTGGGGTCCCTGGGGGTAAGAGAAAGAATCATTGGGAAGTCCAACCCCTATCCCACAAGTTCTCGCCGATCCTCGCTCACGTCTTCGGGTTTGTCCAGGATGGTGGCTGTGGCCGCACACAACCGGTTCTCCAGCCCTGCGGGTATGCGGCTAGCCGGCAAGTTTGTTTCCAACTCAACGAACGGCATGTTAGCAGGAGAGGGATCGCCAAACGGTAACTGCACCGAGAGAGCAGTGGGAGCCAGTTGAGGTTCCAGAAAAGGAACACGGGGAGGGAAATGGAGGAGGCGAAGGCCAGGAGGCGGCGGGAGCAGGGAGGGTGAGCACAGCTAAGTTCCTCATTGGCCAGGCAGAGTCGGCCCTTCTAGATTGGCTATCAGAGCTACTCCTCTTCCGCTGTCACTTGTACCGGCTCCAAATTACCGAAGTCCCAGCTTCAGTGTCATTGGCCCTCTCAGTCGGCAGGGGGCTCTGTTTCCCTCCGAGCGTCTCAGCTAATCGCCCGCAAGACATACGTTTCTTTAGGAGACTTCACACCGCCAGACAGGCTTAACATTTCTTGAATGATAATGATTACTTCAAATTCAATACGGGAACCGCACGTGAGGTGTGCCTGGGCAAGACCCTAGGGCAAGGGCATTTTCATCTGGTCCCTAAGGTGATTTTGTAACCTCTTCTGTCTGGGCTAAATCATTGTCCACCAGAGAGTGGCAGAGCTACTTAAAACAAGGCAATGCGGCCGGGCGCTTGTGGCACAAGCCTTTAAGGGCAGCACTCTGGAGGCAGAGGTAGGCAGAGCTCTTGAGTTTCCAGGCTGGTCTACAGACTGAAATCCAGGACAGCCAGAGCTACACGGAGAAACTATCTGAGAGAGAGAGAGAGAGAGAGAGAGAGAGAGAGAGAGAGAGAGAGAGAGAGAGAGCTCCAGAGAGGGAAGAGAGAGACAGAGAAGAGAGAGACAGAAACCCAATTTGGCAATCTGTCCAATTGCACAAGGAAAGTGTGCATACTTGTTGAGGTTTGCCCTGGAGTTATCTGTATTTTGATGCTAATTCCACTGCCCCTAGGACAGCCGCCTAGGTACTCAGGAATCAGGTAACTTCACCAGAACCTTCTCCCCATGGAATTTGTAAAGTACAGGTGAGGGGCAGGTACAGGATAGAAGGAGGCCTGTCATTGGAAGAAGGAAGGATGGGAGGGAGAGAAGTTTGAAGGAAGAGAAG
Source organism: Rattus norvegicus (assembly GCF_021556685.1). NCBI lineage: Eukaryota > Metazoa > Chordata > Mammalia > Rodentia > Muridae > Rattus > Rattus norvegicus. Next base: position 13,657,501 of record NC_141553.1, on the reverse strand, counting down.
GAGACTAGGACAGAAAGGAGGAGACAGGAGAAGAAACTGAGGAGAGGGTGAGAAGCCATGGCAGGTGATGTTAAGATCTGCTGTGTATTTACAGGTTGTTATTAATGTTCCTAAGGGATGGATGGTACCGGGCTTTGTATGTTTAAGTGGGCAATTATATCTTATTATATTTATTTATTTATTTATTTATTTATTTATATGTAAGTACATTGTAGCTGTCTTCAGACACACCAGAAGAGGGCATCTGATCTCATTACAGATGGTTGTGAGCCACCATGTGGTTGCTGGGAATTGAACTCAGGACCTCTGGAAGAGCAGTCAGTGCTCTTAACACTGAGTCATCTCTCCAGCCCGTTGTGTGTTCTTTTTTTTTTTTTTTTTTTTGGTTCTTTTTTTTCGGAGCTGGGAACCGAACCCAGGGCCTTGCGCTTCCTAGGCAAGCACTCTACCACTGAGCTAAATCCCCAACCCCGTTGTGTGTTCTTTTATGTGAGGGTTTGAGTGTAGGAAAGTGTGTGGTGGCAAGAGACACTGGGCCGCCTCGGAGTTGAGATGTGTTTCTGCCAAGATATCTAGCAGATATCTTGGAATACCACAGTGCTGGACCTAGCCAGTTAAAAGACAACTATATATTTTTTTATTTTTTTATATTTTTACAACAACACATACTAAAGGAGCCAGAGGCAAACGGTCTGAAAGACTCAGCTATCACTATGCTGTTAATGATGTCTTTATTAGGTAAGGCGCATAAGAGATGTCCAATGGCACCAGACATCCTGTGACAGTTTGGAGCTGGAGACAGGCAGAAGGCAACAGTCAGAGTTAGAAGGCTTAGAGCAAGAATTTGGAAAGTCAGAACATCAGGAAACTTCCACTCCTGCAAGGGCAGTCACGAACCAGCCCTGCACCCCACCTATACCAGGGAGCGAAGACCCTGAGGACAAAGGCCTTTCACTAGTCAGTCAATCCCCATCTCTGATATGTATTCAACTCAAAAATCATAGAGTCTCCCTGTCAAAACTAAGGAAGGGAGGCGCTGGGGTTGAGGAGCACAGAGGTCCACGTGGTGCCAGATATCAAATTGTGTGTGTGTGTGTGTGTGTGGGTGTGGGTGTGTATGTATGTGTGTGCACATACATATACGAAGGGCACGGGGGTCAGTGTGAGGTCAGAAAAGGAACCAGGGAACCAGAAAGGTATGACTTGGAGGTTGGGGAAAGGTTGCTTTGTAAAGTTTCAAAGAAAAGGAATATGGCCAGGTAAGTTTCTCCCAAGTATTTTCCTGCAGCTCTCTCCAGAAGTCAGATAAGAGCTGACGTCACAGCACAAACCGAGTGGGGACACAGAGGAAGCACCGGGGATGCCGAGAGGAAACTGGACCAGAGACTCTGTGTCCTAGTGACTGCCAAAGACACAGCCTCACCTCTTCACTTGCGTGTACACACACACACACACGCACACACCAAGTTTCCCTTGACTTCAGGCTGTTCCCTCAGTGCAGCAGGCATTGAACAGAGAGCTTCAGTTTCTCCTTCAAGGTCGGGTCCATCAAGGGAGGCATATCTTTGGCCTTCAGGACGACTTCATGGGCCTCCTGGAAGAGGCTCTCCCCCACTGCGGCTTCCACCCGCTGACGCCACGCAGCCAGTTTGGGTCGGCTCTCGAAGATTTTGCAGCCAGCACTGACAGGCTGTGGGGCGAAGTTAGCCAGGTAAGTTCCACAATCTGCAAGGCCTGTCAGTATCCCCCCCCCCACTACATTGTCCCTCCTCCACCATGTGTGAGGTGCCTCTCGATACCCTCCACAGAAAGGATTGATAAGAATGCACTTTGTAATGATATAAGTGACTATTCAAAGCTCAGTCATACATCAGGCACTTCATGTCACCCCCCTCCCAAGGCTTAGGGAATACTGGGGAAGACAGAGAAAGAATATACAAGCCTGAAGAAAAAGGAAGGGAGACATGTGGGAACACTGGCTTCCAGGTGTGGGGAAGCATGGCGTTTGCATATTATTGGGCCCATTAGCATCCTGTCATGGAAGGATGAAGGACACTTGGGGATAGTGGTTAGGAGAAGGGTACAATTTCTTCATTGGTAAGGTGTCCATGCTCCTGAGAACAAACCCTCACCCTTCATCCTGTAAGCAGCCCTGGTGAAATTCTTTGGAAAACACACACACACACACACACACACACACACACACACACACACCCCAGAATGGAAGCTAGTGGGAAATCAGTAGGACCAAAATATACTATGTAAACGTATAAAAGTATCATAATAACACCCACTATTATGTGCAATTAACATGATAATCAAACAGGATTAGAGATGAGGAAGACTAAGGCACCGAGGGAGGGGTGACTTATCCAGGGCCCCACAGCCAGAAAAGGCAGCAAGAGCAAGGCTTATCGGCTCCCTCCCAGGGCTCTCCATCATTGAGCAGGCCACCCAACTCCACGATACTCACATGCATCAGTTCTGTGATGGCCACCAAGTCAGCCACGGAGATATGGGGTCCTGTTAGGAAGGCCTTGTTCTGCAGGAACTTGTCCTCCAGCATCTGCAGGCATCCATCCAGTTCGGCCAAGGTGGATGCCAACCTCTCAGGAGGAACCGGCTGTCCCAGGAACACAGGGAACATCATCTGATGGACCAGCAAGAAGAAAGATTTGGCTCTGTCCAATACTCACCTTTTGTCCCACTTTTATCCCTCTGTTGTCTTTCCACCTGTCCATCCACCCATCTCGGTTCTTAAGATCTTTCCTTTTCCTTTCCCCATATAAAATCATGCATGGCTCTCCAATTGTCCTTAAGGCCAAGACCTCAACACAAAACCCTCCCTGATGTAGTGCCTGCCATCCTATCCCCATTCTGCATCCCCTTTGATTACAAGTAGGACTTCTCAGGAGAGACATGGTAGCTGATACCCCATGGAAGGAATTGCTGAGCTTTTAAAGCCAGTACTCAGGAGGGACACCAGCATGAAATGCTGACTGACAGTCTGCGCTGGAATTCTAAAATCCCTAAGGTAAAACATTGGAACAGAACTTTTAATTAAATATTTATTTACTTATCTATTTGTGTGAATGAGTGCACATATGCTCTCATACACGCATGCGCATGCCCTCCATCACTACAGGATGCTTATGGAGATCAGAAGACAACTTGCAGGAACTGGTTCTCTCCTACTACTGCATTGGATCACAGGGACTGAACTCAGGCTGTCGGGCTTGGTGACCAGTGCCTTTACACCCTGAGGCTTGTCACTGGCCCAAGGACTTTTCTTTGGAACAGGGTACATACACCCTCTCTGATGCACTCTGCGAGCTAACCCTGTCCTTCGTCCCCACAGCTCACCTTCTGCCACATGGCCCTGCTGCAACAGCTCCGCAGGGCTGTGTGCTGCCAAGCCAGGTACTCATCCACACGAGCTCGGGTCTGTAGGTCCTGAGGGTACCAGTGGTCAGGTGCCTTGTACTTTCTACTCAAATACAGCAAGATGGCCACACTGGAGGAATGCAGAGGGATAGAGAACGTTCCCTGGTCACTCTTAAGCCACCTAGGTCTCGGACTAGGGAGTGGTGTACCTGAATTTCTGCAACCATTTCTTACCCAGCCTGGGGAGTCTTTCAAATGCAACAGAGATGGGAGCTCTCCTCTCCTCAGATTCCCCCCCCCCCAAGGGTGGGGGGGGTCCTGCCTTCCTGCAGGGAAGGTCAGAGCCTTTCGCTATTCTCTACCACCTCCCCTCACCCCTGCGCTTGCCTGCATCACCCCAGCAGTGCTGGCCTTAGCTCTTCAGCCTGTACCTGCGAACGGTCTAATGTCACAGCCAGAACACAGCTCCCACATCCCTGGGACATCAGTACAGGAAGGTCCCTGCTTGCTTACCGCCACCTCAGCAGCCAGCTTCTCTTTCATGTCTCACTGGGAATCGCTAACCCTGACCCCACTACGACCTATCTTGTCTCCGCTGTACTCTCAGCCTGTCACGTTACTGGTTACTGTCGCTCCCCACTCCGAAATCCGAGCCCAGTGGGGGCCCAGATTATGATGTGCGCAAGCTCCAGGATTAGACAGCGACCTGGTGCTGATGCTGCTCAACAGTTGGCAGCTGAGCTCAGTGGGCGAGCCTTGGCTTCTAGGGAAGTAGTTCCTCCCTCCTGGTGCAGCGCCACTCTCTCTCTCTCTGGCACTATCTTTCCTCCTGAGGGCTGGGCTATCAGGGAAGCGGCCCAGAAGCAGACTGGGCTCCCCCATCTCCCAGCCTCCGTTTCCTCACCCGCAAGGCACAAGGGGGATAGATGAGGCATACCATGTGTTCAAAAGTCCCATCTCAACCCCAGGTACCTGTTTGGGTTTTTACCCCGGGGCAGGCACAGAAGCCATCATCCAAGTAGGCAGCAGCAGGCCCAGACAGGTGGCCTGCCCCACACAGCTTGGCGGCAAGCAGGGAACCCATTACCTCTCTGCCAAGACGAAGTCCCCATCCTTCAAAGCCGGCACCTTCCTCAAAGGGTTCACCTGGGCAAAGGCATCAGTGTAATGCTGACCTGCGGAGAGACCAGAGCACAGGGCTTGAGGACTCGGGGGCTTTTAAAGGCCTGCCTGTCTCCTTCGCTACATTCAGGCACCGGTTTTCCGCGAGAAGCCTCAGTGAAGAGGAAGCCACCACGCTGTCCGGTGGATCCTCTCACGGATCCATTCGCCTCCACTCCCGTGAAGCCTGGGTCTGAGTGCCTACTCGGGTCTGAGAAAGATTCTGCACCTGATTCCGTGCAGATATGGCCCACAGTCATCCTAATTCAGGTGTCCAGTCCCATTTCTGAGCCCTGATCGCTATATCAGGTGAGAACTGGGTGGATGTAATGAGAATTTTGGTTTCTTTCTTTTCTTTTCTTTTTTTTTTTTTTTTTTTTTTTTTTGTCGGAGCTGAGGACCGAACCCAGGGCCTTGTGCTTGCTAGGCAAGCTCTCTACCACTGACCTAAATCCCCAATTCCCCCCCCCCCTTTTTTTTAAAGCGCAGAAATATTATGGGAATGTGTTTTTGTTTTAATCCCTGGTGCGGGGACGTGGGGCTGCTTTCCCGCAGGTGACTGTGATTTGCCTCGTGCTCTAGCAAGAGCGTGGTCTTGCCAGCTGTACAGAGTTGTTGCAATTGTATGCCATTTTGGAACTCTGGGGACTTTTCAGAGGATATATAAATGCTCGAGCCCCGATGGAAAGGACAGGTTGGCAACTGGGTGCTGTTGGGCTGTGCTTTGTCAAGTAGTCCTGTGTGAAGAGACAGAAAAAAAGAAATCCAATATCCTGACACCAAAGATCAAACTTGCCCCAAGGAACTCAACACCTCTTAGTCAGCAGGAAGTAGGCTAATGGTTCGTAGTTCCTCTCTTCCCCCTCAATCCTTTTGTTCCCTCCTACCTAGCGTTAGGGGGTTGAAAGGGTGGAAGAAGAGGGGTGGAGAAGGGCAAAAGAAAAAGGAACCTGAAAAGTAGCCAAAAGTCCGTTTACAGATGGCTTCTTCTGACCGGACTGGGTGGCTTGTGTATACCCCAGAGCTACAGACCACCTTTTTCTCAGTTCTCAGCTCAACATAGCTCTTGCCAGAACAATTGTCCCATTCAGCCACTATGTCTCCCAGCAGCTCAACGTGTCTTTCTTTTCTGTGCCAAACCCTCAGAGGCCCACCACCCCCGACCTGGGATTCCCAGATGCGGAACTCACTGTCTCTCTCCCAAACCCCACGCCTAAGCCAGATCTGATGAGTTCAAGTTAGGTTGCCCCTGAAAGGAAATTTATACAGATTTAAGGTTTAAAAATATGAAGTTAAAAGAGTATGTTTCAAAATTCACAACCTCAGGACTAAACACTGTGAAAAGCAAGTCCAGGCAGCCCCTCCCTGCCGCTAGAACTAACAGACCATAAAAGAAAAGGAATGTAGAACAGACCAGGAGTACCAGATCTGACTCACAGGCCACCTGGCAGGAAGAGATAAGTCCCCAGCCCCCGACATTCAGGACGCCCCAAACCTGCCAATGTGTGTAGCTATACCTTATTACCTCATCATGTGAAATAGCCAATCATATGTGAACATGTCTATGTGCCTCGTTTGAATCCACCAATCCCCGTAACTATGCATCTGCTTCTGTACGCCCGCTTCTGCTTCCCCAAACCCTATAAAAGCCCCATGCTGGAGCTGCTGGGCGCACAAGTCCTCTGAAGAGACTGTGTGCCCGCAGGTACCTGTGTTTTCCAATAAACCCTCTTGCTGATTGCATCCGAGTAGACTCGGCTCGGTCATTGGGCGCTTGGGATTCCTCCTGAGGGAAAGGTCCTCTCCGGAGGTCTTTCAGCTCCGTCAGTGTGAGTGGAGTCAAAGGACATTTGATGAACTCAGGTTCTAGATACATCATCTGTGGATCCGTCCTTCCTTCCACCGAATGGACTCTACTCTCCTTCCACAAACTATCTATGTGCAGCCCGTCCTGCAGCCCAAGCTGTTAATACCCAAGAGGTGCTTGAGCTAAATAGGACTCAGCTAAATAAGAAGTTCAAGATTTTCTGCTTGCCCCACCCCTACCCAACCCCCGACCCCAACCTGACTCCCATGCTCCAGCTCAGTTGTAACTCTGTCTCTATTGAAATCAGTAGCTGGGGTTTTGCACCACCCCCATCACGCCCCCAAGGCTAATCTGAGCAACTACACGAACGCCATTCTGTGGCTATTGAAGAACGCCATTCTGTGGCTATTGAAATCTGCTTCGGTAGCGGGAGTTTTGCCCCACCCCCACCCCCCACCCCGCCCACAAGGCTAATCGGAGCAACCCCATTCCAGCTCAAGTCAGAGTAGCCTCTCCCACCGTCCTTTCACAGAGCCCTCTGGCTGACCAGCAACTTCCACAGAACAAACATCTAGAAGGGGGCATGTATGTGTGTGATCTGGGGAGGGACGGGGGGGGGGGGAGGTGGTGAAGCAGGCCTGACAAGCCTGTAATTCCAGCTCCCTGGGGAACTAAGAAGGATCACCAGCTCAATGTTTTCACTGGGCTAAGAAAGAGTGCAACATCTGGACTCAGTTGCACCCCTCCCTTGACCGTGCGGGTGCAGAGGTGCACGGTACAGCAGGCTGCAGACTTCCCAGCCTGGCAACAAAGCCCACCTTTAAGCAGCTCCGTGGTATGAAGCTTTGTGCCGTTATTCTTGCTGCGACTCTGTCTCAAAATGACAAGTAGAAAGCACTTTGGGAGTATGGCTCAGTGGTGGGTTGCATGTATAATAGATATCCTGGTTTGGTCCCCAGTAAAACACGCACATGCACACACACACACACACACACACACACACACACGAATGGCAAGCAATGGACACTGGAGGGGACTTGCTCTGGTGGGTAGAAGAGACACAAGAATCCTGAGTGGAAGATCACACACCCAAGTAAAACAACCCTTTTCTAGTCCAGAATGTAGAAAGGCAAGATGAGGATCCCTCCCTTAGGAAAGGAGTTTGTCTAACTTTTTTTTTTCTCTCCAAAGCCTTTAAGAAGGTTCCCCATTCTTAAATCTCCAAAGGTGAGATTTTCAAGCCAGGCTCCCCTCCTCTCACCGGAGCTTCGAGGGCGCCTTTGCATCTGGTATTTGGACGGATGCTATTCATCAGGCAAAGGTTCTTTAAAAGTTCACAGCTGATAACCGATACAACTGCTTTCTCACCGGAGCGGCTTTTGCACAACTAGCCTGACCGGTCGGTCACCCACCGGCTGCAGAGGTCGGAGGTGCACGATACAGAAGGCTGCAGACTTCCCAGCCTGCCCACTGGGCCCACCTTTAAGCAGCTCGATGGTACGCAGCTGGAAGGGGATGCCGTTCTTCTTGGCGAAGATGTAGACGGCACGGCAGGGCTGGGACATCAGGTCCAGGTAGAGCTCCAGACCCATGGCGGAGGCTGTGGGAAGTAGCCGCTGGCAGACCTCGGAGATCGGCCTCGGGTGAACTGCCTCGGTGGACAGAGGCAGAAGCAGCTGCAACGGCGAGCAGGAACGGCTGGGTCTTAGTCCTTCAGTGCTTCTTAGCCTCGATCGGAGCTCGATCCCAGTCTTCCCTCCCATTGGATGTTCAGGAGAACTTTGGGCCAATCAGCGGAGGACTGCAAGTTTAACCCTTGAACAGATGAACCTGAACTATGAACCCCGGTCTGGGCTGGGGGCCAAACTGTCTCCCGTACTTCCGTACTTCGGCCAAATGAGGAGCTGAACCTCGTAAAGGGAAAGGTGACACGAGGGGCGTCTCTGTTGGTGAATTTAGGGGCAAAATAGCCGTGCTGTCTGCCCTCTGTTCACTTTCCCTCCACTCACAGAAAAGGCTAAGGGAGGAGTGGCTCTCGGAGACCCTTGACACAGAAAAGGAAGAAGTGGGGTGCTACTATCAACCCCATCCAGTTCCCTGGGCCCAGGATTCAGGTTGGATATGATAATTGGCCAAGTGTGCAAATGCTAGGTCCACACCCCCCTTTGAGGGAAATGATCCCGCCCTGCTCGTTCTTATTTATTTCACCCCAGTTAATCCCTCTAGCAGGTGGGAGGATTGCAGACAGGCCTAGGATTGGATAAAACTTCTCCACCCAATGCAAATTAAAAAAAAACAAAAACCTTCAGGGGCAGTCAGGGGTGTCCGAGGCCCATATGATGTCATCCTTTCCCAAGATGACCTCCGCAATTCCCCAAATGATGAATTTAAAACAAACAGACAAAGCAACGACGACAACAAACCAGGTGCCTTGTCACAATAGGTCATTGGGAAACTTGAGAATGGCTTTGTCTTCCTGGTCCCAGACTTTCTCTTTAAGGAAAACCTATCCCCCTAGTTTAGTGTCTGTTTGCCATAGTGGAAGATAACCTCTCTAGACTGGAAGAGAGAGGTCCCTTCATTCCCCCACCTCTCCCTTTTGGTGCGTAATAGTTCTCCACAAGTCACCTTTGCCTACCTCTCCCCCATCCCCACTCCCAACAACGGCAACACCCCATCCGTAGGCTTCCTTCCTGGCTGCCTTCCAGTCTGCTCCCCCATCCCACCCCCAACAGCTAGAATCCTATCCTAGAACACAATCTGAACCCTTCATTCCTAACTACAGTTTGTACCCAAGAGTTGTGAGCATGACCTCTGACCAAGATTGCGGCTGGAGGTATTTTCTCCTCTTGACCAATTCTGTAGGTCAGGAAGGTTTGATGGCCCTGTGAAGGGACCATGTCCAAGAGGCTGGTCTGACCGAGTAGTGGATTCTCATACCCGAAACTGAGGCATCGGCTGATTCCATCCTCCCAGAACCAGAAGTCTGAAAGGCATTTGTGACTTAGCTCCCTGTTTGTTTTTGCCATTTTGTTTTATTGAGATACGATATCACACTGTATCCCAGGCTAGCATGGATCTCAACATGTAGCCCAGGCTGGCCCTGAATTCTCAGTGATTCTCCTTCTCCTCCTTTGTTTCATCCTTCTGAGTGCTGGATCCCATGCAAGGGCTACCATGCCTAGCCATGGTTTCATCCTCGGTGGCAACCCTCAGAGGGAAAGTGATCCCCAGAGCCTGGGAAATGGAGCTGTTTTCGGAAAGACAATTGAATGAGACTAGAGGTAGAGGGTTAAAGAAACCACACGGAGAAACTAAAGCTCGAATCGAGCCTCGGTTTATTGCCCAAACTCAAAGGGAAAAGTAGTGGTTGTAGTTGTGACCATGGGTGGCTAGCATGGGAAAAGGGTGAAGAGGGACCCTCGCCCAGAAACCATCATGCCGTGAGGGCTGGGGCGCACAGTCGTGTAATGCGAGTGGCCTGGCTGGTGCAGGGATGAAGCTTCTGACGTCACTGGATCATGGTCAGCACTCTGGGCATCAGCTTTTGCTTTATGACGGGGTCAGCAGGTGGACAGTCTCTCACCTTCAGGATGACCTCATGGGCCTCCAGGAAGAGGTCCTTCCCCACAGCTGCCTCCACTCTCCTGTACCATGCAGCCAGCCTGGGACGCCCTTCAAAGACTGGGCAGCCACCACCTACAGGCTATGTCAAGAAGGGAACAGAACGGGGGTGGGTGTATTGGTGGCTAATTTTGCTTTTTTAACTTGACACACATAGAAAGAGAGAACTCAACTGAGGGATTCCCTCCATTGGATTGGCTTGTAGGAATATCTATATGGAATCTTTTTGGGTTGTTGTTGATGGTTGTGAGAGGGCCTACTCCACTGTGGTGGTGCTAACTATGGAAACATGGGCTTGGGCTATATAAGAAAGATAGCTGAGGGGGCTGGGGATTTAGCTCAGTGGTAGAGCGCTTACCTAGGAAGCGCAAGGCCCTGGGTTCAGTCCCCAGCTCCGAAAAAAAGAACCAAAAAAAAAAAAAAAGAAAAGAAAAAAGAAAGATAGGTGAGGGCTGGAGAGGTGGCTCAGCGATTACTATAGTGCCATCCCTGGTGGTGGGCCTGAACTGTGTAGGAAAGGTTGTTGGGTGGGGCTGGAGGGATGGCCCAGTGGTTAGAGCACTGACTGCTCTTCCAGAGGTCCTGAGTTCAAATCCCAGCAACCACATGGTGGCTCACAGCCATCTGTTATGGGATCTGATGCCCTCTTCTGGTGTGTCTGAATGACAGCTACAGTGTACTCATATATATACAATAAATAATGTTTTTAAAAAGGTTGTTAGGGAAACCAGGAAGCCAGGAAGCAACACTCCCCCATGATTTCTACTTCAAGCCCCTGCCTTGGCTTCCTTCCCTCTGATGGAATGTGACCTGTAAGCCAATGAACCTTTTCCACACTAAGGTGTGTTTGCGTTAGTGTCTTAACACACTAATAGAAAAGCAAACTAGGGCCTGGAGAGATGGCTCAGTGGTTAGAGCACTGACTGCTCTTCCAGAGGTCCTGAGTTCAATTCCCGGCAACCACATGGTGGCTCACAACCATCTGTCCTGAATCTGATTCCCTCTTCTGGTGTGTGTCTGAAGACAGCTACAGTCCACTCATATACATTAAATAAATACATTTAAAAAAAAAAAGAAAAGAAAAGCAAACTAGAACGACCAAGGAGAGCAAGGACAGACATTATAAATCTGGAAGGAGTCTCCACACATGCACACAGATCTACAACTAGTGGGGTAGCAAAACTGGGACTTCTCTAATGAGCCAGAACTCCCTGTATCTGATGGACCCGTTTGCTGAAGTTGGCCATTTACTATATGCTAATAGTGGCCTTCAAGGGCTGGAGAGATGGCTCAGAGGTTAAGAGCACTGACTGCTCTTCCAGAGGTCCTGAGTTCAAATCCCAGCAACCACATGGTGGCTCACCACCATCTGTAATGATATCTGATGCCCTCTTCTGGTGTGTCTGAAGACAGCTACAGTGTATTCATATACATTAAATAAATAAATAAATCTTTAAAAACAATAGTGACCTTTAAAATCTGGTCGCCCCAGGGATAAGAGAATCCACACATACGCCAAATGATGCTATGTGACCTTGCTCCTTAATTTAAATCTATTGGCTAAATCAAGATGCCAACATTCTTTAGCTGGGCAGAAGAGAGACAGGCGGAGTTTCAGTTCCCAGCCTTGGGGTCTGAGGCAGGAGACCACTAGAGGAGAGAAGGTGGAAAGAGGAGAAGAAGCCATGGGGTAGGTGAGTCATGAAAACATGGCCATGAAGGCTGGCCACTGGCCCAGGTGGAAAATGGCAAGTTATATATAATTCGGGGCTACTTATGGGGTAGTAGACTTTAATAGCTTAGACGGTAGCTATCTGCCCAGCTCTAGTGCATTAAAGGCTAGTGTATTATAAATATAACAGTTGTGTGTCTTTTATTTGGAAATGGAATGGTCAAGGTGACGTAGAAACCCCTGATTGGAACTGAACAATTACTACAGCATCCACTATTCTTAGAGCACTCACATGCATCAGCTCTGTGATAGCTACCACGTCAGCCAGGGAGATGTGCGGTCCGACAAGGAAGTCTTTGTCCTGGAGGAACTGGTCTTCCAGCACCTGTACGTTAACATCCAGATCTGCCAATGTGGCTGCCAGCATCTCCGGGCGTATCTGCTCACCCAGGAAAACGGGGAACATCACCTAGAAGGGAGGGAGGGAAAACAAGGAATGGGAGCCAGATGAGCTTCGGAGGGATGGGGGAGGAAGTCATACCTCCCAACTTTGGGGCTGCCTTCTAGTTCCCAAATGACGTTTTTGTCTACAAATTAATAGTCCTCCTTTCACCATCTCTGGTTGGCCTGGGTCTCAGAAGGAATGATTCTTTATTAATGACTTAAATGGGCACCAGAAGAATAAATATATCTAATATTTTTGAGAAGAGAAGTTAGGATAGGGGGCGGGAGAGATGGCTCAGAGGTTAAGAGCACTGACCGATCTTCCAGAAGTACTGAGTTCAGTTCCCAGCAACCACTCGGTGGCTCACAACCATCTGTAATGGGATCTGATGCCCTCTTCTGGCGCATCTGAAGACAGCAACAGATAAATAGATAGTTCAGATAAATAAGATAAGTAAATCTTTTAAAAGAAAAAATTAAAAAAAAAAAAGATTAGCTCTAGGTTCAGTAAGGCACACTGTCTCAGGAAGTAGGCAGAACACCCAATACCCACCTTCTGCTCCACAAAAGGGAACCCCCACATGCAACACACACACACACACACACACACACACACACACACACACACACACACAAAATGAAATAAAACAAACAAATGCCGAATGGCCCTAAATGCTGAGGAGGGCGTAGGGGAAGGACTCTCATACGATGCTAGAGGGGACTTAACCTCCTACAGCCGGTTCAGAAGCAGCAATGAAGCGCCTCAGAAAACTAAACATGGGCCATCAGAGGACCCAGTGACACCACTCCTGGGAAACTTGGTCGCTGTAAGGAAATGAAATAATGTTAGACAGAAAAGCGATGCTAAAAGAAAACGCAAACTAGAAAACTAAGCAAAATGAGCCCAACTCAGAAACACCCATGCATGTTGCTCATAAAGCTAGAAAGAGGGCTGTGATAGGAGACGAGATCTTACGAAAATGGGAGCGAAAGAGTAAGGGGGGGGCGGGATGGACAGAGTAATGGAATATATGTGTCCTGAAACCAGAAAAGGTGAGGAGGAGAACCAAGATGCCTCAGGTGAAGGCACTTGCTGCCAAGTGTCTGTCTTAATGGTAGGAGAAAGTCAACTCCCAAAAGTTGTCCTCTGACCTCTGTACAAGCACCACAACATGCACCACCCTCCCAACCACGCACGCACGCACGCAGGACGCACGCATGCACGCACAGCATGCACCACCCTCCCAACCATGCACGTATGCACGCACACACTCACGCGCACCAACAAAAGCACACAATAAATCAATTAAAATGTAAGTCTAAAGAGAGGGGGGGGCAGAGGACCAGCAAGAGCTGACTAGGAAGATAGGGGAGAGCGGTGGGGGAGGGGATGAGTAAGACCAAGCAGGTATGAAAAAACACCACAACAAAGTCCATTACTCGGTGCATAGGTGAAAAACCACCAGGTTGATTGCATTAAGTCCCAGGCCTGAACTCTGGACGGTTGGAACAGGCTAGGTAAGAAATTTAGTGGCCTTATTGACATCGTCCCACTAGGATTAATCTATAAAATTGATATTTCCCCCGATAGCCTAATGGCCCAGGTCACATGCGGTAGCTAGCAGCTGAAATTCCACGGGGTCTTGTGGGGCATATTTTATTGGACGCAAACCAGAGGTTTGGTTTGGTTTCTGTTTTGAGACAGACCTTCCTATGGCCCAGGCTATGTATACATCATACAGCTTTCTGCCTGCATGTATGCAACTACAGGCCAGAAGAGGGCACCAGACCTGATTATAGGTGGTTGTGAGCCACCATGTGGTTGCTGGGAATTGAACTCAGGACCTCTGGAAGAGGAGACAGTGCTCTTAACCTCTGAGCCATCTCTCCAGCCCCCCTCCCCATTCTTTTTAAGAGAGGGCCATACTCTGTAATCCAGGCTATATCCAACTGACAATCTTCCTGCCTCCACCTCCCAAGTGCTGAGATTACAAGCAGGCACCATGACTGAACTCAGCTAAAATCATCTTTTGAATGTATATCCAACTGGGCCGTGACAAAGTCTTGATCCCTGGGTCTGTAAGGACAGTATTCTCAGTAGTATTGCTAACAACGTGGTTTTCTCCGGCCTCCGTGCTATCTAATTTCAAACAAGCCAAAATCTTCATTGTTGAGTATTATCGACGTTGGTCCTAGATGCTGCAGTAGAGAGAGAAACTCGCCAAGCCATTAAGCCTTCATTTCCCAAAAGAGCAGAGGGGTTCAAACTTCCCAGAAAGACTGACACCCAGCTGGCTCAGTCCCGTTACTCTATTCAAGCATAACATCAGGTTCACTGGGCCTGAGAAGGGTTCCAACTACCAAAGTTATCTTGCTCTACTGCCCAAGAGAGCAGACGATCCCCACACACAGCCATAATCAAAAGTAAGAACTCCAGGTTTGCCAGAGGCGTCCCAGGACCAAGATTTGTGCAGCTGCAAGCTTTCGCGGAGCACCAAATGTTGGTACCAGGAGCCTCTCGCCTCCAGCAATGACATCAACTGGTCGCCCGGCGGCGCGCATCTGTTGCCATGGCAACGACCACACATTCCCAGCATACATTTGGGTCAGCTCCCACCTTCACCTGGGAGCAGTTCCTTCCCAGTTCAAATAAAAGGCGGGCTCTTTCTGCCCCTTCTCTCTTCTCTTTCTCTCTCTTCTCTTTTTCTCTCTTCTCCATCTCTTTCCGGTCTTGTCTCCATTGTCCCAATAAACCTCTTCCACGTGGGACGGTTATTGGCCTGAAGTGGTTTGTCTGGACAGGAGCAGCGATTTCTATCCCAACACCAAGAGCAGACTTTCCGGGAGGGGGTGGGGGTGGGGGTGGGGGGTGGGGAGGACTTCTTCAAGTTCAAAGAGTCTCAGAACAATTTCTCAGCCTCTCCAGATTAACCCAAATGGAGCCAAGACTTCGCTGAAACTTTGTACTCAACGCCAGACACAGTGGTTTTACTACACATTTCACTTAAAGCCAGACAGAAAGGCTTTCCTTTGTGAATCCCTACAGTTGAGATCTGGATCGATCCCGTTCAGAGGCCCCACGGAAAGGCCAAAAGGAGCCTGAAAGACCCCCGCTTGACGTCAGTGCAGCCATTTCTTAAAAATGAAAAATTTCAAGTTGCCCTCTGCTTAGCCCCTAGACGCGAGACCAGAAAGTACAGGAAGTACAGTGCCACCCACTCTCCAGGAAGCTACCCGGGCACAAGAACAGATGATATCGCTGTGGCCTCGCCCTGGGAACCCCAGGACGGGAAAACATTTGTCAAGTCAGACGTCCTTGGCCCTGGAATAGCTGCACTGATATGGTTGGGGCCTTGTCCCAGGAACTCCAGGATGAGAAACATCTGCCTAGTCAGATATCCTTGGCACCGAAATAGCTGAGCTAATGAAGCTGTGTGACCTTGTGGGGACTATATAGACTGTGTGTTCCTGCTGTTCCGGGCTCTTCTCATCCCTCCTGCGTGAGGACCGTGTCGAGCCCCAGTGCACTGGTATCCCGAGTAAACCTCTTGTTTGTACATCAAGACTGAGTCCCGTGTGTTCGTGGGGTGGTGGGTGTCCTCAGGACTGGAGCGAGAGTCTCCTCCATCTGCGGGTCTTTCAGGCCTAGTTTTGTGGTTTCTTGCCCAGGAGCAAACTTGGCAAGGTCAGTTTGGAGCTGCGGATAAGACCTCGAAAGAGTCAAGGACTCTGTTCCTGGGAGCTCGGCTTTTCTCCCTGAAGAGACTGAATTTCCCAGTCCCAAGGCCACTATGGACTCAGTGTGTCACACTCTCGAGACTGTCACACGTGTTGAGCACCATGGCTTGATTAGCCTTCAGCTGCCTTTGTTCCACCGTATGACAGTTTCTGCTTGACTCTGTCCCATTCCACCCCAGGAAATGGTAGATAAGACGCTGTCCTTCTCTATAAGCTTGCTTGACACGGATGTGGCTCAGACAGTACTGGTGACCCCACCTTTCCTACCTTCTTTACCTTCTGATGGATACCCCCTGCTGTGTCACTGATGGCTACCCCCCACTTAGAACTGCTGTGTCACCGAAGAAAGGCCAGTCCCGGTCACTTACCCACTGGTCCAAGTTACTCAATAACCAAAACCACAGGCAGCTAAATGGCATCCAGCTGGCTTTTCTGTGATAGTTCACACTCTAGCAAAGCAACTGAAGGGAGCAAGGCTCACAGGCCCAAGGTTAGCTGCTGCTGTGTCCACACTGAAAGTAACGAACGCACTTCGGATCATTTTCTCTCTCCTGCCCTTTACTTCTTTTTTTTTTTTTTTTTTGAGCTTTAATTTTTATTTTATGTGTGTGAGTGTTTTGTCATATGTATGTCTGTGCACCACGTATATATGTATAGGGCCCACAGAGGCTACAAGAGGAAGTCAGATTCTTTCGAACCACAATGGCTGTGTGGGAGCTGGGAACCCAACTCAGGGCTTCTGGAAGAGGAGCCAGTGCTCTTAACTGCTGAACCATCACTCCAGGCTCCGTTTTTTTGTTTTTTAGAAATATAATCCCGGGGCTGGAGGATGGCTCAGTGGTTAAGAACTCTGATTGCCCTTCCACAGGTCCTGAGTTCAATTCCCAGCAACCACATGGTGGCTCACAACCATCTGTAATGAGATCTGATGCCCTCTTCTGGTGTGTCTGAAGACAGCTACGGTGTACTAATATACATAAAATAAATAAATCTTTAATATTATGTATATATATATATATATATATATATATATATATATATATATATATACTACAGATACATAATACATACACACATATATAATCCCAGCCCAGGAAAGAGTGCTGCCCACAGTGGGAAGTCTTTTCAACACAGTTAACCTAATCAAGATAAGTCCTTCCCATACCAGAAAGTTGACAACTGAGATCAGGCATCATAGCACCTACCTCTACCAAAACTTTTACACAAGGGTCATTCAAATAATTTTTTTTCCTTTCCCTTCTTTCTTGTCTCCACTGAAATGAGAAAATCACTCACAAACACCTCCAGACTTCCCTTTAGATCATACACTCTTTTTTTTTTATTTTAAAGATTTATTTATTTTATGTATCTGAGCACTCTGTAGTGTGTATGTAGTATACACCAGAAGAGGGCATCAGATCCCATTACAGATGGTTGTGAGCCACCATGTGGTTGCTGGGAATTGAACTCAAGACCCCTGGAAGAGCAGTCAGTGCTCTTAACCGCTGA
Organism: Rattus norvegicus; assembly: GCF_021556685.1. Lineage (NCBI taxonomy): Eukaryota > Metazoa > Chordata > Mammalia > Rodentia > Muridae > Rattus > Rattus norvegicus. Next base: position 13,640,162 of record NC_141553.1, on the reverse strand, counting down.
GGCATCTAACCAGCCCTAATGTTTCCCCTAGCTTGCCAGGCTAAGAAGGAAACCCCCATTGCCTCTCAGGTTTGGATTGCTAAAGCGAAGAGAGAAGAAACTGCGCTAAAGTCTGAAAGACGCATGCGCTATACAGTGCCGCCTACAAGATTGATCAGCACTGGCTTCCGGTTAGTCCTGCAGAGAATCAAAAGTCACTGGTTAAACTCAGACCATTTGGCATCCTGTCCTCTCTAAGGGAAGAGGAAAGAGGGCGTCAAGCTCCAGGCAGTGACAAGAGAGGACAATGTGGGTACCAGGCAGGGTTGAGATACATCAGTCCCAGCACCGGGGAAGCAAGAGGCTTCCTGGGCTCTTGCTTTTCTGCTCTTGTTTAAGGGTCATACTTTGTTGGGTAGCCAGAGCTACATAGAGTTCACAGTAAAAATCAGTCTTCCGATGCTGAGCGCTGAGGATACTATAGCTCAGGGCGAGACCATGAATAAGGAAAGAGCGGTAAGGAGAAGGGGGAGGCGAAGAAGAGGGAAGAGGACGACGATGAGGATGACACGAGGATGCTGGCGGCTGTGGAGGCACCAGCGGCCGGCGGTGATAATGGTGATGATGGTGGTGAGGAAGAGGAAGAAGAGGAACAACAAAAACAACAACAACAACAACTACTACTACTACTACTATCTGGGGCCCAGGCTGACCTCAAGCTCACAACCATCCTCCTGCCTCAGTTCTCAATGCTGAGATTACAGGCTTCCGCCACTGTACCCAGCTCTCAAAGGCTCCTCTTTCACCGCCTCTCCCAACCCCAACTTGCTTGACTTTGAGATCAGCAACTCCATGTTTCACAGCATAAATTTCAAAGTACGCAGCTTCGTGCACGGAAGCTGAGTATCATCACGCTGCTGTTCAGCTACCGTCCATCTCCAGCCTGTCTCCATCACACACTAACTCCCCGCTCCTACTTAGCAGGGGGACCTAACCTTCCTGCTCAGGCTCTCACTGAGATATCTGTTGATGCCCCCAGAGAGGGGTTTAGATTTGGGGGTTAAATACATGGAATTTCTAAAAGTGAAAAATAAAAAGTCTCAAGAAAAAGAGAATTATTAACTATGATTAATAATAACCTGGACGCAATCAAAGAGCCATAAAGTCAAAGCTAAGGCCATGGGAAAGGGCAACATTGAAGAGAAGAAGATTCCAAAGACCCGCTGGTGAGAGGTGGTGAGCCAATCTTACCTTCAAGAAGGTAGGGTTAACTCTTTGATGTTAAAAAAGATTCCTTTGTATTATTTTTAGCTGTGCTAGCCTGCCTTATATATCGAACAATAAATAACTCAGAAAACATGAGGAAGGAGGAAAGCCTGACCCACAATAAAGAGCAGGAAAAACATATAATAGAAACAGATCCATAGGGGCTGGAGAGATGGCTCAGCGGTTAAGAACACCAACTGCTCTTCTAGAGGTCCTGAGTTCAATTCCCAGCAACCACATGGTGGCTCACAACCATCTGTAATGGAATCTGATGCCCTCTTCTGGTGTGTCTGAAGACAGCTACATTGTACTCATGTAAAAAAAAAATCTTTAAAAAAAAGAAACAGATCCAGGGAGGGCCAGGGTGAGCAGACAAAGGTCTCACACACTCAGACACACCCACATATCCACATAAACACATTCAGACACGTCACACACACACTCAGACACACACACCCAGCCACACAGAAACCAGACACACAGAAACATATACATTCAGACACATACACACCCAGACATACACATTCAGAGACACACACACTCAAAAACACAGACACACACACTCAGAAACATATACACTCAGACACATATATACCCAGACATCCACACAAACACATTCAGATACACATTCAGACACAACACACACACACACACACACACACACTCATAAACACACACACACTCAGACACATATATTCAGACAGACATACACTCAGACACAAACACTCAAACACACAAAACACATGCATACACAGACACACACTCAGACGCACACACATAGAGATACACACGAACACAGACACAAACATCCGCACTCACACATGGGCACTCACAGGAACACATGCACACACAGACACACAGGCCAGTGCTGAGACTTGAACAACTAGGATGCTGGGCTTGTTACACAAGTGTTCTCACTCAGCTACATTACCAGCCAAGCTGAAGAGGACATTTAAGTAACGGTAAGAACCTGGAAGATGGCTCAGAAAGCGAAAGTCCTAGCTGGGAGCTCAAAGGTCAGACAGCCTGTAGGACACAGCACAGCTGGGGAAACAGATTTCCCGAAGTTGTCCTCCTACTTTCATGGATATGCACACAGTTAACAATTGTGTAACAGTAACAAATGTATTGCAGACTTAAAATACAAGAGGACCAAAGTAAATTTAGATGGTAAATTTTGGCTGAGCTGGTAGGTCTCAAATACACCCTGTTTTGAACAGCAATCTGGATTAAGTTAAAGGCAAGACATTGGACAATACGGGACTGAAAATAAGTTGCTGTGGCCTGAGTCTCTTTGAGGTGACACCTTCCCTTCCCCCACACTTCCGGTCTTACCTTATGCCACAGGGTCCGGAGACAGCTTCTCCGAAGGGTCGTATGCTGCCATGCCAGGTACTCATCCACACGAGCACGGGCCTGCAGGTCTTGGGGGTACCAGTGGTCAGGAACCTTATACTTGTGCGCCAGGTAGAGCAGGATGGCCACACTGTGTACGCAGGAGAGCAAGGCAAGCAGTCAGATACCACTGGGTTGACACGATGCCCAGCACCACCGTTTCCTTTCTCTTTACAGATTTATCTATTCACGTATTTTATGTATATGAGTGCTCTGTCTGCGTGTATGCCCGAGAGGGCATCAGATCTCATTATAGATAGTTGCCGTAGGATTTGCTGGGAACTGAACTCAGGACGAACAGTCAGTGTTCTTAACCACTGAGCCACCTCTCTAGTCCCTGATCTTTCTGACAATGAGTCAGTCTCAGCCTCTTCTTCAAGACATGAAATGCAGGCTCATTAAAGGGAAAAGCCTTGCCGACCCCAGGGGCACAGAGCTCTCTCTTGGAATCAGAATTTGGTCTTGTTTTCCTAAGGTCACACGGAGGCTATCCTGCCCCTGGGCAAAATCTTGCTACTCCGCGTCCGGTCAAGGGCCAGAAAGCTTCCTGGAGGAGGGGCATTTAAGCAGAGCTTTAACGAAGCTTGTTTTTTTCCATCTTTATCCGCTCTCATCCTTTGACCTTGGGCCTCGGGTGGCCCGATAGTTCAAAGAGGGTTTTCCACCCCTCCCTTTGTTCTTTGAGACAGCCTGGGCTAGCCTCAAATCCATCATCCTCTTGCTTCTGCCTCTGGAACTCTCGGGTTGCAGGCACGAACATTATACTCCTGCTAAGGATCAGCTTGGATCGTTAAAATCTTACTCAGACACTTGGGGCGCTGTTGAGCGGCTCTAGCAGGTCCGAGCATGACAAACAGGGCTCTGGCTGGCCTTGCCCTTCTCCCATTCCCCTCTGCCTTGCTAAACCATTAGATTACATTCCTAAAGCTAGCGGCCAAGGTCCGTTCCCTTACTTGGCCACTTCCTCCTCCTGAGGCTGACCACCAAGGTCCAGCCATCAAAGTTTTGAAGTGCAAGCAACCGAAAGCCAGCCTTTGGCTGCCCTGATTAACGCGCCCAATCATAACGAATCAACTCGTCCTAACTCCAAACACGGGAGTGGGGGCGGGGTGGGGTTAAACCGCCGTTGCCACAGCTACTGTTCTCTCCCTTCTCCCTCATCCTCGGTCTCCTGTCCTTGACTCTTAGTAACATTTCTTTTTTTTTTTTTTTCGGAACTGGGGACCGAACCCAGGGCCTTGCGCTTGCTAGGCAAGCGCTCTACCACTGAGCTAAATCCCCAACCCCCTGTCCTTGACTCTTAATCCCCTGCCTGTTTTCCCTCTGGGACAAATATATCTTTCTGCTGGGAACTTAGTCTTGGGGTGTCCTGACACCAGTGTTTCCATTCTGTCTAAGCTCCACCCCCATAGTTACCTGGCAACAGCCAGGTATGTCTGACTCACTATAAAAAGGGCTGCTTGACCCCTCATCTCTCTCTCTTGCCCTCCTGCTCTCCCTCTCTCAGTCCCTTGCTCTTACCCTCTTCCCCCTTTGTCTCTTCTCTCCCCATTCCCTCCCCCGACCTCTCCCAGCCTCTCTTCATGCGCTCATGGCTGGTCTCTACTCCTCTACTCCTCCCCCGCCCTTAACTCTCCTCCCCATGTCCTGAATAAATTCTATTCTATACTATACCCTGTGGCTGGTTCCTCTGGGGAAAGGACGACTCAGTATGAGGCACCACCTTCCCCCACACCTCCATAGAACATATCCCCCCTCTCCTTATTTATATATATATATATATATATATATATATATATATATATATATATATATTTTTTTTTTTTTTTTTGGTTCTTTTTTTTTTCCGGAGCTGGGGACCGAACCCAGGGCCTTGCGCTTCCTAGGCAAGCGCTCTACCGCTGAGCTAAATCCCCAGCCTTATTTTTTTTTTTTTTTTTTTTTATAAACACATCAACCAGTCCTTCCTGCTGTAAAATCCTGGAACCACAAAACAGACAATGCTCCGTGGAACTCTCTGCCTGCCTTGGATTATGTTACGTCCCCTACTGGAGAAGTGGAGACAGACCCTATAGACACAGGATACACCAGTTGTGGTTACATGAAAACTTGCAGTCAAGAACTTGGAGCACTGTGGGACTGGTTTACAGTGAGGAGGAAGGGTGGGATGTACAAGTTTTCTCCTCTGAGTTTAAAACATCCATCCTACAGGGAAGCTCATTAAATATTAAAGTAAACAACTCAAAATTGTTAAGGTTTGGGCTTTTGCTGGGTACTGTAATGCTAAGCGCTGGCCCCCAAGACCTGGTTGCCCCAGAGTCTGTGTGTAGACCCAAGTGAAGCTATGTGACCTTGCCCCAAGTTATTTCTGATTGGTAAATAATTATGCCAAGAGCCAGTAAGTAGCTGGGCAGAAGAGACATAGGCAGGTTTTAGGGTTCCTGGGCCCAAGGCGGGGGGGGGGGGGGGTTGGCAGCGCAGGGTCAAGGTAGAACTACCTAGGGGAGAAGAAAGTGAGGAGGAAGGAGAAGCCTCCATGGGTTAGGAGAGTTCAGGAAAACATGGCCCCGAGGGCTGGTCAACTGGAGTTAAGAGCAGCCCAGATAAAACAAGTAAGTGCTAACAGGATTATTAATAGATAATATCATAGAAGGTAGATATCTTCCCAGATCTTGTGCTGTTTAAGACTTATTATAAATATATAAATTGTGTATCTTTTATCTAGGAACTGAATGATCAAAAGTGGGCTAGAAATCCCAGATTGGGATTAAAATTTTCTACAACACGGGGGCTGGAGAGGTGGCTCAGTGGAAAACAACACTGACTGCTCTTCCAGAGGTCCTGAGTTCAATTCCCAGCACCCACATGGTGGTTCACAGCCATCTGTAATGGGATCCAATACCCTCTTCTGATGTGTCTAAAGACAACTACAGTGTACTCATGTAAATAAAATAAAAAGTGAATCTTTAAAAAAGAGAGAGGGGCTGGAGAGATAGCTCAGTGGTTAAGAGCACTGACTGCTCTTCCAGAGGTCCTGAGTTCAAATCCCAGCAACCACATGGTGGCTCACAACCATCTGTAATGGGATCTGATGCCCTCTTCTGGTGTGTCTGAAGACAGCTACAGTGTGCTCACATACATAAAATAAATAAATCTTAAAAAAAAAAAAAAAAGAGAGAGAGAGAGAATATAGCCTCCCCCCCCCCAAGCATAATTTTAAAAAAAGTACAACACAAAATAGCCCCAGGAAGTCCCTGAAATTGAGCAGATTCACTAGGCCTCTCCTTCTCTGAGTAAACAACAAAGATTACTCAGGAAAAGTTTTGTCTGACAACAACTTAAAATCACAGCACCCAAGAGGAAGAGTCAGGCAGGCAGAAGCTTACTAGGCTAAGCTATCTAGTAAGGCCTTGTCTACAACGGATAGGCCTATACCCACAGCCTAACTGAATACCTCAGCTTTCCATGGAGGACAAACTCTTTGTACTGTAGCTAAGTGTCCAAGACATAATTTAAGAGAGTTGCAGATTCTTGGGGTTGGGGATTTAGCTCAGTGGTAGAGCACTTGCCCCTGGGTTCGGTCCCCAGCTCCGAAAAAAAGAAAAAAGAAAAAAAAAGAGAGAGAGAGAGAGAGTTGCAGATTCTTAAGAGCCACAAACCTCCCTAGGGTGAAGATGGCAACAGAGGTTGGAAGATGCTCCTGGCTATACTTGTTAAGGTACGACTCTCTGCAAATTAAAGAACCCAGGATAGCATGAACTCATGAAGACACGCACATAAATGAACTAGGAACCTAAACTCCTTGGAAGGTCTTCAACTTTCCTAGAGCTACAACCCTTTAATACAATTTGTATGGTCATGTTGTGGTGACCTCCCCAACCATAAAATTAGCTTCTTTGCTACTTCATAACTGACATTGCTACTGTTATGAACCATGATGTAAATATCTGACATCTCCAAAAGTCTTAGGCAATCTCTGTAAAAGAGTTGTTCTAACCACAAAGGGGTCACGACCTCTGCCTGTTGAGAACCTTTGCCCTAGAGGCAAAGGGTTGCCTTGTCCCATAGCCCACAGAGCTGTGGCTGGAACCCACTGTCTACCCACTGTCCAAGTTTATTAGTCTGGTTTTGGGAAGATACTATCTACGTGATAGCAGGAGCTAACAGGAAGGGAGAATGGTAATGTCTCTTGTTGGGCTATATCCATCGTGAGCTATCAGAGATGACTTCAAAAGCATATACCCTAGGTTCCCCTGGCTATGGGATAGGTAACTCATGCGACAGAAGAGGCAGACTTGAGCAAAAGAGTTGGCTTCCTTGAAGAGGGACCTTTCACCATCTTGAGAACAGCTGGGAAATAAAACATCTTCATTTCATAGGAAAGACTCACCCAAGGGAGGCCCAGTAACCCTGGAAATGGAGACAATGGGAGGCCCAGGTGCCACAGGGCCCTTTCTGACACCAGCTGGGCTAGAGGGTGGTGGCCATGATGAGAGAAGATTCCCACCCTCCCTGGCCCAGGGGTGTTTTAATCAACAACCACACCCTGGTACACAAATCAAGCAGCATGAGGAAGGGTGAGAACCACTGCTTTAGGGCATTTAAGTCCCTAGATATATATGTATACCGATATGACTTCCTGTGCCCAAGATGCTAGAGGGCAATGGATCTCTAGAATTGGAGTTATAAGTGTTTGGGAGCCATCTTGTCTGGTTGCTGGGACCAAATCCAAGTCCTCTACAAGAGCAATAAGTGCTCTTAACCACCGAACCACGCCCCCTCCCCTCCTCCCAGTGCCAGCTTCCTAGTGTATAACACAGAGGGTTAGAACAGGCTGGATTCCAGGAAAACTTTACAAACACCCCAGGCCCTGTTACCTCTCACACAAGGTGAAGCCACCATCCTTCATGGCTGGTACCTTCTTCATGGGGTTCACCTGGGCAAAGGCATCGCTGAGGTGCTCACCTGCAGAGAGGCCAGCGTGAGGGAGGATAGCCTGAGCCACAAGGTCCCAGGAGGCTGAACTTTAAATTCATGGTTCTTCTTGGGCTACTCCCTAAATGGGGAGTACAGGCAGGGCTCCTGTGAGAGAAAAGAAGGCTGCCCCTTGCTCCTGACACAAAATAGACTCTTGACAGGTCGTCATGGGGCAGCCCTTGAAAGTGTCCCTGGGACCCTGTCTTCTGCTTGAACTGGTCTGTATTGTTTTTCTTCCTGCTGGTGAACTCCGGGTAAGTTTCTAAGTCTGTCTCCTTGCACTCTGCCCCATAGTCCTCAGTGGCCCCCAATAGCCTCGGCTCTAATGGAGGATTCTCACCCTCCCTTCGTTTCCTGGTGGGAACCTATCTCCCTTGACAAGCTTTTTTTTTTCTTTTTCTTTTTTTTTTTTCCGGAGCTGGGGACCGAACCCAGGGCCTTGCATTTGCTAGGCAAGCGCTCTACCACTGAGCTAAATCCCCAACCCCGACAAGCTTTTTTTTTTTTTTTTTTTTTTTTTTTGGAGCTGGGGACCGAACCCAGGGCCTTGCGCTTCCTAGGTAAGCGCTCTACCACTGAGCTAAATCCCCAGCCCCGACAAGCTTATTTTTAACAGACAACTTGAATACCTTTTGATCAGACAGACCCCTGCATTTCCCCCCTACACCACTTTCGACTTACACCATACTCTGCAAGGGCAGGACCTGTGGCAGTTAAGTGCACTCTACCCAGAGGTGACCGTGAAGAAAGAGGTGAGGTTTCAGACAGAGACGGACAAGCAGTGAGACAGTATGGGGATGGCCACAGCCCCTTAAGCAACACTTTCATTTTGCCACAACCGTGTCTGGCCAGAGTGCAGGGCTCCCTCAGGGGCTGGCCAGCAGGGAGGAGGCTCCATGTGACCGGGATACTCCAACGCAGCAGCCTCTCTTCCCAACAGAGAGAGGCAGAGAGCGGTGAAGAAAGGTAAAACAGAAAGTCAGGAAAAGGAACGACAAAAAGGAATTCCAACAGCCCAGGATGAGCAGGCGGAGAGAACCAGTTGGAAAGGCAGTGATTTGCAATGGAGGAGGCTCTGTGTAACACTGCCAATCTCAGCACGGGGAGAAATGATCTGAGGTGTGACTGTCATTTGTTCTTTTAGCCCCGCCCCCTCTTCTGGAGCTCCCTGTAACCAGGCCCAAACTGCGTGCCCATTTCTGTTGCCAGGTCTGCTCGCTATTCGGTCTCAGCAGGTCCTGGCCGAAGTCTATTCCACCGGACAGCCGAGTTGGCAGGGTTCCTGAACCGTGGTTCTCCCTGATGGCGAGAGAGAGAGAGAGAGAGAGAGAGAGAGAGAGAGAGAGAGAGAGAGAGAGAGGAGAGAGAGAGAGAGAGAGAGAGAGAGAGAGAGAGAGAGAGAGAGAGAGACTGACTAGGAAGGGGACTATATACAGAGAGAGATCCCCTAAATTCGTCTCAGCTCTCCAAAGGGTCCTGCCCACCCTTGCGCAGCTCCACAGTATGCATCTGGAACGGGATATTGTTCTTCTTGGCGAAGATATAAATAGCGCGACAGGGCTGCGACAGCAGATCCAGGTACAGTTCCAGGACCATGGCATAAGCAGCGGGAACTACTTCCGTAACTGGCCAGACTCAAAAAACCAAGGCTGGATGCGCCTGGGATCCTTACCAAGCCAAGTGTGGCCACGCCCCCACTGGGCGGATACCGCAGCCCGGCCTTCTTTCTTTTCTTTTCTTTTTTTTTTTTTTTTTTTTTGGTTTTTTTTTTTTTCAGAGCTGGGGACCGAACCCAGGGCCTTGCGCTTCCTAGGTAAGCGCTCTACCACTGAGCTAAATCCCCAGCCCCCCGGCCTTCTTTCAAATTGGGAATTGATCCAAAAGCCCATGCAACTGGAATCTACTAGCAAGGAATGAGCCAGAGAAAACGGCTGGCCTCCCGACTGGGCAGAGAAGGTGTAAGAAGACCTGACTCCTACTCCCCTTGTGGCGTGTTTAGTTGAACGCAAAATGTTTTCAAAGGTATGCCCGCCCTTCCTGATGTGTTGGAATTTCCAATCGTCCCCATTTCCCAGATGGGAAAACTAAGGTATTCCCTCCTGGACCTACAAGCCAAAGATATGGACCAGCACCAGCAAGCAGCAAAGGTGCTGTGCTCAGCATGCTGTGGCCCCCTGGTGTCACGCCAGTCGCAGCTCTGCCATTTGACAAACTTCCGCCTTCCTGTAGCTGGAGCACTAGCTTCTCTGTTTCTCAGACACTTTAGCCCCCTTTGGACTGTGCTAGAGAAATATCTTAGATGTAATTTTTGACAGGAAATGTATACTGTTAGTCTGAGGTCAAGGCTCCTGCAGACTCCATATCTAGTAGAAGGTTAACTCTTTGGGAGGTGGGAAATTCCTCAGAAGAAACATATAGATCCCTTTCATGAGGGGTAGGAGTCCGCGTGATTTAATCCCTTCCCCCGAAGCTCCACCTCTTCATACTAGTCCCAGTCAATGAATTTAGAGTTATCCTCAACATGTGAACCATCATACCAAGTTTGTGTCTTCCTAGTTTCTCCGTCTTTAAAACGCTTGCGAGGCTGGAGTCCTTGGAAAAGCCAGCCCTCTGGGTTCGTCTGCTGAGGCATAAGCCCACGGTCCACACCTTGTCATTAAAGGACCCTCAGTGCCTACCACCCACGCGGGCAAGTGATATCAATGCTACCCACTATCTTAAAACACAAGCAGCTGAACGTGTCCGCAGGAGCACAACCTTTTCCACAGCATGAGGAAGCTTTCTCCTGGGCTGGGGCGGGGGATGGCTCAGCTTTTTAAAATGTTTATTGCTGTTGGAGAGGATCAGAGTTCACATCCCAGCTACCGTATGGGGTGCCTGGTGACCCCCTAAATCACCAGCTCCAAGGGGTCCAATGTCTTCTGGCCTCTTGCAGATACCAGCATGCCCATGAGTAAACACGCATATACACATGTGCATGAATAATAGTTTTAAATACTAAAAAATAATATTTTGCAAAGAGAGTGGAAATTAGTAATAACTATTTGTTTTGTATGCTCCTTAACTCCCTAACTAGTACTCTGGGCTCTTCCTGGAGCCTTTTCTAAAGTTCCCCTCTCTAACCTGTGGCTCCCTGCTGCCAAGTGGATGGCCTCCATGCTCTCTCAACTCAATCACTACTGTATTTGTTTCTTCATTCTCCTCCTTCCTTCCAGGCAGCTTCGAGACTTAGAGCATGCCTGCCCTGAGGGTTTCTTTTAACCTCTAATCATATGGTCCTCAGAGCAGAAGTAATAGATTAAAGGTTAAGAGTACTGTCTGGGGGGGGCTGGAGAGATGGCTCAGCGGTTAAGAGCACCCGACTGCTCTTCCAGAGGTCCTGAGTTCAATTCCCAGCAACCACATGGTGGCTCCCAACCATCTGTAAAGAGATTCAATGCCCTCTTCTGGTGTATCTGAAGACAGCTACAGTGTACTTATATATAATAAATGAATAAATAAATCTTTAAAAAAAAAAAAAAAAGAGTACTGTCTGGGGGCCGGAGAGATGGCTCAGTGGTTAAGAGCCCTGACTGCTCTTCCAAAGGTTCTGAGTTCAAATCCCAGCAACCACATGGTGGCTCACAACCATCTGTAATGGGACCTGATGCCCTCTCCTGGTGTGAGACAGTCACAATGTGCTCATATACATAGAATAAATAAATCTTTTAAAAAATTGTCCTTATGGTTCTGAGTCTGTTCTTTGTCCCTAAGCTTAGCAACGAAACTGAAGACTCCAAGAGGGAGCCCCGATTTTTCTAGATATCATGTCTCTGCAGGGAGTCTGCCACCCTTCCTGCTATTAAGGTCCACCATGTCTGTCCTTGGGTCTGTGAACAACTCAGAGATCCACCTGTCTCTGCCTCCCAAGTGCTGAAACTAAAGGCATGTACCATCATGCCCGGTACCTTTTAATTATTTTTTTAGCAGGGAAAATGAACCTATTTCTGTGCTCCTTTCAAGAGTAAGTTATCAGGAGGCCTAGAGAAGGACTCTGATCTTGACTTACTGCCTTGCTGTTACCATACTGAAGTTGTTCTTTGGGGAAGGAGAGGGTCTGAGTATATGGGCCAGGCTGGTCTCAAAGCCAGGGTTACCTCTTGGCTTGCTCTCCCAGGTGTTGGGACTACAAGCATAAGGCACTGTGGTGGTTTGAATATGCTTGGCCCAGGGAGCAGCACTGTTAGGGGTGTGGCCTTGTTGAAGTAAATGTGGCCTTGTTGGAGGAAGTGTGTCACTGTGAGGGTGGCCTTGAGTCTCTCCTCCTGAACGCCTGGGAGACAGTCTTCTCCTGCTACCTTCCAATCAAGATGCGGAACTCTCAGCCCCTTTTCCAGCACCATGTCTGCCTGGATGTTGCCATGCTTCCCGCCTTGATGATAATGGACTTCACCTTCGAACCTGTAAGCCAGCCCCAATTAAATGCTGTCCTTATAAGACAAAAAGAACCAATGCCACAGCATTAGTATTGTCAGAGAAGACCAGTGTCAGTAAAGCCCAACGAAGACCAGCAAAGAGTGGCAAGGTGTACAAATGCCAGAGTGGGGGTTGGGGATTTAGCTCAGCGGTAGAGCACTTGCCTAGCAAGCGCAAGGCCCTGGGTTTGGTCCCCAGCTCTGAAAAAAAAAAAAAATGCCAGAGTGTCATCCACTGTCTATTGGATTAGAACTATACCCTTTCTAAGTATCTTGTGTCCTCTACTTTTTTAATTATATTTAATTATATATAATATATTGGTTTTATTTTATTTATATTTAATTATATTTATATAATTATATTTAATATCTTTATATTTAATTATATTTAATACTTTATTATATTTATATTTATTTATTATATATAAGTACACTGCCACTGTCTTCAGACACATGAGAAAAGGGTATCAGATCTCATTACAGATGGTTGTGAGCCACCATGCAGTTGCTGGGATTTGAACTCAGGACCTCTAGAAGAGCAGTCAGTGCTCTTAACCACTGAGCCATCTCTCCAGCCCCACCTTGTGTCTTCTCAAGCGTCTGCTCCAGCAAAACATCACATCCCCCTTTTCCACACAACTTCCAGAAAAACACCACATGTCTGTTCTCAGCAAAACATCTTCTCACACATTTGCTTTAGCAAAAAAACATCCTCTCATAAGACAGTTTCCAGAAAAACATCACATGACATAGCTGAGTCTCCAAAGAAACTAGAAATCTCCACTTTACTAAAAAGTGTCTAGAATATACCACTGAGCCTCGTGAAGAAAATAGATGTTGGGGTTGGGGATTTAGCTCAGCGGTAGAGTGTTTACCTAGGAAGCGCAAGGCCCTGGGTTCGGTCCCCAGCTCCGAAAAAAAGAAAAGAAAAAAAAAAAGAAAAAAAAAGAAAATAGATGTTAACAGGCAACTCTAAATTCCTCACTAATGTGTCCCGCCTCTAGCACTGATATAATTATCATCTTGCCTTTTTTTGTTAATTTATTTATTTTATGTATATGAGTACACTCAGATTCCGTTACAGATGGTTGTGACCTACCATGTGGTTGCTGGGATTTGAACTCAGGACCTCTGGAAGAGCAGTCAGTGCTCTTAACCGCTGAGCCATCTCTCCAGGCCCTCATTTTGTCTTTAAAAACACTGTACCTCTGAGCTTGAATCCAAGAGGCTTTCCAGAGTTTCGAGGCTATTATTAAGAACTTGAAACTCTTAATTTGATTAATCAGTATGGGTGTCACTAAGGGTCTCAGGTGCACCATTCCAACATACCTCCCCCAATAAGATCATAGCTTTCCTAATCTCTCTAAACAATCCACTAACTGGGACCAAACATTCAGATATATGAGCATATGGGGACCACTCTCATACAAACCACCACTGCCATCCATGAGCTGTGTTTAAAGGTCCTTTCTTCTCAATGATTTGTTATTGTCAGGGGACCAGTGGGTACCTGCTGGGATTTCCAGGTTTCTGTATCCTTGAATAAGAATTCAGACAGAAACACAAAGACAGCAAGAAGAGGGAGCTTATCAAGGGAAAAAGAGGCATTTCTGTCCTGACCCCCTCCTAAGGATTTATAAGCAGGTAACAGTTGATGGGAAAGATGTTTCTTTAGTAGTGTACCCACTGGAAAGGTGTTTGTGGTAATTTGAATAAAAATGCCCCCTATAGGCTTCAATAACTGATGCTTAGTTACCAGTGGCACTATCTGAGAAGGATTAGGAGGTGTGGCCTTGCCAGAGTGGGTGTGGCCTTCTTGGAGTGGGTGTGGCCTTGTTGTAGGAAGTGTGTCACCAGAGGACCGCTTTGAGATTTCTTTTTTTTTTTTTCAGTTACTACTGTACTTTATTGTGTTCAACCAAATCACCATGTTACAAAAATAGCAAGCTGCCATTATAAAAAATAAGGCTCCTCTATCCAGCACCAGATAGCATCATTTTATTTTCAAGCCTAGAAATTGCACACTTGTATATAAACCAACCAAAGATGAGGATTGAGAGTTCATCTTGGTGGATTTTTTCTTTGATGAATATGAAGTGTCCTTCCTTATCTTTTTTGATGACTTTTAATTGAAAATTGATTTTATTTGATATTAGAATGGCTATCTCCAGCTTGCTTCTTCTGACCATTTGCTTGGAAAGATGTTTTCCAGCCTTTCACTCTGAGGTAGTGTCTGTCTTTGTCTCTGAGGTGTGTTTCCTGTAGGCAGCAGAATGCAGGGTCCTCATTGCGTATCCAGTTTGTTAATCTATGTCTTTTTATTGGGGAGTTGAGGCCATTGATGTTGAGAGATATTAAGGAATAGTGATTATTGCTTCCTGTTATATTCATATTTGGATGTGAGGTTATGTTTGTGTGCTTTTCTTCTCTTTGTTTTGTTGCCAGGACGATTAGTTTCTTGCTTCTTCTAGGGTATAGCTTGCCTCCTTATGTTGGGCTTTACCCTTTATTATCCTTTGTAGTGCTGGATTTGTAGAAAGATATTGTGTAAATTTGGTTTTGTCATGGAATATCTTGGTTTCTCCATCTATGTTAATTGAGAGTTTTGCAGGATACAGTAACCTGGGCTGGCATTTGTGTTCTCTTAGGGTCTGTATGACATCTGTCCAGGATCTTCTGGCCTTCATAGTTTCTGGCGAAAAGTCTGGTGTGATTCTGATAGGTATGCCTTTATATGTTACTTGACCTTTTTCCCTTACTGCTTTTAATATTCTTTCTTTATTTTGTGCGTTTGGTGTTTTGACTATTATGTGACGGGAGGTCTTTCTTTTCTGGTCCAATCTATTTGGAGTTCTGTAGGCTTCTTGTATGCCTATGGGTATCTCTTTTTTTAGGTTAGGGAAGTTTTCTTCTATGATTTTGTTGAAGATATTTACTGGTCCTTTGAGCTGGGAGTCTTCACTCTCTTCTATACCTATTATCCTTAGGTATGATCTTCTCATTGAGTCCTGGATTTCCTGTATGTTTTGGACCAGTAGCTTTTTCTGCTTTACATTATCTTTGACAGTTGAGTCAATGATTTCTATGGAATCTTCTGCTCCCGAGATTCTCTCTTCCATCTCTTGTATTCTGTTGGTGAAGCTTGTATCTACAGCTCCTTGTCTTTTCTTTTGATTTTCTATGTCCAGGGTTGTTTCCATGTGTTCTTTCTTGATTGCTTCTATTTCCATTTTTAATTCCTTCAACTGTTTGATTGTGTTTTGTGGAATTCTTTCAGGGATTTTTGTGTCTCCTCTCTATGGATTTCTACTTGTTTATTTATGTTTTCCTGGAATTCTTTCAGGAATTTTTGCGATTCCTCTCTGTAGGCTTCTACTTGTTCTCTAAGGGAGTTCTCCACGTCTTTCTTGAAGTCCTCCAGCATCATGATCAAATACGATTTTGAAACTAGATCTTGCTTTTCTGGTGTGTTTGGATATTCCATGTTTATTTTGGTGGGAAAATTGGGCTCCGATGATGCCATGTAGTCTTGTTTTCTGTTGCTTGGGTTCCTGTGCTTGCCTCTCGCTATCAGATTATCTCTAGTGTTACTTTGTTCTGCTATTTCTGACAGTGGCTAGACTGTCCTATAAGCCTGTGTGTCAGGAGTGGTGTAGACCTGTTTTCCTGTTTTCTTTCAGCCAGTTATGGGGACAGAGTGTTCTGCTTTCGGGCCTGTAGTTTTTCCTCTCTACAGGTCTTCAGCTGTTCCTGTGGGCCTGTGTCTTGAGTTCACCAGGCAGGTTTCTTGCAGGGGAAAAGTTGGTCCTACCTGTGGTTCCAAGGCTCAAGTTTGCTCGTGGGGTACTGCCTAAGTCCTCTCCGCGGCGGCAGCAACTGGGAAGATCTGCGCTGCTCTTTCCAGGAGCCTCTGTGCACCAGGGTTCCAGATGGCGTTTGGTGTTTTCCTCTGGCGTCTGGACGTGCGCAGAGTGCAGTCTCTTCTCGCCTCCCAGGCGCGCTCGCCTCTCTGAAGGTTCAGCTCTCCCTCCCACGGGATTTGGGTGCAGAGAACTGTTTATCCGGTCTGTTTCCTTCAGGTTCCTGCGGTGTCTCAGGCAGGGGTCCTGCCGCTCCTGGGCCCTCCCCTATGGGAACCCAGAGGCCTTATACAGTTGCCTCTTGGGCCAGGGATGTGGGCAGGGGTGGGCAGTGTTGGTGGTCTCTTCTGCTCTGCAGCCTCAGGAGTGCCCACCTGACCAGGCGGTGAGGTCTCTCTCCCACGGGGTTTGGGAGCAGAGAGCTGCTGCGGGCCGGGATCCGCGGGTGTGGGACTTCCGGTAAAAGCTTAATTAAGCCAGGCTCAGTCTCTCTCCCTGTTGCCTGTGGATCTAGATGTAGAACTCTCAGCTCCTCTCCAACACTATGTCTGCCTGAATACTGTGTGCTCCCTGCCATGATGATAATGGACTGAACCTCTGAAATTGCAAGCCAATCCCAATGAAATGTTTCCCTTTATGAGAGTTGCCACAGTCATGGTGTCTCCTCACAGCAGTAAAATACTGACCAAGACAGTGGCCTGTACCTGTATACAAACCCTTACCCATGTCTCTGTAAACAACCTGAAGGCAGTACACAATCACCTATGACTCCAGGTCTAATGCTCTCTTCCAGCCCCTGTGGGCACCTGCATACACATGGTACACACTCAGACAGATGAAGAGAAATACATCTTAGGAAGAAAGAAAGGAAGGAAGGAAGAAAGAAAGAAAGAAAGAAAGAAGGAAAGAAAGAGAGAAAGAAAGAGAAAGAAGGAAAGAAAGAAAGAAAGAGAAAGGAGGAAGGAAGGAAGGAAGGAAGAAAGAAAGAAAGAAACAAAGAAAGAAAGTGAGACGGGGGGGGGGGGGTCAAGGCACCATCCTAGTAAGGCTGAATCCTTGGCTAGAGGCAAGGATTCCCTCATGGCAAAGCAAGATGAGGTCCCTTGGATACCATATTTCTTTATGTACAGAACACCTGAGATCCAGATTAAGTTCCACACCTGTGGGAACCTGGAGAGTTGAGATCTGGAGTCCAATGCGTGTGCACGGGTACACACACACACACACACACACACACACACACACACACACACACACAGGACTTTAGGGGGTGGGGAAAGGCAGACTTCTTGAAGGCCTGGCAGGAGTTAAAAGGCCAATGTCTAAAAGAGCTGAGAAACTCACCTAGCAAGATTAGTAGCAGGCCTGGCTACCGGGAGAGGCTCCATGGAGAGGCCCGCAACAAGCGAGCTGAGACCTGGGACCTGGAGCAGATGTTGAGTTTTATCTGTTCGCCCTTGGGGAAAGGAATGTCTTTGCGCTGCCCTGTTGCTCAGTGGGAGAAAAGGCAGATGACGCCTAAGGGAAGTCTTGTTCAGTTTGCTACAGAAGCCTTCAAGGGACTGTCAGGGCAAGAGACTCATTAGAAAAACATCTGTGAGGGGCACCAACCCAGAGCAGGCAGCGAGCACTTGGACATGTGCACACGTGCGTGCACACACACAATTGTGCGCACACACATATACACACTCATGCACACACATGCATGTGTACACACATACACTAGCATGCACACACATGCACTCACGCCCACGCATGCACACAATCATGCATTCACATACACACGCATGCACACACGCATGCACATGTGCGCACACACAAGCACACACACGCATGTACACACACGGAGTTGTATATAAAGCACCTTTTCATCAAAACCAAAAGAAACAGAGTGAACAAAGCTGGAAAGAAGCTGTTTAGGAGAAACCGACTCACTGACTGACTGACTGACTGACTGACTGACTGACTGACTAGAATTTCAGCACCATGGAAGATCAGAATGTTGGAGTCCCTAGGCTGTTCCTTGTGATGTCTTCAGCCTCCAGAACACCCATTCCTTGCCAACCTCTGCGTCTGAACTAGCTTCTAATACTAAAAGAGCTTTTTGAAATCTATTAACCTAGGCAACCCCTAGCTTCTACCAACTAAAAGCTAAGATTGTTATCAGATAGCACGCCAGGCCCATAGAAAAGCTTCCCCTGTCTCACGGGAGCCTCCTCTCTCATGTACCCACCAATACATTTTTAACTTGCTTGATTTTCATGACTGTCTTTATTATGTGAAATTATGAAACTGATTTCATGTTGGAACATGGAATTTGGGGTCCTAGATCTGTATTTCTGGACCATGTTTACTCAGAATGGCTCCAGAGTAAACTTTTTCTTGTTGGTGTAAAGACAAGACCTGTAGTTTTTATATCAACAGCACAGAATGAACAAACAAACAAACAAACAAACAAACAAATAAAAACAGCTTTAACTCCATTACTCAGAGGTAACTTTTTGGAGTCTGCCAGATATTAGTGTGTGTGTGTGTGTGTGTGTGTGTGTGTGTGTGTGTGTGTGTGTGGTGTGTGTATGTGTGGTATTTGTGCATGTGTGTTTACATGTATATATGTGTGTATATATGTGTGTGGTGTATGTATGTGTGGTATGTATATGTGTGTATATATATGTGTGTATGTGTATGTGGGTATGTATATATGTGTGTGCATGTGTGTGCATGTGTATATATGTATGAGCATGTATTTGTGTATGTGTGTATATGTATGTTAGTGTGTATATATGTATGTGTGTATGTACGTGTGTGTATGTGTGTGTTTTCTGTGTTTTGTGTGTTTAAATGTGTGGTGGCAGAGGGTACATTTCTGCAATCTTCTTTTCCCTGTGCTATCTGAACATGTTTTCCTGTTTTAAAATACATTTATATCACATGGTTTTGAGAACTGTCATAGCTTCACCCATCTTACCTGATACAGGCATAGGTTCACCTGGAAAGAGGGAGCCCTCAAACTGAAGAATTGCCTCAGTCAGATTGGCTGGTGGCCATGTCCGTGGGGCAATTTCTTAGTGGTTAACTGACACAGGAGGGCCTAGTCGTCTGCGGGCAGTGTCACCCTAGGCCGGCAGGCCTGGGTTACACATGATGCTAACTGAGCAGTAAGCAGAGCTACTCCGCACTTTCTGCTTTGGTTCCTACCTCCAGGTTCCTGACTTGAGTACTCGCCTTCATTCTCATCAAATAGGGGCCATGACCTGTAGGATAAAATAAACCCTCACCTCCCCAAGATGCTTCTTCGTCATAGCATTTGTCACAATGGCAGAATGTAAGTCAGAACCCTGCTTTACTAGTCTGTCTTATAGGCACGCATTAAATAATTTTTGCAAGTTTTCTTTGTTGATTATTTCCTCTCCTTCACATCAGAAATAAAAGTTTGATGGGCAAATATATGCAGGGAAGGAGGGGAGAAAGGTGTAAAAGAAGAAAAGGGAAGAAAAGAAAAGCAAAACAAAACAAAGCCCCAAGCCCTATACCACTGAATTGGAACCTTAATTGTCAGGAAACTGACTCATCTGGTTAAATTCACCTCAAAGTCTGAGAGCCTAGCTTGTCCCTGAAAGCCCCAGAGTCCCCCAGTGTTTCCTTCTCTGTGTGTCTGCCCCTGGGGTATCCATGACAATAGTCACAGCTAAAGGCCTGCTGCAAATTTCTGTGACAATCACTAACTCAGCTGCTCTTAAAGTGGCCAGTCAAATTGAATGGTAAAAGATCACCAGAGGGGCTGGGGATTTAGCTCAGTGGTAGAGCGCTTACCTAGGAAGCGCAAGGCCCTGGGTTCGGTCCCCAGCTCCGAAAAAAAAGAACCAAAAAAAAAAAAAAAAATTACCAAATACAAAACAGCCATTCCCAAAGCCCAAGATGTGGGAAGGGCTTTAGACTGCTACAATGTATTCTAGTCCATGAACCTGGGTCTTCCTGTGCCCGGGTATGTATTACAGACCATGGCTTAACAAAGAAAGTTTTCCTCTGGTATTGGGTTCTCTGTAAGAACAGGACAGATCAAATATATGTGTATATTAAAAGAATCTCTTAAATTGGCTTATGTTGAAACAGTAACCACAGTTGGCTCCCATCCAACAGGCTGAAACCTGATAGTCGCTTGGAGCCTTGTGACTGGATATGTCAGCAACAGCAGTATTCCCACAGTGGCTCTCTGTCTATGGAGAGGCTGACCCAGTGCTGCTCGGTCAGGTCAGTCCACCTGTCCCAATATGTTAGCTAAAGTTTGAAGGGTTCCTGGAGTGGTGCTGGTCCCCGGTCAGCAATGGAAGGCTGCAAATGCTGACTATAATAATCATCGTCGAAGGAATCAGCATCATCCATCATTGGTAACCGGGGCGGGGGGGGGGGGGGGCGGGAGGATCAACTCAGCAGGGAAGGAAAATGCTAACACGCCCGCCCTTTTAATCTGGGCTGCTTCCAGAAGGTGCAGTCCACAATTAGGGTCTTCCCACAGTTATTGAGACAATTAGGACAGCCCTTCAGCTGCGACTTCTTATTCAGGTGACTCTAATTTGTGGCTAATTGAAATGAAAACCAACAGTCATGACTCTCTTCTCAATTGTACAATAGGGTACAATTAAGGGTAACTCATAATATTTTGTTTCTTTCTTTCATTGTTGTCTTTGAGACGGGATCTCACTAAGTAGCTTTGACTGTTCTGGAGCTCTGTAGACCAGGCTGACCTGGAACTCAAGGAGATTCCCCACCTCTGCCTCCCAAGTGCTGAGAATTAAAGCATTAGCCACTATGTCTGGTTCACTTGTACCTTTTATATATGTTTCTCTTTATTTTGCTTGATTGTGACCAGAACATTTAGCATGGAATTAATGTGTTTTGGTGTATCCCAATGTTATGTGACAGATCGCTACAGATTCTACAGAATGGAAACATTACACTCACTAAACACTGATCCTCAGGGCTGTAGATGTGGCTCAGTGGTTAGGGAAAGGAAGTGCTCTTTTGGGGACTGGAGTTGGCTTCCCAGCACCCATACCAAGTAGCTCAGAACTGCTACCTAGGGATCTGATTCTCTTCTGGACTCCATAAGGTACCCACAAAGGACATGCACATATGAACACATATGAACACAGAGAGAAATATAATTAAAAATAATTAACTTTTTTCATCCCCCAAACCATCAATATATTCTGTCAATGTGATCGTTTCAGGTAGAAGTGGAGTCTCGCAATATCACTGACTGATTTCACAAGAGCCTTTTCCGCAGGCCCAGATCATGCCTTTTTTTTTTTTTTAATAAATAATTGAGCATGGCGGTGGTGGTACATGCCTTTAATCCCGGCACTTGGGATATGAGTTTGAGTCTAGCCTGGTCTACAAAGCAAGTTCCAGGACAGCCAAGGCTACACAGAGAAACCTTGCCTTGAGAAAATCAAGAAATAAAAAATAGAGATACTTTATTTGTTGATATTTTTTCTTTCTTTCTTTCTTTTTTTCCGGAGCTGGGGACCGAACCCAGGGTCTTGCGCTTGCTAGGCAAGCGCTCTACCACTGAGCTAAATCCCCAGCCCCCCTGTTGATACTATTGATTGGGGTTTTTGCCTGCATCTATGTCTGTGGGAAGGTATCAGACAGCCTGGGAACTGGAACTACAAGCAGTTGTAAGCTGCCATGTGGGTGCTGGAAATTGCTGGAATTGGCAGCCAATGTTCTTAACCTCTAAACCATCTTTCCAGCCCCCAAATCATGCCACATATATACGTGTGTGTGTGTGTGTATGTGTGTGTGTGTGTGTGTGTACAGCTATACATTTTCTGCTTAGCATTGCTTATTCTGTGTCTCATAAGTTTTTGGGGTTTCCTTTCATTTTATTTTTCCAAGACACTAATTTCCCTGTGATTTTTCTTTGATCAGTTTGTGTAGATGTGTTGTTTAAATTCTATAGAATTGTGAACATTCTCTCTCTCTCTCTCTCTCCCCCCCCTCACTCCCTCCCTCCTTCCCTCCCTCCCTCTCCCTCCTCCTGTCTCTCTCTGTCAGTCTATCTGTGTGTGTCTGAGGTGATGTGTGTGTATGCATGTGTGTGTTCATGTGTGCATATGCATGTCACGTATGTGAAGGTTCACATCTGGTGTCTTTTTCAACCACTTCATCTTTTTTGTTTGTTTGTTTGTTTGAGACAGGCTTCTCACTGAACCAAAAGTTATTCAATTCAACCAGACTAGCTGGCCTGTGAGCCCATCCATCCTCCTGCCTCTGGCATACAGCACAGCACTGACACACCCAGCTTCTATTTTGGATGCTGGGGATCTGAACTGGGATTCTCGTGTCTATACGATGATCTCCCTAGACCCCCCAACACACCCAGTCTTCTTCCTTCTGTTGCCGATTCCTTTTTGGAGTTTTTTTTTAATGTTTACTTTGTGTGTGTGTGTGTTCCTCTGTGTGTGTGTGTGTGTGTGTGTGTGTACATGTAGTTATGCACGGTCAGAGGACAACTTTTGAAAATTTGTTCTCTTCTTCAACCCTAGGGGTCTCAGGGATTGAATTTAGGTCACTGGGCTTGGCTGCAGGCTCCTTTATCTGCTGTGCCGTTTTATTGGCCCTGCCAATGATGCCTGATTTCAATATATTATATTCAGAGGAAATAGTTTCATTATTTCAATCTTCCTATTTATAACCAAAAACAGTGTCCTCTGATGGCTATTCCATATGAATCTGAGAAAACTATTAAGTCCACTCTATCTCTTGTCATTCTATTATTCTGTCTCGTTATTCTATTCTGTTTTTGAAAGGAGGTATTGAAGTTGCCGACCATTAACAAAAATGTAATCATATACACTCTTTGACTTTTGCAGTCTTTTGTGTATGTGTTGTATGTGTGCATGCGTGTCTGTGCATATGTATGTGTGAGAGTATGGGTTAGTGTGTGTATGAGTGTGTCGTGTGAATGTGTATGTGTGCGAGAGTGTGTCCTTTGTGTATGTGTGTGTGAGGGTGTGTATGTGTGTGCATGTGTATGTGTGAGAGAGTATGTGTATGAGTGTGTTTTGTGAAGGTATGCATGTGTGAGAGTATGTGCGTGAGTATGTGTGTGGGGGAGTGTGTGTGGATGTGTGAGAGTGTGTGCGGGTGTGTGTGCAGGTGTGTGCATGTGTGAGAGTGTGTGTGTATGCATGTGTGCATGTGTATATGTGAGTGTGTATGTGTGAGTGTGTGTGTGCATAAGTATGTTGTATAGGTGTGTATGTGAGTGTGTGGAAGTGTGTGCATGTGTGTGAGTTATGTGAATGTGTGTGTGTGTATGTGTGTGTGTGTGTGTGTGTGTGTTGTGTGTGCACATATAGAGCCCAGAAGTTGATGTCGATTGTTTTACTTTTTCATGGTTCAACTTGTTTTTGAGCTAGCATTTCTCTTGATAAGTCTGAGGCTTCCCACTTCAGCTGGGCTGGCTGTTTAGTGAGCTCTGGGGATTGTTCTTGCACCAGTGGTCCTGGCTCGTGTGTGGGTAGCAGAGATCTGAACTCAGGAGGCAAGTACGTTTACCCACTGAGCCATCTCCGAGACCCCTTAGATTCTTTTGGAAACTAAGGTGACTCGTGACTACCTCCTGCTCCCACACCAGGCTCTTTGCTGACACCAACTGTCCCAATAATGGCCACGGCTGTCCCAGTTCTTTTTGTTTTATTAGGTAAAGGAACAGTATGTTTCTTAGTGCCTTCCCTAGGAGAAAAGGCTCAAAAGGCGGAGACAGCTGGCCTCTGCAGAACAAATGCCCTCTGGTATCACTTATACTTCTGCAGAAACTCACAGATCTTCATCTTGATCGAAGGGTCCAGTGTCGAACAGTCCCAGCTTGGCAACTTCACCAGTCTGTCATGAGCCTCCCAGAAGAGGCCAGAACCGATGGCTAACTCCACCCGCATTCTCCATTCTGCAAGCTTGGAGCTGATGAAGACATTGTGGTTAGTTCCCATTGGCTGTGGATAAACAAAAAACGAAAGATGTGGTCACCATAGCAACCAGCTGGCCCACCAGCCTCTGCAAAGAGTCACATGCTGCCCCCTTCTTGGCAAGTTGTCTAAGCTATGCAGTCTAGGTGAAGCAGGCATAGAAAAGTCTGCTCCAGGATAAGAACTCCTGACCCAGGTAGCTAGCGCTACTCTGTGTGTCTGGCCTTCTTCCAGAGAAAGCCCTTATTTCCACAGGAATGGAGCTCAACTTCCCAACACACACCATGTCGCTCTTTCTGTTAATAGGCACAAGGGCAATAAGAGGAGGCTTGCTTAGCAGTTTAACTGCCTCATTAAGAACTGGGGCTGGGGGCTGGAGAGACGGCTCAGCGGTTAAGAGCACTGACTGCTCTTCCAGAGGTCATGAGTTCAAATCCCAGCAACCACATGGTGGCTCACAACCATCTGTAAAGAGATCCGATGCCCTCTTCTGGTGTGTCTGAAGACAGTGACTGTGTACTTGTCATATATAAAATGAATAAATAAAATCTTAAAAAAAAAAAAGAACTGGGGCTGGGGGGCTGGAGAGACGGCTCAGTGGTTAAGAGCACTGATTGCTCTTCCAGAGGTCCTGAGTTCAAATCCCAGCAACCACATGGTGGCTCACAACCATCTGTAATGAGATCCGATGCCCTCTTCTGGTGTGTCTGAAGACAGCGATGGTGTACTTACATATAATAATTAATTAGTCTTTTTTTTTTAAAAGGGGCTGTTTGCCCACGCCTCACTCTCTTTTTTTTTCTTTCTTTCTCTTTTTTTTTTGGTTCTTTTTTTTCGGAGCTGGGGACCGAACCCAGGGCCTTGCGCTTCCTAGGCAAGCGCTCTACCACTGAGCTAAATCCCCAACCCCTTAATTTTTAGTCTTTTAAAAAAAATGCAAGCTTATAAAAAAAGAAAAAGAAAAAGAAAAGGACATTCAAAAGTGTCTAGATCAGCTCTCCTGAACACACCAGGTAGCTCAGAATTGAAGCTAGCACTCTCCTAGGTTTGCCTCCAGTGCACAGTGGCGTCCTCGGCTCAGACTCAGGGTTGGGAGAGACACCTTATGATACTGTTTTTGGAGCTCCAGAAAAGAGTAAACTGGGGAATACATAACCCAAGCACACTTCTGGGAAGAGACCAGAAGGAGAAGCGGCATCTGGGATCTTACCTAGGGTGCCATGTTTTCCTCTGTAACCCTCATGTTCCTCCCCATACCATGGAATCCTTATTAAAATTCCACGATCACGATACTCCCTGATTCGAAACCTATGGTTTGTTTTTTTTTCCCCCCCTGTCACTTCCAAGTGAGCCCAGGATCGCCTACTCTACTCCTGTTCCCATAAACACTTCCCCTCTTCCCAGACTTGCCCCTCCCCCATACCTGCATCATCTCCACCAGTGCCACCAAGTCGGCCAGTGAGATATGGTCCCCAGTGATGAACAACTTGTCCTGCAGAAACTTCTCCTCAAATTGTTTTATGTTCTTGTTCACCTCATCCAGTGTCTTGTCTAACCTCTCGGTAGGAACCTCCTCACCCGTGATCATTGGAATTATCAACTGGCCAGGAAGAGAAGAGGACAGGCATAGAGGCGGTACCTGGCCCCTGCGAGGCTTCTGTAGCCCCATCTGCTAGGCAGAGCTTGCGCAGTTCCAAGGATGTAAACTGATTCGGGCCATTTGCAAGCGGCAATTACCAAGGGGCCACGTGTTCAAAAGGGTGTGGAGGGTAACAAGGAGTCCCGCGGTTTGAGTGTGTCTCGCTTGCGTCGGGCGTCCAGTCCTCCCGGTGATGTGAGACTGGAGGGAATCTTTTAAGCATGGAGTCTACCTGGGGGGTGCTGCCCTCAGAACGGACTGAGGTGGACACGGATAATACTTAGAAGCGCAAGCTATTATTAGAGTAAGACCGGTGCCCTGCCCCAGTTCTGCCTTCCTGTCTTAGCGCTCGCTTCCACTGTGATAGCAGCTGTTAGGAGGCCCTCTCTAGAGCTGGTGACATGCTGTTTGGACTGCCTGTTTCCGAAACTATGAGCTAGATAAACCTCTCTTCTTCATACGTTACCCGGCCTGCGGCATCTTATTATAGCAGTGGAAAATGGCCTTAAAAAACAAAAACACACAAGGAGAAAATGAAAACTAGGGATAGACGTGTGTTGGTTGCCTGCCACCTATCAATTGACTGAGATTCGCTAATTCAAGGACAGAGTTTTGGAGCTGGAGAGATGGCTCAGCGGTTAAGAGCACTAGCTGCTTTTCCAGAGGTCCTGAGTTCAATTCCCAGCACCCACATGGTGGCTCACAGCCATCTTTAAGGGGATCTGATGCCCTCTTCTGGTCGGTCTGAAGATAGCAACAGTGTCTTCATACATAAAATAAATAAGTTTTTTGTTTTGTTTTGTTTTTAAACGAAATTTTCTGAATGCTGTCTTGGCCCTTCCTGGTTACCCTTCTCCTTTGGTATAATATTTTCTCCTATTTAACAGTTAATTCCACACTCTCAGCGCTGTAAGGTAGGTAGGTATGGGATTAGGAAAAACGAGGCTTATTCGGCAGGACCAGGACTGGACTTGAGGTTTTCCCCTGTTCCTGAGCCCCAGGCTTGGCCCTGCTCACCTTGATCCACAGTATCTTACTCATGGGCACCTGAATAGCTGTATGCTGCCACGCCATGAACTCGTCCACACGGGCACGCATGTGCAGGTCTGGCGGATACCAGTGAGAAGGCGCGCTGTACTTTCGGCATAGGTAGCAGAGGATAGCCACGCTAGAGAAAGGGCAAGTCAGTGAGAGGCACTGTTTGGACCTTCTGAGAGCCCGGACACCACCCCGCAGCGTGGCCGGATTCACTAGGGAAAGGAGGGACCGGAAAGGAGGAACTGGAAGGGTTCTAAAATGTCTGCCCCTAGTTATCAGGTTAGTCAGATAGCAAGACTGGGAGGAAGACCTGAAGGGGGGACAGGGATTGATGAATGTCGAGGTTCCAGCGGGAGCAAGGAACACCTGGAGAGTGGGAACATGTGGCTGGAGAGACAATCTGGGTCGTAGGGAGTGCAGAAGGACTGCCAGAGATGCTTCAGGAGTTTAGACTTAAATATCTTTTAATTTTTAGTTATTGTGTATGAGTTGTTTTCCCCCTGTGTACGTCTGGACGTCGCTTGTGTGTCTGATGCCCATACGGGCTGGAAGATGGGAGTTTGATCCCCAGGTGGAGCAGCCAGTGCTCTTAGCTGCAGAGCTATCTCTCCAGCCCCTAAACTTAATCTTTAAGATCATGAGGGCTGAGAGGGTCCAGCCCTCCAGTTAGAAGAGATAGAATAGTAGAGCGCTTACCTAGGAAGCGTAAGGTCCTGGGTTCGGTCCCCAGCTCCGAAAAAAAGAACAAAAAAAAAAAAAAAAAAAGAAGAGATAGAATAAATCCCAGGAAGCCTAGGTGTTAGCTGGAGCAATGACAGGACAAGAGGTATTGGTCTCTCAGGGATGGGTGAGGGATGAGGTAGAAGGGGAGAAAAGGCTACAGGAGAAGGCTTCAGAGGGAGGGATGGCCCAAGCTCGCTCACTTGACAGTGTAGGAGACACCACAGGACAGAAAAGCCAGTGCCCATCATTAACAACAAACGCACAAAGAGGCCAGTGAAAAGCAAAACCAAGCGGTTTGCTTGTTTGTTTAGTTTTTATTACATTGGGGGTTAGCACCAACTGAAGAACATACACGGGCTGGACCTAGGCCTCCCTCCACATGCGTGACAGATGTGCAGCTTGGTCTTCATGTGGGTCTGGAACAAGTGTAGCAGGGACTATCCCGCAAGCTGTTGCCTGTACATGGGATATGTTCTACTAGCTGGGCCTTGTCTGGCCTCAGTGGGAGGGGAAGTATCTAGCCTAGCAGAGACTTGAAGTGCCAGGACCAGGGAGGAAGAGGCTCCCATGTGCTCAGAGAAGGGGAGGGGGAATGGGAAAAGGATTGTGTGTGTGTGTGTGGGGGGGTGACTGGAAGGGGGCAGTGAGTGGGATGTAAAGTGAATAAATAAATAAATAATAAGTATATTTAAAAATCAACAGGGTCTGAGAGGGTTTGAATGTCCTCACTAAAACTCAGACAGACATTGGCTTCCCACAAGGGCAGATTGACTCACGTGTGGCTAAGATAATTATTAGGTTATCAGCTTGTCACAGGTGGCTTTGTTATACAACAAACACACTCTGGCTCCCTTGATTGCTCACCGTGTTGTCCTCTCTGTGTTGCTAGGACCCAAAGGGAAGGCCCTTAGTAGATGCTAAGCTGGTACCAGTTCCACTTTCTTGGGCTTTTCAGCCTCGAGGGCCAAAGTCAGCCTCCTGCTCTGCCCAATCCACCCACACCACCATATTCAGTCACAGCAACCCAAAACAGACTAAGACCGGGAACAGTTAAAGAGGGACTTAAGACAGACTGGAGCGGTTGCTCAACGGTTAAGGGCTGTCACAGAGGACCCTGGTATGGTTCCTAGCACCCACGTGGTGGCTCGCACCATTCGTAACTCCAGTTCCAGGAGATCTGATGAGCTCTTCTGACTAGGCATGCACGGGGCACACATACGCATGCAGGAAAAATACTCATACTCATAAAATAAATGTGTGTGTGTGTGTGCGCGCGCGCGCGCGCGCGCATGGGGCAAGAAGAGAGAGAGAGAGAGAGAGAGAGAGAGAGAGAGAGAGAGGGGAGGGAGGAGGAAAGGGGGAGGGGGAAGGAAGGACCAGGAAAATATTTATGATGCAATCAATCAGACGAACGTGAGCTGAGTATGGATGAAATCTGGAAAGGGCTGATAAGTCGATTTGCTGTCATAACGGTATGTGGGTGATGTATGTTCTAGACTCTTCATTGCTTCACAGGATGTTCATAAGCTTTCATAGGTAAAGTGCTGGGGTGTTTGAAAGGAAGAGGAGCAAAGTGGAGAGGTGAGAATGGGGTAGAGTGGATTAGCTGCAGAAGCTGGGAGGTGGAGGTGCTGTGTGTGTGTGTGTGTGTATAAATGTATGTGCTCTGTGTGTGTATGTGTGTGTATACATAAATGGATGTGCTGTGTGTGTGTAAATGGATTGCTCTGTGTATGTGTGTGTGCATAAATGTATGTGCTCTGTATGTGTGTATGTGTGTGTATACGTAAATGGATGTGCTGTGTGTATGTGTGTACATAAATGGATGTGATGTGTGTATGTATAAATGGATTACTCTGTGTGTGTGTGTACATAAATGGATGTGATGTGTGTGTATGTGTAAATGGATTGTTCTCTGTGTGTGTGTGTATAAATGGATTGCTCTGAGTGTGTGTGTGTGTGTGTGTTTAAATGAATGTGCTGTGTGTGTACACAAATTTTTCTATATCTTAAAAATAAATGAACAGGCCAGGCCTGCTGCTGCACATCTTTAATCCCAAAACACAGGATATGGAGAACAGATAGATATCTTGAGTCTGAGGCCAGTTTTGTCTACATAGTGAATTCCACGCCAACCAGGACTACGTAGAGAGACCTTGCCTCATCTCAGTAAATAAAGAAATACACAAATAAATAAATATGCTCCCAATGAGTCTCCCCGAAGGAGCAGAAATGGTGGCAGGGCCCTTACCTTTCAGATAAGATGAACTTGCCATCTCTGAGGCTGGGAACCTTCCTCAAGGGGTTGATTTCGATGTATTCCTTGCTATGATGGTGACCTGAGGGGGCAGGGAGGGTCTGGGGCTTTGGAGACCCCAGAAAAAAAAGAGAGAACTTGGGCTTCTAGAGACAAAGGGGAGAGACCTCGGCCCCAAAGACCACATGGCTCACCCCAGGTCACAGGAGAAAGCAGAGGTATCACAGGGACCAGGATTAAAATTCCTCCTCCCAGATTCTCGAACCCCAGACCTTGTGACCTCCCCTCCCCAGGGATCAGGACAATCCCTTGGCTTCCAGAAGGTTCAGCCTTCACTCCATGTCTGAGCCACAACTGGAGTATCAACCTCAGGTAGGAACATTAACTGTTCCTGGCCAACTGTTTGTATGAGGAAACCCTGGGGGGAGGGGGACACCACATCTCTTCCATTTCTACAGCTCCCAGATCTCTTTAGTCTAGAGTCTGTGTCTCTACAAGCTGAGCTTTTAGAGAACCCTCAGTGTTTGAGATCCCAATCCACTGATCCTTCCATGGGGTACGCGGGTCTGTGGAACCCTTAGTATATACTTTTTTCGTACTTCTTTCTCCTCCTCCCTTTCTTCCCCTTTTGAATCTGTGCATGTGTGTGTGCACACTCATGAGCTGGTGATCAAACCCAGGATCTTGCGCGTAGCATGCTAGGCAAGTGCTTGATCACTGAGCCACAATCCTAGTCCCAGAGCAAGTCTGAACACTGGGAATGGGTGAGAACAGGCCGCAAGAGGGTGGACACAGACTGAGGGCAGGCACAGGCTGAGGGAGGGCGCACAGGCTGAGTAACATACACACTGTTGCGTGTAGACCTGTGGATCGGTGTCCTTCACCAGCCTAGTTGGTGGGCGCTACAGATAAACAAGATTTGAGATCTCCAGAGATGATGGCAAAAACTCTAGCCTGAGAATCTTAGTCTCTGCTAGCATCCCTCCTTCCTTTACCCCCAAAGGTCCTGTTCATCCCAACAGGGAGATATTCATTCTTGGTGACTAGCAAACGTAGACTAGAAGGCCTGATCACCTTGGTATCTGTTTCACTTCTGCTTGCCTCTCTAACCTTTGATCCTCAGAAACACTTTCACTGGGTACCCTGGCAGTGCCAAGCTTCCCGGCAATGCTGGAACTGACCTTTTAATAGATCCACAAACTGGAAGTCAAAGGGGATGCCATTCTTCCTGGCAAAGATGTAGACGGCGCGGCAAGGTGCTGACAGCAAGTCCATGTAGAGCTCCAGGCCCATGTTGAAATGATTTTGGGGGGCCCACACTTACAGCAGGTGTCCCACAGACCCAGCCTGTGGCTAACTTGAGCACCTGGCTCTAGACCCTCTCCCACCTGACTGAGGACACTGCGTTCTGGAACTCCCTTACCTGGGTGTTCTTATGAGGCCAGCCACCTGGAATTCTTAAAATAGCCAAGATTCTAAGGAGAGCTGGAGGGTGGCACAGGGCTGGGATAGCCCTGTGTGTGCTCTATGGCTCAGCCTCGCTGACATCTATCTGAGAAGGGCCCATGCTTGAGCACTCCCAGGGCCAGCCCCTCTCTGCAGAATGGGACAAGAGAGGTTTTGCAGGTCCAGAATGAGAAAAAGACAATTCTTCCTGATCATGAGGTCAACAGTTCTCTTTGCTACACATACTTCCCATCGCTGCTATCCCTGCCACCAGCAGCTTGGAAGCAATGGACCCGCCCACTCAAGCATGACCCTAGCCCTTTAAATTTTTAAGCCATAATGATCTTTTTTTTTCCCTTTAAAAAAGTTTAGGGGCTGGAGAGGGCCCAGTGGTTAAAAGCACTGGCTGCTCTTCCAGAGGTCCAGGGTTCTAACCTCAGTACCCACATGGCAGCTCACAATCATCTGTAACACCAATCCCAGAATATCTGATGCCCTCTTCTGGCCTCTGTGGTCACCAGGCATGCATGGGTGCATGGACAGACATGCAGGCAAAATACCTATGTGTATATTTTTTTATTTAGACATCTATTTTTATTTTAAAATTACGTATATGTGGAGGAGTACACGCGTAAGTGGAGTAGAACCATTTTAAGCTTAACCCCAACTGTCTTACAAATAAATGAGATGCAGGCTATGGTTATTTTATTTGGCTTTGACAATTAAGGGGGTGGGGAAGGGTAACCTCTAATCTACACTTCTTTTTTTTTTTTTTTTTTTGGAGCTGGGGACCGAACCCAGGGCCGTGCACTTCCTAGGCAAGCGCTCTACCACTGAGCTAAATCCCCAACCCTCTAATCTACACTTCTTCCAGCCTGGCTACCTCCCCATTGGTGTATTCTTAGATACTTGCTGTTTCTCCTGGACCTGTGCTCACCTTCCATGCCCCCAACACCCCCCCCCCATGGTGGCTTCCTCTTTCCTCCTTT
Source organism: Rattus norvegicus (assembly GCF_021556685.1). NCBI lineage: Eukaryota > Metazoa > Chordata > Mammalia > Rodentia > Muridae > Rattus > Rattus norvegicus. The sequence goes on along the minus strand of NC_141553.1, from coordinate 13,608,166 downwards.
CCCCTTGGTCTCTCTCCTCCAACCAGGTCACTCCAAATCCACCTACCTCTAATCTCTCCAGTGATTGGCTGTGGCCAGTTTTATGTAACCCATGGTTTTAAATCAAGGGACAAGGTTTGCACCGCAAACGCTTGTAAGCATGAGAAGTCACTCGTCAGTCTAGACCTTCCCGTAGAGGATTTAGCTTTACAATACACAGCGACAGACCAAACCTCGACAGATGAGCGGAGATGCCTACAGAATCCAGAAGACGGAATAGGATCCCTAGAGCTGGAGTTTCAGGGGGTTGTGAGCTAGTCAATAGAAACTGAACTCTGCTCCCCTACGGAAAGCAATACACATCGCCAAGTGTTGAGCCGTCTCTTCAGCTCCCCTTTCTTCTCTATAAGTTAACTGTTTAGGGTATTTGGTTACAGTGATGGAAGCTAAAACACTGGGGGAGTTTGGGGAACAAAGGGGAAACATCTAGGATGCTCAGAGTGTAGCCCACCAGGCTGTACCATGCAGAAGCCCAAACATGTCCTGGCCTCAAGTAAAGCAACATAGATCACACTGTGCACCTTGGTAGCCGTGGAGGAAGGCCAATAGAGATCCATGGTGAGGCCGCCACGTGGCTTCAGACTATATGGTTATATTAGTTAATTTCCTCTTTGCTGCAATAAATGCTTGGCCAAACAAGGTAGGGAAGAAGGGAAGGTTAATTTAGTCTCATAGCCCATGGAGATCGATGGGGGGCAGTGTCTTGAGGCACCTGGTTTTATTGCTCCTGGCGTCCGAAACAAGAGAGTTGTAAATGCTACTGCTCAAGTCACATTTATTTTCATTCAGTCCGGAACCCAAGCCCAAAGCACGACTACCCACTTCCAAGTGGGTCTTCCCGCTTCAGTGAACTCAATTAAGATAATCCCTCACAGGCACGGCCTGAGACATGTCTCCTAGGTAACTCTACATCTTGTCAAGTTGACAAGGACAACTTGGAAGAAGCCATAATGGTTTGTATATGCTCAGCCCAGGGAGTGGCACTATTAGAAGGTGTGGCCTTGTTGGAGTGCGTAGGTGTGGCCTTGTTGGAGTAGGTGTGGCCTTGTTGGAGTGGGTGTGGCTTTGTTGGAGCAGGTGTATCACTGTGGGTGTGGACTCTCATCCTAACTTCCTGGAAACCAGTCTTCTCCTAGCAGCCTTCAGAGGAAGATGTAGAACTCTTGGCTCCTCCTGCACCATGCCTTCCTGGTTGCTGCCATGTTCCCGCCGTGATGATAACAGACTGAACCTCTGAACCTGTAAGCCAGCCCCAACTAAATGTTGTCTTTATAAGAGTTGCCTTGGTGGGCTGGAGAGATGGCTCAGTGACTAAGAGCACTGGCTGCTCTTCCAGAGGTCCTGAGTTCAATTCCCAGCAACCACATGGGGGCTCACAACCATCTGTACTGGGATCAGATGCCCTCTTCTGGTGTGTCTGAAGACAGCTACAGTGGACTTATATAAATAAAATAAATAAATTGACAAGAAGAAGGTGAGGCTTATTCTGGTTTACATGTTGAGAGTGAAGTTGGAGACTACATAGAGGCCAGTTGGTAGGAACATGGACAACTGGTTTCATTGTTTCTACAGCCAGAGCAGAAAAAGATAGTTATTTGTGTTCTTCTTTTCTCACTGTCTTGGAGCCTATCCGATGAGACCAAGCCATTCATATTTAGGAAATCCCTTTACAGACTCTCCAAGAACCTGTTTCCTAGATATTTCTAAATCCAGTCAAACTGACAAGATTAACTGGCAAACAGAAAGGGAATTAGTGGGGTTGGGGATTTAGCTCAGCGGTAGAGCGCTTGCCTAGCAAGCGCAAGGCCCTGGGTTCAGTCCCCAGCTCCGAAAAAAAAAAGAAAGAAAAAAAGGGAATTAGTTTCCCAACACTACCAGGGCTGAACTCATACCCAAACATTTTTTTAAAAGATTTATTTATTATATATGAGTACACTGTAGCTGTCTTCAGGCACACCAGAAGAGGGCATCGGATCTCATGACAGATGGTTGTGAGCCACCATGTGGGTGCTGGGAACTGAACTCAGGACCTCTGGAAGAGCAGTCAGTGCTCTAACCACTGAGCCACCTCTCCATTTAACCAGTGTGCTGCTCACGGTCACATCCCTTGGCCTATTTTTGCCTGGTCACTTCTGTTGTGGTGTGGAAGGCTGGGCTGTGGGCAGCAGAGTCACTGTGGACACTGGAGGACAGCTCCTGTGTGCAAAGGGAGCCAGGGCTTGGCTTCCGTACTAGAAGATGCTGATTGAGTAGGGTGTGGGACTGGCTGCAAGCCAGAGTCACCCAGGCCTTCCTGGGCTCCTAGCCCAGACCTCCTGGGAAGCTGGCAGGACCCCATTCTGAAACCTGAGGAAGGGAGAGTCATTCTCTGGCCCACACACACAGTTTGGCCACGCTTTTCACAGACTCTGAAGCTCACCAGTAGTTAAGACTTTGGGAGATGGACAATTGAAGCATGTACATATGCACACCCCACACACACGCCACACACACACACACACACACACACCCCACACACCCCCCCACACACATACACCACACACACACATACCACACACACCACACCACACCACACACACACCACACACACACCACACACACCACCCACACACACCCCGCACACACCACACACACACATACCACACACACCACACCACACACACACCACACACACACACCCCGCACACACCACACACACATACACCACACACACATATACCATACACACATACACCACACCACGCACACGCACACGCACACGCACACGCGCACACACACACCACACCACACACACATACCACACCACACACACACACACACCACACACACCCCCCACACACACACCACACACACACACAACACCACACACACACCACACCACACACACATACCACACCACACACACACACACACACACACTCCCCGCACACACCACACACACATACACCACACACACACACAACACCACACACACACCACACCACACACACACCACACACACATACACACACATACACACACACACCCCACACCACACACATATACCACACCACACACACACACACACCCCACACACACACACAACACCACACACACACCACACACACGCACACGCGCACACACACACACACACCACACCACACACACATACCACACCACCCACACACACACACACACACACTCATGCTGTATGTGGATGACATCTTCCATGGTTTCAAGAATAGCTTATGGCTCAACCTGGTGATTGAAGACCCCCCCCACCCCCATCCTTTTGTCACTCTGACTGTGTCAAGCAAGATCACTGTGTTGGCTACTTTTCTGCCAATTTGACAAGCTAGAGTCATCAGAGAGGAAATGAGATGATGCCTCCGGAAGATCAGTCAGGCTGTAGGCAAGCCTAAAGCACATTTCCTTAATGCGTGATTGATGGGGGAAGGCCCAGCCCACTATGGGCGCTGCCATCCCTGAGCTGGGGGTCCTGGGTTCTATAAGGAAGCAGGCTGAGCAGACCAGTGAGCTGCACTCACTCCACCGTGGCCTTGGCTCCTGCCTCCAGGTCCCTACTCTGTGTGAGTTCTTGTCCTGACTTCCTGTGATAATGAACAGTGTTGTGGAAGTGTAAGCTGAATAAACGTTCCCTCTCCTACCTTGCTTTTTGGCCATGGTGTTTCATCACAGCAATTGAAATCCTAAGACAGGCACTGTGACCAAGTAACATGTTTGTGGCTACTGTCCCTGGAATGAGGAACCAGGACACAGGTGCAGGGCTGAAACTTGGCTAGGCCCTAGGTTCTTTCTGAAGATAGGCACTGATCTGGAAACCATGGGGAACACAATCAACTAGCTGTTCCAAAGTGGAGGAGGAGGGCCTGGGCTAGGAGCCAGAGTTGGCCCAGAGCCCAGGCAAACAGAATCTGACTCATGAAAGCATGTAGGCAGGTCCAACAGAACAAGGGGTCACCCACTGAAGCCTGGGAGTAGGAATCTGGGCCGTGGTCTGGCATGGTCAGATGTGCCAGAAGCTCCTGGCCCATATTGCACTTGGGCACAGCAGCCCCATGTCATGCTGATGGCCCTTAATCCAAAGTTTGAGACCTTGGATTTGCACTACTCCTACACAAAGAGGAGACTGGAACAAAGTCAAGAAGGAGGAGGAGGAGGGGGGGGGGGGAGGAGGAGGGGGAGGAAGAGGAAGAGGAGGAGGAGGAGGAGGGGGGGAGGAAGAGGAGGAGGAGGGGGAGGAAGAGGAGGAGGAGGGGGAGGAAGAGGAGGAGGAGGAGGAGGAAGAGGAGGAGGAGGAGGAGGAGGAAGGGGAGGAGGAGGAAGAGGAAGAAGAGGGAGAGGAGGAGGAAGAAGAGGAGGAGGAGGAGGAGGAGGAGGGGGAGGGGGAGGAGGAGGAAGAGGAGGAGGAGGAGGGGGGGAAGAGGAGGAGGAGGAGGAGGAGGAGGAGGAAGAGGAGGAGGAGGAAGAGGAGGAGGAGGAAAAAAGGGGCTGGGGATTTAGCTCAGTGGTAGAGCGCTTACCTAGGAAGCACAAGGCCCTGGGTTCGGTTCCCAGCTCCGAAAAAAAGAACCAAAAAAAAAAAAAAAAGAAGAAGAAGAAGAAGAAGAAGAAGAACAAGAACAAGAACAAGAACAAGAAGAACAAAAAGAAGAACAAGAACAAGAATAACTGAAAATAAGAAAATGGGGCTGGAGAGATGGCTCAGAGGTTGGGAGAACTGACTGCTCTTCCAGAGGTCCTGAGTTCAATTCCCAGTAACCACATGGTGGCTCACAACCATCTGTAATGGGATCCGATGCCCTCTTCTGGTGTGTCTGAAGACAGCGACAGTGTACTCATATATATTAAATAAATAAAATCTTTTTTAAAAAAAGAAAGAAAATAAGAAAATGACCCTCAGACTTACTTCTGTCCAGGCCTATCTAATGGAGGCATTGTTTCTGCTGAGGTGCCCTCTTCCCAGATGACTCTAGCTTGGGTCAAGTTGACAAGTATCCCTTCACCCTCTCAGAGGCCCCGAGGACAAGGCTGGAGTACCTCCCAAGACAATTCTGCACAATAGAGATCTCTGCTTACTCATACCTCGCCTATATGATAAATAAAAATGTCCCAGAGCTTGTGGGAAAGATGCCAAGATGAAATTGCACTTCAGATATTGCAGGTTGGAAGGGGGTGGGGGAGCCCCACTGGAGGAAGAACTTCATTAGGAGAGACGTAGGTAGCATGCCAGAGTTCCTTAAGAGAGAGACCCAGACAAGTCAGTTCCCAGAGTATTAGGAGACTTACACCTTTCTATTGTAAGCCTCATGATGAGCCTTTGATGGGAGAGGGAGTCTTCAATCTCAGTATCAGAGAGGAGCTTCTTGCTTTTACGGGCTTCCCAGATGGGGTAGGTTCTACCTCAGATGGTCTGGGTCACATGGAAGGAAGAGAGGTACTAGATAAAAGTCAGATTTCTTTTACATCAGCCTATCAGAGAACTGTAGTTGCAAGGGGGAGGGAAAACACTCAGCTCTGTGGAAAAAGACCTGTAAAACGGTTAGGGTTTTGTTTTTTTGTTTTGGTTGGTTTGAGGATTTGGGGGAAGGGGTGTCAACTTGACATACACTAAAGTCATCTGGATAGAGGGCACCTCAACTGAGAAAATGCTTCAGTCAGATTGGCCTGTATGAAAGTAAGTCTGTGGGTCATTTTCTTGATGATCGATGTGGGAGAGCACAGCCCACCATGGGCGGTTGCACACCTAGGCAAGTGGTCCAGGTACTGTAAGAAATCAAACCGAGCAAGCCGTGAGGGCAAACCTGTAAGCCGTGTTCTTCCATGGCCTGTGCTGTTCAAGTCTTGCCTCCAGATTCCTGTTTTTGAGTTCCTGCCCTGACTTCCCTGGATGGTGGACTACAAGGCAGAGGAAATCAACCCTTTTCTCCCCAAACTTCTTTTGATCATGGTATCTCTCACAGCAACGAAAAGCAAACTAAGACTGGCTGCCAAGGTCACAGCTTGTGTCATTAGTCAATTCTCTTGAAGCAAGCGCTCAGAGGGTGTGACCGGATTTCTGGAGGAGAGAGTTAACCTGAAGGAGCTGAGATCTAAAACCCACCTGCACAGCTGTCCTTCCACCATACCATAGCTACCTTTCCATTCTTCAGACACTAGTAAGGGGAGTGGGGGGGGGGGGTGTCATACCACTGACCTGCCCTGAGGCCCTGAGCCGGGAGGGAACAGTTGCAAAATCTGAGAGAGCCTATAAGGGGCCGCTATTACTGACAGCCAGGGACAGGAAAGGAAGCTTGTATGGTTGCTCTGAGCTCAGGTGAGGTTACCTGGTGGCCTGCAAGGGGATTCAGCCGTACCTCAGCTTGTGATCATGGTGGCCTGCCTGCCTAGCTCTCCTTGGAGACAGCCTGCACTAGCCCTCATACAGGATCCGACCCAACATATCGCTCCCTGGTATTTATTATTCAGAATGGACAGGGACATAGCAACGGCCTTGAGGACCCTCAGATGCTAGCCTCTCTCCTCCTCTGAGGAGCTATAATCCATGATAGTTCATCGATTGCTCAGTCCTGTCCTGTCCCTATCCCCTACAACCTTGAACCATCTAGCAGTCGGGCCTTATCTCTGATTCCTAAACCCAGGCAAGCTCCCCATAGCTTGGGAACCAATGCCCACTCCACGGTCCATATGTTCACTGACTTCCTGAGGAGAGGAGAACAAGCATCTGTTCAATCCAGATAGGTCAGTGATGCAGACCAAAGAAATGATTCTACCTGAGTCTAGCTTGGTGGGAAATGGGTTTTCTGGGGTTATGTACAGGAGCATAGATAGCACAACATTCCCAGTCTTACTGAAAGACCCATCAGTCTTAGGGTTTCTATTATTGCAATGAAACACCCTGACCAAAAAACAAGTTGGGGAGAGGGGGAGGGTTTATTTGGCTTACACTTCCACATCGCTGTTCATCACCAAAGGAAGTTGGGACAAGGACCCAGGACAAGCAAGAGCTGAAGCAGAAGCCATGGAGGGACGCTGCTTACTTGCTTGCTCCTCATGGTTTGCTTGGCCTGCTTTCTTATACAACCCAGGACCACCAGCCCAGGGATGGCACCACTCACCATGGTCTGGGCCTTCCCACTAATTGAGATAATGCCTTACACTTGCATCTCATGGAGGCATCTACTCAACTGAAGCTCCTTCCTCTCTGGTGACTCTAGCATCTGTTGGGCTGACACAAAACCAGCCAGTACAACTGACCCCTTGTCAACTTGACATACAAACATATCACTATTAAGCCACAATCCTTCCTTTCTTATTCATCTCTAAGATCTCACCTGAAAAAAAAAGAGCTTTAAAAGTCCCACAGTCTTGACAAATTCACATTAAGTTTTCAGTCCCTTTAAAATAATAAGCAATTTCTTTTAAAATTCCAAAGTCTTTTAAAATTCAAAATCTTTCAATTGTGGGCCCCAGTAAAAATTGAAAACAAATCAAATGCTTTCTTACTTCGAGGGGGATAAATCAGGGCACAGTCATAAATCAATGCAAATTCACACGCCAACCACCCAAAGGTCTGGGATCCACTCACAGTCTTCTGGACTCCTAAGAATGTCACTGAGGTTGGGCTTATTTCCCTCCTCTGATATGCAAATGTGTTACCAATGAGTCCAAAGTGGATGCTCCCCCATGCTCGCTTGGTCCAATCAGCATAATGTCATCAATATAGCGAACCAATGGGGTATTTTGTGGAAGAGACAGATGATCAAGATACCTTCTAAGTTATGACACAAGGCAGGAGAGTTCATTTATCCTTAAGGCAAAACCGTAAAGGCCAAAGGCAAATACCAATGGCCTTGCCAACTGAAAGCAAATTGCTTCTGGAGGTCCTTATGGACAGGTACCAAGAAAAAGGCATTTGCTAGGTCAATAGCTGCGTACCAGGTAACGGGAGAGGTAGTAACTTGCTCAGATAAGGACACTACATCTGGTATAGCCGCTGCGGTCGAAGTTACTAGCTGATTTAGTTAACTGTCATTCTCCACGATCCACCTGTCTTCTGCACTGAGTCCTTGATGGTGGCGCTGTTTCCTGCAGTTCCTCCAAGGCATGCGCTATTGTTTCTGATTCACTCCTTCCATCTAGTCTTTCTAGACAGCGTAGCCCTCATTCCACAGGTCAGATCTGTCACAGCAACACCCCACATTCCCGGTGCCAACTTGTCTTAGGGTTTCTATGGCTGCAACAAAACACCAAGTCGGGGAGGAAAGGGTTTATTCAGCTTACACTTCCATTTTCCTGTTCATTTTTTTTTTTTTTTTGAATACAAATGCTTTATTTAACAGTTGCAGGTCATTCCATGGGCTAAGGAGTGGATATCCAGAACCCAGCAGCAAGGTCAGCACAACCTCCGAGCTTCTCTTTCTGACTCCAACAGGGTGAGCACATCACTCTCTAGAACAGGGCCTTTGACGTTTCGGATGATAGAGCGGCTGGTGTCATCCATAAATTCCACTCGCACCTGCGTGCACTGTCCCTGCGATCCGGTCCCGCCCAGCGCTTTAGTTACCCTAGCCAGCTTGATGGGCTGCACGCGACTCGTGTCCATGATGGCGGAGATCTAGCGGAGAGTTGCTGTTCATTCTTGAAGGACAGGAACTCAAACAGAGCAGGATCCCGAAGGCAGGAGCTGATACAGAAGCCATGGACTGTTGCTTACTGGCTTGCTTCCCCTGTCTTGCTCAGCATGCTCTCTTACAGAATCCAGGACCACCAGCCCAGGGATGGCACCGTCCACCACAGTCTGGGTCCTCCTCCCTTGATCACTAAATGAAAAAATGCCCTACAGTTGGATCTCAGGTAGGCATTTCCTCAACTGAGGCTCCTTCTTTTCCTCTCTGATGGTTGTAGCCTGTGTCAAATTGACCCCAAACCAGCCAGTACGCCATTCCAGCATGGATGACCACACACAAAAGCTGCGTCATGGGGCTGGGGATTTAGCTCAGTGGTAGAGCGCTTACCTAGGAAGCGCAAGGCCCTGGGTTCGGTCCCCAGCTCCGAAAAAAAGAACCAAAAAAAAAAAAAAAAAAAAAGCTGCGTCATGCAGGGGCTCTCTGTACCTCTGCAGACTGACCCTCTGGCTGAAACAGTTTGCTATCATTTTAGCCTGGGGGTGGGGTTAACTTTTTATTTGGTAAGTTTCATGTATTTCCTGAGCCCTACAGGTCTCCTTCAAACTTGCAGCATGGAGTGATTCTTTTGATTCGGAGGAAAGACTTAGATAATAATGGCCCCAAAGCCAGTCCTCGCCTGGCTTCAACTCCTGCCCAGTGCCAATTCCACCATCCTGTCTTTTTTTCTTTTTCTTTTTTTGTGAAAGTGTAGAGCATCAGTATACTTAGCATGCTGTCACATGTTCAGATGACTATGGTAATGATCAATATTGACCATAATGAAAGTCAAGTCCTAGAAATAACATAAGATTTTTTTTTAATTTGGCCTTAGATCAGTAGTTATGGCAAAGTAAGCAGCCAGATGGAAGCCAAGGAGAGAAATTAGGAGATCTTACTGTTCTCTCTCTCTCTCTCTCTCTCTCTCTCTCTCTCTCTCTCTTGCTTATATTCTTTTTTTACTGCATTTTTTATTTACATTTTAAATGTTATCCCATTTCCTGGTTTCCCCTCCAGAAACCCGCTATTCCACCCCACCCCTATGAGGGTGCTCCCTCACCCACCAATTTCCTCCCACCTCCCCACCCTGACATTCCCCTGTAAGGGCATGGAGCCTTTACAGGACCAAGGACCTCTCCTCCTATTGATGTGCGACAAGACCATCCTCTGCTACATATGCAGATAGAACCATAGGTCCATTCCTGTGTGCTCTTGGGATGGTGGTTTCATCCCTAGGAGCTCTAGGTGGTCTGGTTGGTTGATTTCGTGTTCTTCTTATGGGGTTGCAAGCCCCTTTGGCTCCTTCAGTCCTTCCCCTAACTCTCCACTGGGGACCCTGTTCTAAGTTCAGTGTTTGGCTATTGCTCTGGGGCTGTAGTTCCTGGAAATGAGGGGGTTGCAGGAGACCAGCTGTGCATCCCTTCAGCATCACAAAGCCTTTCCCCTGCTTAGGGCGCCAGCAGAATTTGAGATCACTTTGGAGAGTCTTTTCTACATTCTTCTTGTTGGGCAGCCTGGGATCCCATGGACCTAAGGGTGGTCTCAGAGAGGAAGAGAAGGTATCTAAGAGGGTGGTCACACACCACACATCCTGGCCTGAAGGCACAGAAAAAGCACCAGAGCCTCAAGCTCACTGAAATGGGCAGGTTGTTAGGGTCCCTGTTTTTTGTTTTTGTTTTTGTTTTTCCTTCAGAGCTGGGGACCGAACCCAGGGCCTTGTGCTTGCTAGGCAAGTGCTCTACCACTGAGCTAAATCCCCAACCCCATTAGGGTCCCTGTTATGTCAAAGAGATACCTGCCGTCATACTCAAAAATTGTATCCAATGCCAGCTGTGAGCCCCCCCGTGAAGAACTTTCTAGTTTCTAGGACAAGCTGATTTCTAAGGGCCCTTCCTTTAGCACCTATGTGTCTTTCTATAGTTCTCAAGTCCTAGGAATACTGTTGAAGTTTGATCTCTTGATCTGTATTGGAAGGATAAATATTGGCCCCCATGGCCTGGTTGCTCCTAGGAACAAGAGATTCCAAATGTACAATTTGACCTTGTTCCTTAAAACCATTTTAAGTTTAAGGGCTGGTGAGACAGCTCAGCTATTAACAGCAACTAACTGCTCTTCCAGAGGTCCTGAGTTCAGTTCCCAGCAACCACATGGTGGCTCACAACCATCTGTAATGGGATCTGATGCCCTCTTCTGGTGTGTCTGAAGACAGCTACAGTGTACTTGTATAAAGTAAATAAATAAACAAGCAAGCCATAATGTTTTACAAAGTCATAATTTTATTCCATACAGATTAGAGGGCAATGTAATAAAACAATAACTCTTTATTCCTTAAAATATTCAGAATCTATATTATAATAAAAAACAGATGTTCACCAACTTTTGGTTGATTTCTTCGTGTGTGTTACTGTTTGCTTTTTTTTTTTTTTTAAGCACCTTTTATATATTATTGACTTGGGTCTCCTATTGGTTGTGCATACTGTACCTCAAGAGAAGCATGCTAAGGATAGGTGGTGTCCCTTTTGAGCAAAGCTCCTCCCAGAGCCAGAAAAGGAGCCAGAAAAAAAAAAAGGGGGGGGTTGGGGATTTAGCTCAGTGGTAGAGCGCTTGCCTAGGAAGCGCAAGGCCCTGGGTTCGGTCCCCAGCTCCGAAAAAAAAAAAAAAAAAAAAAAAGGTTGGGACAAGAAGAAACAAAAACAAAACAAAACAAAGAGGCAAAATACAAAATGAGTCTTTATAGCAATAAAAATACTCAGGGAAAAAAAACCACTCAGGGAATCCTGGCAATTCGAAGCATCATGCTGGCATGGGCCTCCGGAGGGGGTACTGGTAATGTTTTCTTGGCTGCCTGTCCCAGGACGCTCATGATGGGGTTGTGCGCCTCCTGACATAGCTCAGCACCCAAGAACGCCTCCACCCTCTCTCGCCACGCTGTCAGTTGAGGCCGCCCCTCAAACAGATTACAGCCAAGAGCCACCGGCTGAAGGAACAAAGATGTGAAGTTTGAGAGATACTGAGGGTCCCGTTGTAGGCAATTCCGTACAAGCATCATAGACACAGCCCCTTGGGAGGTCCGGGGCACTGTGATCAGATCCAAGACCTGACAGCAGCCAGAAGCTGCCCCCGGCCCTGCCCCACACCTAGATAGAAAACAAGTCACACAAAGTTCTCCTCTGGATTTCTGGTTTTTTCCAGATCACAGTGCTCACGACTTCCTAAGTGGCAAGAAATAGTCCCCGCCCTTAGCTACTACTACTCCACCCGTTGGTCTCATACCTGTATCAACTCCTCTAGAGACATGAGATCCGCTAGCGTCACCTGCTGGCCAGCAATGAAGGCCCTGTCCCTGAGGAACTTGTCCTCCAGACGTTGCAGAGCCAAGACCATACTATTTCTGTTCCGTTCCACCTTTTCCTCGGGAACCTGGACCCCAATGAGTGGCCCCAACACCTGGCAGGACAACAGACGTGCTCGGTGTATAAGCCTGACTCTAACCAGGTGCCCGAGGTCCCGCCCCTCCCCAGAGGCCCCAGGATACCTTGGTCCACAGGAGTACTCCAAAGGTGCCACGGATGTTGTCGGCATGCCAACCCAGGTATTCGTGGACTTGGGCACGGGCCTGTAGGTCGGCCGGGTACCAGTGGTCTGCCACCTGGTACTTGGAACTCAGGTAAATCAAGATGGCAGTGCTGGGGACCATAGGAAGAAGGGCGATAAAGACCATGGGAAGAAGGGATCTGAGGACCTTGGCTCTTCCCCCTTCCTCAGCGGGTCCTGGAGAAGTCCCATATTTGAAGGACTGTCTCTGGTCTCACCACCTATCATTCCTATCTCTCGATGACTCTTGCCTGTCCCCAGAGCCTTTCTTCTCTGCAGTGCTGTGCATGGAACCCAGGTCAAAACACACACACACACACACACACACACACACACACACACACACACACACACACTGGGCAAGAGCTCTGCCCATCTAGGTCTCCCCTTCTTTTGATGTTGTGGACACTGATTCCTGGCCAGACCTTCTCTCTGCTTGTCTCTTTTTGGTTTTTTGTTCTTGTTGTTGCTTGTGGGTTTTCTGTGTTTGGTTTTGGTTTGGTTTGGTTTTGAGCTCTCTGCTTTTTTTTTTTTTTTTTAAGATTCTTTTATTTATGTATTTTTTTTTCTTTTTCTTTTTTTCGGAGCTGGGAACCAAACCCAGGGCCTTGTGCTTGCTAGGCAAGCGCTCTACCACTGAGCTAAATCCCCAACCCCTATCTATCTATTTATTTATTTATTTTTTTTTTATTCTCTTTTTCGGAGCTGGGGACCGAACCCAGGGCCTTGCGCTTGCTAGGCAAGAGCTCTACCACTCTACCACTGAGCTAAATCCCCAACCCCAAAACAGACCTTCACCTTTTTTTTTTCTTTTTCTTTTTTTTTTTTTTGAGCTGGGGACCGAACCCAGGGCCTTGCGCTTCCTAGGCAAGCGCTCTACCGCTGAGCTAAATCCCCAACCTAAATCCCCAACCCCTATTTATTTATTTTTATACTACAGATTTTACCCCCCCCCCCACGAGGGTTCCACCGAGCTCTCTGCCTTTTAAGACTTCATCTGTATCACACCCTTGCAGCCACCATCAGGCTACCCTTCTTTGCACGTGAAGAAACTCAAGCTCACAATAGTTATGTGACTTGTGCACAGCTTTAGAAAAAGCCTACTGGCGCCTTGAAACCTGTCTTAGATGGGCACACATCTATGGAGTGCCAAAGGGCATGTTCCAATGTCCCGTTTCTGCCAACAAGTTCACCAGCCATCTCTTCTACAGCCGCCTGACAGACCTCTGGTCCAGTCTCTGTCTAGTCACCAGACTCTAATGGGAGAGCCGGACAGTCTCTGAGCCCTGACCCTTTCACTGGTCTCCGGGGCCAAGCTTTAGCAGATTAAATAGGACACCTGGGAAGGTAGAAGATGCTCTTTCTAGTCCTTTGTTGAATCTACGTTTCTTTCCCTAGCCCTCGACAATCGTCTCCTTGTCGCCTTCCAATACTCTTCAATCAGAGTAGAGAGGCCTGGAGATGGGATAGAGGTGGCTACAGCTGAAACAGGACAGGGGCAAGGGACGAGCTGGATCAGGTCCCTAGTCTTCTGGCTTTCCCAAACGGTCTGCTCTAGCCACGCCTCCTCGTGGCCTAGGGTGGGAGTCAGTCAGGGCCCCGCCCCCAACCTCATCCCCGCCCATCAACCCCATCCCCACCCGACCGAAGCGGGGCGTCCAAAGGAAGCTGAGGGGAGGTAGTGAGGGCTCTGGGTTTATTTACAGCTGCACCTTTCGGTCAACACGAAGCTTCCGTCTTTGAGGACAGGCACTTTCTTTAAGCAGTTCACCTGGGAGAATTGCTCGCTCAAGTGCTGCCCTGGGAAAGAAGAAGCCAGAAAATGTATGCAAGGGCTCAGGCAGCATTCCTAGAGTCAACTCTCGCTTTCCAGCACACACTGCGTGCCTTCAAAGCAGGAACGGTGGGGATCCTTCACTTTTTTCTCCCCCACATCTCAGGACTGAAAGTCTCTCTTGTTAGAGTACAAGTTAAGTTTAAAGAGGGCTCTGAACGCAGAGCATTCCTATGGGGGGAGGGGGTGTCAGATGATAGGGGGATTGTACCCAGGCAGAATGTGAAGAACTAACATGGTCTAGGGGTAAATGGGCCAACCTTTGAGTAAATCCACGGTACGCAACTGAAAGGGGATGCCATTCTTCTTGGCGAAGATGTAGACCGCGCGGCTGGGCTGCGACAGCAGGTCCAGGTAGAGCTCCAAACCCATGGTGGTAGGTAGTGACACAAGGTGGTGTAGACGGATTGCGTTCGACAACTGTAGGAAGTGTCCGCGATTCCACAATAGGGGTCCAGCCCAGCCTCAGTTGGCCAAGTCTGACGCGTTCCCCCTTCTGGACAGCTGACACCCGGTGATCTTGGAGAGGGGGCCGCTTTTGAGGACTTTGTATCAAAAAGCAGGGCTGAGGTGCGCGCGCACTCAGACGGACAGACGTGATTTGTCCGGGGAGCAGTCGAGCCAGGAATCCAGTCCAGGACCTTAGTCTCACCCGGACCCGGAAATGACCTAATTCTGCTTTCCTGGACCGAACCCAAAGAGCTCGTTTGCAGGAAACTGGACCGCTCAGCTCCCAGCTCTCACAATTACTGCTTGAGGGGATCTTGGAGGCTGATCGCTGGGGTATCCTCCTTGAATGGGTGAAGCTTTTCGCAGGCTGCTAGGAACTTTGCCTTAAGGAAGAACTGTTGGTGGCCTAGCTGTCCCTTGCGGAACGGAACGGGTCGCCTAAAGCACTGCATCTCCCCTGGGACCTGGGAGGCTGGGCCGTAGTAACTTGAGGGAGTAGTAACAGGACCTCCTTCCTCTTCCCCTCCTCTCCTCTTCCCTCCCCTCCCACCGCCCCGAGACACACACACACACACACACACACACACACACACACACACACACACTCCTTGATATCCCTGACTCCATTTCCCAGATGCTTAGAACTACAGGCATTTGCTACAGCACCAGGCTTACTATAGTTCTGAGTTGCAACTCCCTGATAGCTAGGCGCTGTAGTAGCCTGCAAGCTCAAACCGAGCTCTCTCTAGTGGCGCCTCCCCTTTCCCCTCCCACCGCCATTCCGGTCCGAAGCCGAATTCCCCCTTTGCCTAAATAAGTTGGTGTTGTTTTTTGAGGAAAAGGATTCTGGAAAAAACACAAAGCGGTTTCCAGAGGAGCTTCTTCTGAAGCCCTGCACGGCACACGGCCCTGCTCACGCAAATTCGGTGGGGACTGCAGGTGGTCCAAGATGTCTGTACCCACGCAAGGAGATGTGATTGGATCTTAGAAATCTCCTGGCTTTGTTTATTTCACGTTTCGACGAGCATACTTCCCCTAGGCCAGACATTTCCTCTCACTTACGGGGTCAGATATGGCTCATGGATAGATGGATCCCTGAGTTTACCCGTCTTTCACTCAGCAGACTCAGGTACCTGCTTCGCTACTATCCGGGAGAATCCCTTCCCACCCTGACTGGCAAGGAACTGGTTTGGCTGCCTCACTCCCCTCTTCGATCTCTTCCTCTCTTCTGGCTTCTTTCCCCCCTAAATGCTTTCTTGAATCCTGACAAAAATACCCATTTTGCCACCCTCCCTCCTTGACCGTTAACCAGTTTTCATCTTGATTGTCAGATACCTAAAGGCAGAGTGGCGGTTTGATTGAGAAGTGCCCCTCCCCCACGTCCCATCTTCCCACCGCCCATAGTTTCCTGTATTTGAACACTTGGTCCCCAGTTGGTGGTACGTTTCGAGGAGGTAATATAACTAGGTTTTAGACTGTGTCATCTTGCCACAGGAAGTACCTAGTGAGAACCTATCTGACACACAAGACAAAAGAAAAATCAGTAGCTGGACCGAGGCTCCTTGACGAGGCATTGGCTTAGCCTCAATGAACCTAGCTCTGGATTCAACCCTCCACACCACAAAACAAACAAAAGATCAAAAACCCCAACCGAACTGGAAAGAAGCCAAGGTCCACAAATCGGACCCTGACGCTTGCTGAAGTGGTGGGAATAAAAGTTGGAATGACTGAGTCCCAGAGAGCACAGTCCTCAAGTATATCTACACCGTTCTGTGGAAACAGCATGCTGGCAAAGAGCCTTTGAGAATGAGTGTGCAGAATCAGGAGTGAAAACAGCGGGGGTTGGGGATTTAGCTCAGCGGTAGAGCGTTGACTAGCGAGCTCAAGGCCCTGGCTTCGGTCCCCAGCTCTGAAAAAAAAAAAAAAAAGAAAAAAGAAAAAAGAAAACAGCTGACCTCCGGGGGGGAGGAGGATTTGGGGGGGCGGGGGAACACCAGGGGCATAGTACAGCAACACCGCTATTGGGTCGGGGGCAGGGAGTGGGGCTCAGAGGCCGCCCCGGTTTAGGTTGGAAAAGGCACTGGATTCAAATCACAGCGCAGGCGTGTTGAAGCAAGCACCTAAGAGAACAAACGGAGAGCATCTCTTTCTGGGAACCGCAGCAGTACCAGAGAGAGATCTCAGGTTTCTGGGGAGCATTGGGTTGCAGGGGGCGGCGGGGAGTGGGGGGAGGGGATCTACCGTTAGATGAGGACAAACTCAGGAACAGAGACGAAAGCTCAAGATCTGGCAAATGAGGCAAAATTACAAGGAACCTGGAAGTAACACACACCGTAAGCTCTCTGCCCGTGATGAAATGTTGGTCCGGGGTAAAAGAAAATACCTCAAAGGGGTTGGAGATTTAGCTCAGTGGTAGAGCGCTTGACTAGCAAGCGCAAGGCCCTGGGTTCGACCCTCAGCTCCGGGGGGGAAAAAAAAAAAAGAAAAAGAAAAAGAACCTCAGTATGCCAGCGGGCTCTCCCCTACTCTTCAAACTGGAGAGGGGTGGGGCATGTGGCTCAGCTGGAGAGTACTGTGACAAGGGAAGCCCAAAGCCATACAAGTCTGGAAGACTACACTATGAGCAATAGCATGAAGTTATCTCCGCTCACCCTGCCACACCCACGTTCTAAGCATATGAAGATGTACATGAACTGGAGAAAAGCGGGCAGGGGAGAGAGGAGAGGGAAGGCGTGGGGGAGGGCAGGGCAGGCCTTCTTTCCGCCCTGAAAGCTTTCAGAAGCTCTAATATAATAGCAGCCTGGGCAGAGCAGTTTCGCTTGAGTGAGCGCTTTGGAGATGGCTCTGTGAGAGTGGCTCAAACTAGGTTTTAATATTTGAGGACTTGGGCTGGAGAGATGGCTCAGAGGTTAAAAGTGCTGCCTGCTCCCCCAGAGGTCCTGGGTTCAGTTCCCAACAACCACGTGGTGGCTCACGACCATCTGTGATAAGATCTGGTGCCCTCTTCTGGTGTTGAGGCATATGTGTAAGCATCGTACATAAAGGTTTTTATTATTCTTTATTTCTGAGATGAGTTCCAGGGACTGAACTCAGGTTGTCAGACTTGAACATGGGCACAGGGAACACTTTGACCACTGAGCCATCTTGCCAGTCTGGTTTTAGGTCCTTTGATGTTACTGTTGTTATTGTATGACAGGAGTGTTCTGCATACGTAGCCTACGGTTGGCCGCAAACTTCCACCATGTACGTTCTAGAGATCAAAGTCAGGCCATCAGGCCTTGGTGGCCATTGCCTTTGCCTGCTCAGTTCTTGCCGGCCCTGACTGAACCTGGGACTCACTGACTGGGTAGAAATGGTTACCCATGAAAACCCAGGGATTCGCCTGACTCATCCCGAAACCCAGGGCCTCACAGTTTGACAGTAAATATTTACCAGCTAGGCCACCTCCTCACTTCTGTTTTTCCTTTATATTTTGAGGCTTATTGGAATAAAGTGTTAGCAAAGAAGGTTCAAAGACAACTTCTAGCTGGCAGTGGCGGCGCTCGCCTTTAATCCCAGCGCTCAAGAGACAGAGGCAGGCCAATCTGAGTCCAAGGAAGGTCTGCCTGTTCAACGAAGTGAGTTCCAGGACAGCCAGGGCTATACAGAGCAACCTCAAAACAAAAAAACAAAACCAAAACAAAACCCAAACAACACCAACAAAAACCCCACATTAATTAATGTTGAAGCACAATCTCTCTTTGTGGTCCTGACTGTCCTGTCCTGGAACTCACTCTGCAGAACAGGCTGGCCTTGAACTCACAGAGACCTTCCTGTTTCTGCCTCCTGAATGTGGGATGATGTCACAGGTGAGGCAGGTACAAGATAGAAGGAGGCCTGTCATTGGATGAGAAGGAAGGATGGGCGGGAGAAAAGTTTGAAGGAAGGGGAGGAGACAGGAGGGAGAGGGAGAGAAGCGGTGGCAGGACAATGGAGGCTGACCTTAAGATTCCGCTCTGTGTATTTACAGGTTGTTATTAATGTTCTGAAGGGATGGATGGTACTGGACTTGGTATCCAGCAGATATCTTGGGGCACTGCGGTGTTGGACCTAGAGCGGGATAAAAGACAACTGTACTTTTTTTATTTTTTTATATTTTTACAACACCTGAGTGCTGGGATTAAAGACATGTGTCCCCGTGCCAGGGACAAAAACATTTCTTCATAGGAGTTACGGCTTTAATAAGCATAATACAGAAAAACCTAATAAATTCTCATAAATATGAGGCAAAAGAATTGAAGCACGCTGCTGGAGCAACAGCCCCCCATGTTGTGGTGACCCCACCCCCACCCGGAAAGCATTAAATCATTTTTATTGCTACTTCCTGTGATTCTGCTACCGTTATGAATCGTGATGTAAATGTGTATGTGATTCACGATGGTCTTCGGTGACCCCTGTAGTCATTTGGCAACCCCAGTGGGTCGCGACCCACAGGTTGAGAACCATCCCGCTAGAGTTTCGCGTTCTATGAAGGGAACAAGTGTCAATACGCAAACTGCACGTGTAGGCTGTTTGCTGTTCACCGTCCACATCGCGTCTTCCTCAGAGAAGATGGGCAGGTGCATCCTAGCATCTATTACCCATGATCGAGGTCTTATTCCGAGAAGTGGATTAAAATTGCAACTTTAACCAGCAAGGTTCAAACCTTGTCACTGTCCAACCACATAAGCGGCTGCTCCTTCTTGACAATGTCAAGATGATAACAAAGGCGATAATTGCGGGTGATGTTAGGCTGGAACCCCGGCTTATTCTTTGTTATGTTCTGGGAAACCCGGTCCTCACAGAGAAAACTCTGGGCTAACAGGGCCAACTCTTTGTCTCGGTGTTTCCCGCAACCTATCCAAGAGTACCTGCCCAGAGGCTCAGTCTTTAATCCCGTTTAGACACAATCCCAGCTCCTAGCTGCAACACCTAAACTCAATAAAGCCCCCTTGGCTTTAGCCTGGCTGTGAGGTTTTACTGACATTCCCCCACCTGTGAGATTGGTGAGCCCACCCGAGAGAGTTGCCTCTTAATAAACCTGCCTTTATCTCCTTTCAATATCAGAAGAGCACAGCTGTCTGAAAGGTCCTTCAAAAGACCTTGGGCCTAACCGGAGTGTCGTCACAGCCAACATGACCTGTGGGGGTGGGCAAGGGTGTCCCCATTGCACACAAAATTCTGAACATTCAAAAAAAAACTTCAAACAGATCCTTAAAGAATGACTTTATAATTTTAAAAACTTAGGGGGTTGGGGATTTAGCTCAGTGGTAGAGCGCTGGGTTCGGTACTCAGCTCCGAAAAAAAGAAAAAAAAAAAAAACCCAACAGAACAAAACAAAAAAACAAAAAAACCCACAACAGCACGGTACGAATTTCCTTTCTTTGATTCTGGTATACCAAACAAGTCTAGGCTGTCACTTCAACCATATAGTATAGTTGTGTTTTGAGAGCTAAGTTTAATCTGGTTTTGTTTGTTCTTTTGGGACTGGAAGGGAAGGGAAAGGAAAGGTTTTAGTTGTTTTGTTTTGTTTTGGGTTTTTTTGTTGTGTTTTTGTTTTTGTTTTGTCTGTGGTGCTAGGGACTGAAGGAAAGGGAAGGAAGGAAGGAAGGAAGGAAGGAAGGAAGGAAGGAAGGAAAGAAGAGAGGAGGGGAGGGAAGGGGAGGAGAGGAGAGGAGAGGAGAGGAGAGGAGAGGAGAGGAGAGGAGAGGAGAGGAGAGGAGAGGAGAGGAGCTGGGTAGTGGTGGCTCACAGCTTTAATCCCAGCACTTGGGAGGCAGAGGCAGGCAGACCTGAGTTCAGAGCCAATCTGGTCTTCATAGTGAGTTCCAGGACAGCCAGGGCTACACAAGAGAAATTTTTGTCAAATAAATAATAAATAAATACCCCCTCCCCAGTGACACTGACAAGCATATTGTCAGAGAAACAATAGGAAGATGGCGGTCAGAACTCCAAGCCCAAAAGGATAAATGCTGCATGCTCTCCCTCATATGTGGGGCATAGCTTTGAAATTTTAGATGTGTGACAGGAAGGCAAGAGGTCTTATGGGATAAGAAGGTTGTGAATTAGATATGACAACCAGGAGAGAGGGAATAGCAGAGGTTAAAGGTTTAAGCAGGAACGGGGTAAGGGGGAAAGGCGAGGAATTCGGATAGATGGGTTAACCAAAACCAAGGCTATATGGAAACCCCACATGGGAACCCACTGCTCTGTAAGGTAATTCGTTTGAGGGATTTTTGTTGTTCTTTGGGACCAGGTCTGTTTATATAGCCTGGCTGTCCTGGAACTATGTAGAACAGGCTAACTCTGAACTCACAGAGATTCTCCTGCTTCTGCCTCCTGAAGTCCTGGGATTAAAAGTGGGCACCTCCACCCTGGCCTCTGGCTAGGTTTTCTTAGTTCTTCTCATCCTTTCAACTATTATTGTTACATACACATGTGTGTGCACAAATTATATAAACCCGCTAGCTCTGTTTTGTTTGTGCGTATAAACTCTCAAGGATGACAATTCTGAATTGGAGAACCGGTAATTCTTCTCTATTAGTTGTCTAGGGGTGGGACCCCGAGACTTCTCCCTTCAACATTAACGTGTCCATTGATATTGCCGTTGTTCCAGTCTTGTTTGTACAGCCATTTCTAGAGACTGATTCATAGCAGACTTTCTGGTATTCTGGCTCGTAAGCTTTTCTGTCATGTTCCCTGAGCCATAGATTCAGGAGCTACGATGCAGATTAGCTGACTGGCATGCTCAATATAATCTTACAATCATCGCAGCATCAAAACATTAGATATACTCTAAATGTTCATTATAACAAAGCAAAATGGTTAGTGTGACCACTGAGCCATCTTCCTCGTCTCTCATCTCATGGCTGTACCGCAGTAAACAGCTCCAATGCAAACCACGAAACCAGCCAGCTACAAGAATTGTGAACACACAGGGTTGGGGATTTAGCTCAGTGGTAGAGCGCAAGCGCAAGCGCAAGGCCCTGGGTTCGGTCCCCAGCTCCGAAAAAAAAAAAGAAAAGAAAAAAAAATAAAAAAGAATTGTGAACACACGCTCCACTCTAAACGCTAACTCCCAAACCTGACACCCAGGGTGGGTGTCCGAGAGGGAACCAATGCTCCTCACTTCAGAGGACTACCCCACGAAGGGGATTCTGGGAAATGCAGCATTTCCACCCCTCACCCCTCCCCCGCCCTCCTCCTAGAATCCGCCGCGCAAAGCATGCTGGGGACCCTACACTGCAGGGAGAAGGGTATGCCTGTTGGTTGCCTTGGCAACTGCTCACGCGGACAACGGGCGTGCGTGAGCTGGTCGGTTAGGGACAGTAGACTACCTGCCACAATCTCTAGCGGCCACTGCCTCCCGGGGTTGGGAGGGTTGATTGTGGAAAAATACTCCGCCATGCGGGCAGAGGGAGGGAGGGAAGCTGGCCAATCGCGGAAGACTGGGAATGGAGGCTCCAGCACTTCACATCGGCACCCCCTTACACGGCACACTTTTCCTGGAAAACTGGCCCAGGCTGGGTCCTTTGGAAGGAACTATGCAAGATCCCTGGGGATGAGAAGCGGGATTAAGGGTGTGGGGGGTGTGTGTGTGGGACCTTTGGCAAAGCTTAAAACAGTGCTCACCCACACTCTCCCACTCCCAAGTTTTTGGTAACGCCATTTTTTTTTTTTTTTTTTTTTTTTAATGTGCACGGGAAAGAGCAGGAGAGGAGGTCGGGGAAGAAAACTGGCAAAGAAAGCTCTTAGGATTGAAATCAAGGGCCCAGCTCTGAAGCATGAGGAAATTAGGGAGGCTGTTTTCTCTTGTGGCTGGAAGTTTTGACCACAGCTCTTTCTGATCTCTGAATCTCCCTTCATTCACACTGGAATGTACATCTAGCTGTGAGATTTACCTCTGGAAAGGAGGGGAAAGATGGCCAGATGCCAATGCGAGATAGAAAGATTACCCCCCTGAGGTCCAGTCTAGAAGTACGCAGGGCTTTTTAGACAAGTGTGTTCTTGGCTTTATCAGAACCACTGCCGTCCCACTACAGGGCTTTAACACCCTCCCCATCTTGATGTTCATGCTTTGTACATCTTTTATCAAGGCACCTTGGCGAACCAGCCACACTGATGGCCCCAGCAGGGGACATCCTAACAGGGAAGTCACAGAGCTCCTAACGTTTTTTTTCTTAGGTTGTTCTGCTGCACCCTAAATAATCACATATTTCCTTCCCGGGTGGGGGCGGGTTGTTTCAGAGACCTAGTGACATACTGAGAGCAGTTTAGTCTCCAATTTAGAGAGAAATTCCTACTCACAGGGCTTGGAGAACCAGTGAGGCGAGAACTATAGTTGGATGCAATTTGTGGTTGCAGCCGGCCGCTACCGTATTGTCCTCACTTCCACATTTGCCAAGAGAGATTCATCAGTTTGAGGGGGGTGCCAGTCTCTATGCCCTCTCTCTCTCTGCACAAGTGCCCTTAGTCCATGCTCCTAGATTTGAAGCAAGGGTCCCGTCAGTTACTAGCTGAGCAACCTTAACCAAGGCGTCTCCAGTCCTTTGAATAAAACTACACAAACCAAGGTATTTCTGGCCCTTCTCGGAGGCAGGCAGCTGATGTCGGGGATAGGGAAGAAAATGGGACCTGAGAGCTAGTGCTCTTTTTGTCACCAACTGGAGGTGGCCTCAGTCAAAAGTAAAAAGGTCATCTCATGTCATGCTGCCTCACCTTCAATCCTGTCAACACCAGCACCGGCCTCGGTTTCCTCATGCGTGACCGGGGCGGGGCGGGGCGGGACGGGGTGGGGTGGGGTGGGAGGGACTGTGATACAGTAAACTTCATGGGAGTTAACGCCATTTTGATGGTACAAATGCAGTATTGTAGAGACTGTCCTAGAGATTGTCTTAGAAAGAGGCGTTACCTCATGGCCTAAGAGCCATCAAGGCTGGGGGCTGAGCATTGAACCTATGGGAACAATGAGCAAAAGAGTCTTTTGCAGTAGATGCATCCCTGAAACCATTTATGCTCGCCCGCAACCGCAGTAATCTAGGATGACAAGATGACTTCAAAGTACACAGATGTCACGCTGTCTCTCACCTTCAATCCTGTCGCTTCGGCATCAGCCCACGGCCCCAGATACCTCATGCAACCTGGGGGATCCTGAGTATAAGAAGGGTTACCCCCAGAGTACATGGCCATCCCACTGAGCCCACACACAAATGGGTGCTCAGTTGTACCTTCTCGCACTGCCAATCTTAACAGGACAAGAGGCCCCGCCGTGGCGGGGAACCTACAGCAGGAAGAGACAGCCACAAACAACTTTTTGTCAAAAATATACCCGCAGCTTCTCAGACATACCAAGAGTGTTTCTCAGAACTCCTCCTGAGGCAAAAAGGCGTCGTGGGGTGGGGGTGGGGGGTGGTCGAGCTGGAAAGTTCATCTCTAGTCGTTTTGGCTGCAGGTCTGCCTTTCTTGTGGGTAACTGCACCAATGGAGGATTTTATGCAGAATGCACAAGCTTCTGTTTCTACACAAAACTCTCTTACCTCTGCACCCGACCTCCCTGGCACCCACCCAGAGAGCTTCTAAGATACGAGTAACCCCTCTGCCTTCCAAAACCTCTTCTCAGGATGGGTCACACATCCCTGACGTGAGGGCGTCTAACCCTCCCTCTCGTGAACATAATAGAGCTGGTCAACTGAACTTGGGGCCAATGGAAGTCAGAAATACCTTTGAGCACCCCCATGCAAGCTACTAATGGTCCCCAAATCTCAAGACACGCCTTTGTGTAGGATTGTTTCAAAAGATGGACCGGTAAACGCTGAAAGCTTACAAAAAGGGGTCACCAGGAGGAAAACAAAGGCATGAGAATAGAGTCCGGAGAAGGGAGGAGAGCAGCGTGGGAGTTAAACCCTTTTGTTTCATCCATGTTCCCGTAACTGCTTTGTGCATGCTACTACAGTGAAAAGCTGGCTCTGCCCTTCCCTTGACAGAAGAGGCCTCAGTTTCACCTTTTAAAAGTAGGGCGGCTGTCCTACCTCACGGGGTCGTCATGACACGCGTTGCAAGCCGTGACTCGATGCTGGCCCTAAAGTAAATGGAGGATCGTGGCCCACGCTACCTCCACGCAGCTTCCTCCGCGTATGTGGAGACCCGTTTAGGAGTCACACGTGCTCAATCATTAAAAATACCTGGACGGCCTAGGCTGCTTTTTCTCTCCCAGCCTGCCTTTTCCGAGGATCATTGGGCAGAGAGAGCCAGCAGAAGGGGACGCAGAAGTCACCCCCATCCCCGCGCGCGCCCACACACCCCACCCCCCACCCCCACCCCCAGTAAATACAGTAAAAACCTGACAGGGAAGTGGGCAGGGATGAGCAAAGAGTCCTACTCCACAGAGAACTTCGTTCTCTGGGCTGGCTCTGCTAATCGGCTTCCAGCAGCACTGGTGGCTGGGTTACCGGTTCACAGAGAGCTGTAGGAGAGAGACCCAGACGGGTGGTGCAGCCTCTTCTGCATCCCTTCTTGTTGTTTTCCACTGCCTTCACTCTCAGCGTATTCTTCTTCTTCCGGCATGGACAGGAGTGGATGCTCTAGAAAGATTTCCCTGGTGTGGAGTTTAGGGTTTGTATCCAGAAGAGAAAATGGGTATCAGGGAATCCAGGTTTGGGCCTGCAGAAGTCGGGGAGAGAAACCTCAGCCTGAGCGCACACGCAGCACTGGGGAATGACAGAAGTGGATGGGGGTGAGGGGGACAGTCGGGGAGCACTGCTAGGAAGCTAAACAGGGTGCCAGGCAGTAACCTCAGTGCTCCCCAGGAGATGCGGCCCAGCAATAGTCTGCTAAGAATTCGTGAGAGGCTTAGGGTGACAGAGACCTTCACGAGCTGGCGGGCTTGCTCTGCCTCAGTTCAAGAGTGGAAAAAGGTGGGCCAGGTTTCCCAAGACAAGACCCAGAAGAGCTAAACTGACACGGTTCAAGTGAAATTCGAGTGTCACCCACATTGCTAGTCGCCGGGCAGCGTTGAAGCCATTGAAAACTGGGGTTGGGGGTGGGGGGATTTGGAAAGTTTTCTGGGTAGTCTCGACTGTTCCCTCACGTAGACTAGGTGGCTGCCGCCCCACCCCCTACCCCGTGCAATAATGGACTCCTGTTTTGACGGATCCCTAACAAGTCTTCCCACCTAGGCCTTGGAATAGGTTAGAATTCCACGTTGTTTAAGAATACGCTGAGCCACAAACTAAAGTCTCCTCCCGCACCCCCCCCCCAACATACCCCTGGTCCATGTCCCCAAATTCTAAAGTCTAACCTCAAAGTCTAAATTTAGCTCAGAGTTCTACAAAGATATTTAAAAAAAAATCACAATGACTGCTACAATGAAAACCCAGTCAATATAGAAATATCCTCTCTTATTACAAATTTCTTAGAGTGAAATTTGCGTCCCCACCCTGCCCCCCCAAAATAAATTTCCTTCCCCTTATAGGTTAAAGTCCAAAGAGATGAAAAGAAGTTTTCCAAAGAAAAAAAGTTTTTTTTTTATTAGCAAAGTATGAATTATAGGAAGTGATGGGTCTTGTTGTGACATTTTCATACATGTATCTAACGTATTTGCTTATTCACCCGCCGTCTTTTCCTGCCCCGACTCAATGTTGGTCTGTTCCTCTCTCCAGATACTCCACCCCCTCTGACCACTGTCATGTCCTTAAAATCTAGACTTCACATATGAAACAAAGTTTTGAAAGTGGAAGGATTAAACCTTAAAACATTCGCAAAGAGCCCAGAGGTCTGTTAAAAAAAACAGCTTACTGCTCCAACCCTACCCTGGACAGTGGAAAAGGCTTAAAAGGTCATTCCTGAGATGTGGGGCTTCTACCTACTCTCAACATTTCAAATAAGCTATCCTGTGCTCTCCAGACGTCCCAGAGCGATCCAGACAGACAGACTCAGTCTCCTCCCACTGACCACAGGGAAATCCCTCAAATAGCCTGCAGCTGCTGATGTCTCCAGAATATCATTCTCAGACAACTTTTTCTGAGGTCCCAAGACCCCAGCAGGAGTGCTCTGGTCATTTTAGCTGATGGAGGAGAGTCCCCAGGGGGACAGCTGGATCCACTGTAACCAAAGTGGTTGAGGTCTCTTCCTTTGCATCCCTCCAGCCCTCTCTGCCCCTCTCACCTATGTATCAGGTTGTCTTCAACCCTGAGAAATTCTCCTCCAACCTAAAAGGACCCTGGCCTTTGGGGTCGCTGTTGCTACAGCATAGTTCTCAACACCTGAGAAAACATCTTCACTCACGAGTCCTCAAGACTCCTCGGGGCTGGAGCAATGTTGCTCCAAGTTGAGCAGGCTCTGCTCTGCTTCTCTGGATTACTGTTTGCCCCCTGGCCCCTTTCCCACGGGAAGGCACACTGTAATTGCTGGCCATGATATTGTTCCCTGTTGTCACCTCCTCCTTGCTTGCTAACCCAAGCACTTGCCTTTTATGACATGTTTTTCTAGATGCCGTGTCTTGGCCTCTCCCCTGGTGACAGACAGCAAACCAATCAACCATTGCTTGGTCTCGGGCTCTGGCCTTTTCCCCAAGGAGGTGGTAGCCATTGGTCACCCAATACCAGCCTCTCTCCCCTCAATGGGTCTGCTGTCCTTCCAAGAGGCCTTTCTCAAGACATAATCTACAAATTAAAACAAACAAACAGACACAGTGATCTTACCATCTCAAGCAATTCCCTGCCACCCAACACTCCCCAAGTCTCCTGAAGGTTTAATGGTGTTTTTCTGTTCTCAGATTTCCTCAGTCCCCACAATCTCAGGAGTCAGGCTCATGGGATAACTTCCAGTTCTCACTGGGTGGGTACTGGGTCCCTGTCTGTTGTCTTGACTGGCCACCACCTCAAGTGTATCCTAGCACAGTTTCAGCCTCTTCTCTGCTCTTCCTGCCTCCTGACCCCCTCGTGTCTAAAAGATCTTCTCGGGGTTGGGGATTTAGCTCAGTGGTAGAGCGCTTGCCTAGGAAGCGCAAGGCCCTGGGTTCGGTCCCCAGCTCCGGAAAAAAAGAACCAAAAAAAAAAAGATCTTCTCCATAGCTGGCCGTCTTTTCTCAGTATTCCCCACAACCTTGTTTCTGAGGGCAAGACCGTGGCATGTTTTTTTTCAACCATACCCAGCGCTTTCTGGGTCTCCCAAGTGAACGATCTCCGGATATGACACCCCCTCCCCCTCATAAACCGTTAAAAAATGGCCTCTCGGTGCTGGAGAGATGGCTCAGCGGTTAAGAGCACTGACTGTTCTTCTTGAGGTCCTGAGTTCAAATCCCAGCAACCGCATTGTGGCTCACAACCATCTGTAATGAGTCTGATGCCCTCTTCTGGTGTGTCTGAAGACAGTGTACTCATAAATAAATAAATAAATAAATAAATAAATAAATAAATAAATAAATAAATAAAATGGCCTCTCTGCAAACTTTAGGGTATATGTTGATGTCATTGAGTTATTTCTCTATCCCAACCCAAGAAAATAGCATATTCTCTGAAGGGCCCCGATTCCTTTTGATGCCCTTTCCATCGATTAAAAAAAAAAAAAAAAAAAGCTTTTGTGACATCAGAGTCGGAAGTGATGGGCCTGTGAACGGGACCAACTCTGAAGGTCTAAAGAATCAGGAAGGGATTCTTCCTTGCCCCAGTTTCTAACAGGAACCTTTGGGAATGCTTGGGGGGAAAAAATCATCCGTGTGCTCCAGACTCTTGCTGAAACTGCTCTTGAAAATGCTGACATCAGACATGGCTGAGAACACAGGAAGGAAAGGCAGTAAGCCTAGCTTGAAAGGGGGAGGGAGGGAAGAAGAGAGGGAGGGTTTACCCAGCAACTCCAACCTCTGTTGTCTCTAAGGTGCTCTGGGAGGCTCAATCCCCTGTTGTTCACCTGACCTTTGCAGCCCTGGCTTGCTGTCAATTCACCTACTAAAGAATATGGCTCTGAGCTTCTGCCCCAAGCTACCAATGTCAAGATTTCCAAAAGATCCTGCTCTATGGGGCCCATCCACCCACACAAGGGCCCTCATTAACAGATGGCTGCCACACAACCTCGGAAGTACTGTGAGGAGCTGGCAAGGACAGAGCCTGTCGCACTCTTGGGAAACCCACCATACACAACACCCCCAATGCCTTAGGAAGCCCATCATGTATACACAACCCCACCCCCCTAAAAGCCTTCAGTTTTTCACAGGAATTAATTCATCTGGACTCAAAGCCAGAGAACGAGATGTTTCGGTTTGAAGGGGTTTACATAAGATAGCCCTTTTTGACCCCCCACCTTCACCCCGGCCCCATCCACAGTTCTATTAATAGCACCTGTCAGAATGCAGGCACTACAAAGTGGGCTGCTGTCCTATTAACTTTTTTGGGGGGAGGGGAGATTGCCCCGACCCCGCAGGGCAGTCAGTGGAGGTTGGGGATCACCTAAGAGAGAATGGAGGACAAGAGACTCGAAGAAGGACACCAAGACAGGAGTCTGATCAAGGGGACACATTTTACTTTTTCCCAAGGCTGAATTTATACCATAGCAGGGGTAACAAAGGGAGCAGGGAAGCAGGAAATATTTACGCAAGCCAAGGACACTGTGCTCTTGTGGTCAGGCAATCAGCTGATGTCAACAGGACGTTGGTTTCTCAGAGAGGTCCCAAGTTTGTCATATCGTTAGGCATCCTGCCACCAGATTTGTATTTGCCTTCTGCAGCTGGCTGGGGATTTTCCATGAACCCAGTCATACTTAACTCTAACTATAATATTTTAAACATCAATAATGGAGGGTTTTTAAGGGCATAGCTCCCAACAGGAGACGCGAACAAAGGCCTGTTTACCTCAGACGGCACCAGTGACTACTGGTTCTACCAAAAGCCCACCTTGGCGAATGAATTTATCGGGTTTTATATACGGTGCAGAGGTGAGAGGTTGTTTACAGGATGGTAAATGCTGAACACTTCACCCCCGCCCCCGAAACAGCTACATCACTACAGAGTTCTACCCCGGTATGGATGATGCATTTATGGGAGCTGTGTCCCCTTACAGTTAACCAAGGTTGTATATGGTCTAGTGTGGTTCACGAGCACAGGCACACTCTGGCAGAGCAAAAGAGACTGCCACAGTTCCAGGTGAAGTTTCTACCATCCTCCTCCTCCTCCTCCCTGCTCCTAGGGAGCACAGAAGCTTGGGGCCGAGGTAACTTCAACTCCGAAATAGCAGGCGTTTCCACCTTAAAAACAACCCACTGCCCGTGCCCAGCCAAGGCAGGCAGTTCAAGGGGTGCAGAGGTTGACTCTTTAACTTACTGCTGTAATGAAATGTCCTAATAATGAAAGCAAAACTCGGGCCGGAGGGATGGCTCAGCGGTTAAGAGCCCCGACTGCTCTTCCAGAGGTCCTGAGTTCAATTCCCGGCAATCACATGGTGGCTCACAATTGCCCGTGATGGGATCTGATGCCCTCTTCTGGTGTGTCTGAAGACAGCTACAGTGTACTCGCATCAATATGATAAATAAATCTAAAAAAAAAAAAAAAAAAAAAAAAGAGCAAAGCTCAAGGAAAGGGAGGGCTTATTTTGGCTTACAGTTTGAGGGTACAGTCTGTCATGGCCTGCAAGTCCTGCCAATGGGCTTGAGGCAGCTGGACAAGTTGTATCCACAGTCAGGCAGGAAAAATGTGTGCTGGCTTTCTTTCTACACAGTCCAGGACTCAAGGCCACGATTAGGTGA
The DNA here is from genome assembly GCF_021556685.1 of Rattus norvegicus. Taxonomy (NCBI): domain Eukaryota; kingdom Metazoa; phylum Chordata; class Mammalia; order Rodentia; family Muridae; genus Rattus; species Rattus norvegicus. The sequence goes on along the minus strand of NC_141553.1, from coordinate 13,577,833 downwards.
TTCTCCCTGCCACAACCTGACCAAGAGAGTCCTTCACTTCTCTTTACAGGCAGGCCCACCTATCTAAATACTCCTTGCCTCTCCTACATTATCCCAGAGACTTGTCAAGTTGGTACCAACCATGTCAGGGCCTTTGGGGGTGGGGGAGGGGTGGGCAGTCCTCCGGGGATAACGGCACCTTAGAGGCAAAGATACAGTGGGAACAGAAGGGTCTCCAGGTCCCAATCCCAGCAGGAATACTGGTGGAGTCTCTTGGGGGCTGAGAATGAGAGAGGGAGAGTTAAAGGAAAAATGGGACCAGCTGTCTGCACAGACCAGAATCCAGTCAAGTTCTAGAGATACGAAAGACCCGAGGCAGCCCCTTTGCGTGATATAGAAATGAATAGACTATCTGTAGCCTATATGCAGACCATTTAGGCTGGGTTTGGCACAGGCCTTTACTCTCAGCACTAGGGAGCAAGAGACAGATCTCTGAGTTTGAGGCCAGCCAGGGCTACATAGTGAGACCCTGCCTCATACAAATATGCACACATTGTGTGTGCACCGGTGCGCTTGCATGCACGCACGCGCAGACAAGGAAAAGCACCACCATATGACTGTCTGAGTACCAGTTCCCATCACACACACACACACCCTTCGGAGGTACCACTGTCTTGTTAGAACAAAGAGCTCCTGTTCGGTCGGTTCGTGGAAAATGAAGTTAACACCAAATCGCCCATCAGAATGGGATGAGGAGAGAAGAGCCTTGTAACCATGGGGTGCTATGATCTGGCCTTGAGGTGCAGGAAAAGCATTAGGAGAGCCCAGAGAGAAGTTCCATTAGACGGGATGGTTCAAAATGAGTCAGGGAAATCGTTGCTAGTGATGGGGGGGGGGGGGGGCGCCAAAGAAGGGGAGCATTCAGAGAAATCCTCTGACCAAAGGAGATTTTCTGACTTTCATAGGTTTGAGGGTAGGGATGGGGGAGGGGGAGGGGGAGGGGGAGGGGGAGGGGGAGGGGGAGGGGGCTGGCAGGAAGTCTCACATCATGTGATTTAGTCTGGCTTAGCCTGAGCCTAGTTTTGGAAGGGGCGGGGCTTCTCTCCACTCCTCCCCTCCACAGGCCTGTGCACTGAACCTTCACAGCAGGTTCCTGCCAAGGACAGAGGGCGTGTCCTGATTCCTGAGGGGACAAGTTAGAGGGTCTGGAATCTATCATCACCCTGTGGGACAACCCAACCCTCTCCCAGCTTCCCCATGCTTTCCCACCTGCACGGGGCCCTCTGCATGGCGTACTTTGGGGTTGTCTGCTTTTGAAGTTTGAATGAATGGGGTCCTATCTGTGCCTGTAGGTATTGTTCCATGACTGCTTGTCATGGTCACCCCATGGTAATACCTGTCCCCCCCCCGTGTCTTGTTCATTCCACTTCCATCACTGGCTCATGAACGAATATACCACAAAGTGTCCAGTACCATTCTTAGTAGGTATTTGGGTTGTTCCTGGAAACCAGTTTCCCTGTCACTGGGTTACAGATCTAGATGTTTATATGCCTGCTCCTTATAACCAACATGATGGGGTCCTTTGTAAAAGGATCTGGTGCTGGGTTTCATCCAGGGTCCTGATTTTACTCTGAAGTTCTTTGCTCTTTTGGTTTTTCAAGACAGGGTTTCTCTGTGTAGCCTTGTCAGTTCTGGAACTCGCTCTACCGTAGACTAGGCTGGCCTCTAATCTAGAGATCTGCCACCCTCTGCCTCCAAGCACTGGGATCAAAGGCGTGCGCCACCGTTACTGGGCCTTTTTACTCATCTTTATGCGGGTTGCTAGGTTAGGTTTCCGTAGCTGACAGACCCATCTCCACAGGCTTCCCTGCAGGCCTTCGAGGCCCGAGGCCCGGCTGCTGCTTTGATTTGTGAGGGTGAGTGTGTAGCAGAAAAAAGCAAGGTGCTCACCTCCTGGGTAAGAGGAAGGAAGGAGCAATGGGGCCCTCTGGGGTCAAGAGCACGCTCCTAGCTCCTACCAATCACTGACAAATCCTAAAAGGTCTACCATTTCCCAACCCACAAACAAGCAAGCCCTCATCACATGACCTCAGGGAGGACATTTAAGATCCAAATCATAACAGTTGTCTATTAACAATTTGTTTATGTATTATTGATGGGGGGGGCCTCCGGTCACGATATGAATTGCAAAAACCAGCAGGCCTTCCTCTCTTAATTGTGGTGTCAGCTTCCTTAGGAATAGATTCTTTCTGTATCTCATCTACAAAATTCATCCGGAAGCGAGCCTCCTCATTGCCCAATAGTGCTTTACTCTTGGCCTCTAATATGTATGGCGCTGACTTCTTTTTCGTAGCTATGAAAGGGGAGTTCAGTTTCCTAGCTGGAGAATTCTTCCTTTCACAGTTGTTGAAATTAGTTATTGGGGGGAGGGGCCGCACATGTTGTGGGTGTGTGTGCAGGCCAGAGGACAACTTGTGATAGTCCACTGTACCTGGATTTCAGCACTAACCTGCTCACCTATTGGACTGGGAGACCTATTTGACTTTTCCTTCCATTGATCTCACTATTGCCTGTGTGCCAGCTCCACTTTGATTTGGTTTCGTAGCTATAGGACCTATGAGAAGGCAAGTTCTTATATCTTGTTTTCTTTAAAGAATGAGCTGGCTCCTCTTCTCAACCATTTGGAGTCTCATCCACGCTAGAATTGAGTTGTCTATCTACATTTGAAAAAAAAAAAAGTCTTTGTGTTAGGCTCAAGCACTCAGAGGGCAGAGGCAAGTAGCTTTCTAATGAGTTCGAGGAATAGAGCAAGTCCCAGGTCTGCCAGAGCTACATAGTGAGACCTTATCTCAAAAAAACAAAACCCAAAAAGCCCCAAAACAACAACAAAAAAAACCTTTTGGAATTTTGAATGTGTCTGTGGTGACTCCACAAACCAGAGGAAAGCTGTTACCCTCCCAACATTCCCTTCCATCCACAAGTGGGTGGGTTTATTTAATTGGTCAGTTCTCCCTGTAGTGCTTTTCACATCTCAGACTAAGTGCAGGGCAATCTATACCTCCTCCTCCTTCCTCTCTTTCACCCCCTTCTTCACATTTTATCTTACCCATGTGTGCGTGATATCATATTCTGTATGGTACCTGTGAAGTCGTAGTTCATTCTGGAAAGTGACTATTTCTGCCTGTATGTAAACAATACGCAAATACATGCAAACACATGCAAATACACACTAGAGTGTGGACGTAAACACGCATTGTCTTGTCTTGTCTGAAACACAGTACACATGCCCTCACCCTGCCTGGTCCCCTGTTCTCCTTTGGCTCGTATATTCTTTTTAGAATTTAAAAATACATTAATATACATATCCTATATTTTAGATGTTTAAACCTATATGTATTTAAAGTATACAGATATAGGCTTTAAAAAGAAAACCTGCCCAGGAGCTGGTATTATCCAGAATGTCAATGCAAAAGATGAGCCTCTGTAATGCTTTGCTATGTCCAGAGAGGGATTCTAAAAGCTGCGTTCTTTCTCCCTTGGCTGTGTTTTTTTTTGTTTGGCTCAGAAACAGCTCGATAAGAAATGACCCTATTGTGTGGTTCCTGGGAACTCCGTGTACCACAGCTCCTTTAACACAACAGTCACACATGCTTCGAGGGAAGAGGATGATTCTGTAAGTGGACAGAAGCCAACAGCCAAGGCACACACCTCATTTTTGTTGGTTTTGAAGACAGGATCTCTCTGTGTAGCTCTAGCTGTTCTAGAACTTGCTCTGTAGAGCAGGCTGGCCTTGAAATCGGTGTATGGTATGACGGAGTTAGACAGTCGTGAGCCGCCATGTGGGTGCTGGGAATTGAACTCAGGACCTCTGGAAGAACAACTGGCCAGCGCGCTTAACTGCTGAGTCATCTCTCCAACCCACATGCCTCTTTTCGTGGTCCTTTGGTGCCTTGTTTGTTCTTGAGAACACCAATGTGGTTGGACCAAGGGTTATCTGTCAGACTGCAAGAAGAAGTGGGGGAGGGGGAAGATTCTTGCCACCTCTTGCCTGGCTACTTCCTCTAACCTTTCCTCTTTTGTTGGGCTCTAGTAATCAGATGCTTAGAACAACATCCCCCCAACCCCCGCCCCACCTGAGTCCCATCAGCCTCACATTGTGAGTTAGCAGATTTCCTTCATATTCTTCCTAAAAGCTCTTCCCCATTAGAGTCTGCTTCTGTCAGACTCACTGACTGGAAATATGAGGTCAGAACAGGAAGCCAAGAGGAGTTGTCACACACAGTGACATTAGCAGCAAATAGGTATCCACCTACAGGGAGGCGCATCTTGCTGCCTGCCTATCCCCCACGACTGGCTTTACCATCCACTCCCTTTCCTGCCGTTTGTTTCTCTTGAGCTCCGGCAGTAGAACTGGCCTGTCTTGTAAGCAGGATGGGAAAAGAATGGAAATTCCGGTGCTCTCTTTGCTCCTCTCTCTGGACACGAAGAAGATAGACTGATGGTGGAATCAAGCCATTTTTCCTCAGAACTCTGAGAAGGGAAACAAAAACAAAAACTTTCAGAATGAAGGATTCCTGGATGGTTTCCAAAGAGTTCCCACCTGGGATCCTTCTGGTGGGCAGCCATGATTTTCCGTAGCGGTTTTGTTTCAAAGGGCTGAGCTTACCATCCAGAACTTTCAAGGGCCACCAATCTCACTGCAGGAATGGCAACGTGGCAGTGAGAGAGCAGAAGGTTAGAACACCTCTGAGACAGGCAGGAGGGCTGAGCCCCAAGCCAGCTATGGGATGTGTCCCAGCTGCCTTTTTCTCCTCGTAGTATCCAAGAATTGACAACTGCTTCATTCACACGAGACACAGCTGAGGCCCTCATGGGTTGGCAGGCACTTTAGGAAAACCGGACCAGAAGGGCGGGCATTCAGCAGACCGGGTGGAGGTGAGCAGCAGGAGAAATTGAAGACAGCAGGGAGCGATGGAGAAGAGGGTGTGGGGCAGAGCTAGAAAGCCCCGAAAGGAGGGATGGGAAAACTTCCCCAGCCTTTTGTGACCAAGATGTTACCACAGCGCTGGAAGCAAACCAGCTCTGCCTATTCTGAGCCCGAGGTGGGCAGATAAGGGGGCAGAGCCAAGAGTTTGGGAGAAGATCTAAGTTCAAAAGCATGAGAATTTAACAGATGGCTAGGGGTTCAGGTGGCTTCTGTAACCATAGATGACAGAATCATATGTCCCACGCAACGAGGAATTCTAGAAAACATCAAAAGAAAATCATCTTAGTCATTTTCAGTCCTAAGTGATCTGATAAAGGAGAGCTTTTGTTCATTATGAAGTTAATGGGGGCGGGGGTAACTGATTGACAGGAACCTTGAAGAATGGTATGGGTGCAGAACCACAAGGCTGATGACAATCTTAGAAAATATCTGCAATCAGCCAAGACCTAGGTCCTTGGATGGATAAAAGAACTCTTTTTTTCAAGGCACTTCTCTGTGTGGCCCTGGCTGTCCTGGAACTCACTCTGTATGTAGACCAGATGGCCTCAAACTCACACAGAGATCCTCCTGCCTGCGTCTGCCTCCGGAGCCCTGGGGTTAAAAGGCTTGCACCGCCGCAGTAAGGTGCAGATGAAAGAATTCTTAGGGCAAAACACAACCCAGAGGGGAAAGGACCCTCAAAAAAGATGAGAAAAACAACGTCCCGGCTATCCTCTGAAATAGGTACCTCCCCCTCACCCTCACCTTCATCCTCCGCAGAGAAAGACCCAGCCTTTTGCTGGGTCACGGCTTCTGAGAGGGGAGTAGAGCCCTAGAGAGAGACGCTCCTTCTCCTCTCCTTCCCTCCCCCTCCTCTCCCTCTTTCCTTCCTCCTCCCCTCCCTTTCCCTCCTGGCCCCTCCCCCTTATTCCTCCCCCCCACCCCCTGTAAGCAGTTTTACGAGTTTCACACATAGCAAAGGGAAAAGGCTGAAAGGGCCTGAACCTGTCTTTACATTGAATCTTAACTGTTTCCTGTCCTGCATGGGGGGAAAAAAGCGATCTTCAGGCACTAGAGTGGACTTTTAAGTAAAGCAAGCAAACGAACAAATGAATATAGTATGATTTTTCCTCTGGAGATGGAAAAGAAATATTGATTCACGCCCCCCTCCCGAAATAATGAGGGCCCAGACAAATAAACCTTGGCAAAATAAAAAATGATTACTTATAATGGTATATGGGCTACTCATATCGGCCACCACCGGAACTCCAAGCTTTTTTTTTTTTTTTTAAATGTGATTGTCTTACACCCAGAACAAAATGAGATCTGGGTTCAGAGCGCCCTCTAGTGTCGAAGCATCAGAGGTGGCTGATTAGAGGCTCTGAGAGGACAAAAGGCAAAGATTAAAATAATACCATTCTAGGAAAGACACCTTTTTCTGCGCACTGCCCTTGTTAGCAGGGAACACTGTGATGGGAAGGATGGCCTATTGTGCTGCAGCCGGGCACATAGAAGAGCTAAACGTCTGGCTAAAAGATGGTTACTTTGCTCAAGTTTTAGACAAGTGTAAAGGGATGCTACTTGCGGAGAAAGCTGGAGTTGAGCGGACATGCGGGATACGCACGAACTTGAGCCTTCTCTGGAGAGATCTGAAATAAGAGTCACCCAGAGGTGGGAGGGAAGTGGCAGGAGAGAACCTTTTTTTCTGGAGCGCCTTGGCACCGGAATTTGGGCCACCTAAACATATTAGCTGCTAACGGGAGAAGGGGTTCTCCAAGGTTAATTCCCCCTCCCCCCTAAACATTATCCAATCCCCAGTGACGGTCAGGCCTAAACACATGTCCATGTGAGCAACACTGAAGGGACTCATTCGTTCGGTTGCATTTATAAATGTATACGCTTTTAAATATATACATATTTGCGTTGTATACATGCATACATATATACATATATATGCATTGTGTATAATGCAAACATACACATTTCTATGCATTACATATGCATTTGTATCTCTCCTCTGAGAACTCCCAACTGCCAGGTTCCATAGAACAATCTACTCCTTTAACAGTCAGACCCAGGCACAGTCCTATGGAGTAAAAAGCCCAAACTCAGGGCTTTTAATCCCACCAATCTTACCCTGGACAGCTCTGTCCCGCTGCCCCACCCCTCCCATCCACCCAAGAAATGCTTTATAAACCCTGTCCTCTGCTCAGCCCTCTCCTCCTCCTCTTCTGAGCAGTGGCAGCCACCTCCTGGACTTTTCCCTCCTGACCTGTGTGAGGTGTTTTTGTGGATGACTTTGTGGTCTTCTTGGCTCTCAAGTGCCAGGATATCTTTCCCTTCAGAGCTGGAACATAGCATGTATATGTATGTATGTACTACAGACGTACATATACAATAATAACTAAAGGACTATGGAATCTGCGGGGTTAATATGGGAGGAGTTGAAATGCATGACGAAAATAGTCCTCGTAGAGCTCTCAAAAGGATAATAAAAATTTTTAAGGGGGAGGGTAAATATATATAAGAAAAGATACAGGAACCCAAGGATGGAGTCTCCCAGTTTTTCTGCCTGGAGCCTTATTGGAATCTGTCTGTAAGTGAGCTTAGGAATATTACAATGATGGTGAGTTCTGACTCCATGCTCACCCGGTGGAGGGCGCTGGGGACCAGGGCAACTCCTGTCTTCTTGTACATGAACACTGGACACCCTGCCCCGGTGGGGTGAGGACTAAGGGGTGCTGTGAGGCCCAGTGGTGGATCTGTTTGCATCATGTCCCTATCCTGGTCCTGGAACCTCTCACCCAGTCCATTCTACAGGTCTGGGACCTAGTTTTGCGCTGCTTCTTGAGAATGGAAGGGTGGGTGTGAGGGATAGCATTTAGCTGCCCACGGTAGTGAGGACTCAAGTAGCGTGGTGGCCTAGAACTGTAACTCTGGCACAAGAGACACAAGGAGAGACACCAAGGATCGGGGATTTTCTACAGATGGCTCCCATGTTGAGAGCCTGAGCTAGTGCCAGGAGAGGACCCTACTCTTGGAAAGTGAGGCAGTTCCAGTAACGTGCCTTCCAGCTGCTCCTGCTTCCAAAGCCATTTTAGGCCATGACTCATCTTCACCACAGAAGATGCAGCCTAATTCAAGAAAACCAAGGAAACGCCCAAAATAACTTCTTCCTCTTACTAATTTGGCCAGAACTGTAAATAAATCCATTTTTTCTTCACCAATTGGGTTCCTAGACTTCTTTTAGAATGCAGAGAAGAAACTAAGGTGGTAGGTTGTGAACCCAAGTGTTCAGTTCAAATCAAAACAAAGGAAAAACCTCTGGAACATTCCTAAACCCCCTCAACAAGGGAAACGCTGCTTTGGAAGAGCCACTCACTCCATTTTTAGCGACTGCTCTGAAGCAGTGACACAAATTGATCACACCACCTGCCAGCTTCAGAAAGTGGTGGACCCCTTCAGCATGGGGCCAGCAGGGGGACACTGACTCCTGGCAGATTCATTTCTGACCTGTGTTCCAGGCCTCTGTCCACTGCATCAGCCTAACGCCTGATTGTGTGAGGCTCTCTGAGATGTCCTGCCACACCCCTCGTGTCCGCCTGCACATCGAGGCTGGCGCAGTGCACAAATGGAGGGGTTTTACAATTTATCAAGACCTGAGTACAGGCAGCAGGTGGTCCCCTGTGGTGTAAAATGTACGGATCCATCTTCATAATTGGGTGAATATGGAGGAAAGACATATATAGTGAACCCCTTCATTTCACAGATGGGGGAAACTGAGGCCCAAGATGGTGCAGAACCAGGGAAATCTTAATCTCACTGAGATCTGGCTCCCAGGGGGAACTGGCTGGTGAGGTTGGGGGTGGGATAGGGGTGGTTGGCCCCAAGGCAAGGATTCCGGAGAAGGGATGGTGGGGATCTCTGAGATGCAGTTGTGCCTGATAGGAGGGCAGGGTTGGAGGGAGTTCCTGGGGGGCGGGGTGGTCTGCATGGCTGGAGAAACCCTGAATCGTACCAGGGCAGCAGCCCAGAAGTCCAAAGTAGGGAGGAGCTCTGGAAATCCACTTGGGCACAACCCATTTAAGAGGCTTGGGCCAAGACAGAGGCATTTGTGAGTGTCTTCTGCACCAGAAGGGCACACATGAAGTGGACCTGAGCATGAGGAACCTGAAAAGGTACAAGGCTTGCCAGAGCTGGCCAACTATGCCAAACAGTGACCATGGGCACGGGTGGGACCGTTCTCATTATTAGGTTGATCACCTCATGGGATGGCATGGCTCTATGGGACAATGGTGGGAGAACAGGTGGCATTCTGTGGCCAGCTTCAATGACCCAACCTAGAGACCCAACTGGACATGGCGCTTAGCTGACACTTGGAAAGCTGACTGGGCCATGGGCCTTGGTTTTGAGAAGGAACCGGCCTCATTCAGTGGGTAGTGAAGGATCAAGCTTTGGAGAGAGTAGGGCTGGCCAGGAGTGACTGGGGTCAGTTGGGGCTGGGGGTGTTGGGGGACAATGACACAGCAGCTTCCTCCTGCAACATGTAAGGCTGGCCAAGAAATATGGTGATGGTAGAGGGTTGAAGTCACAGGCCCCTGTTCCATTTTTTTCTTGCGTACCAAGGTGCGACCACTTTGTAGATGCTCCCACTGGTTACAGAGCCGTAAACATTGAGGCTTTTTTTTTTTTTTGGAGGGGGGTGGCTCTTCTGATTCATGTGATCCCCTCCAAGCCCCCCACACTCACACAGCAGGTGTTCAGTTTGCCTCCTCTGCTACAGAGACCTCAATTTTAGGCTCATGTGTGGCCTTCGGGGCCAGAAGCTTGCCTCAGAGACCTTAACTTTAGGCTTACTTAACGGCCTGTTGGCCAGAGCCCTCGCTGGGGAAATGGAGCAAGTCCATGACTCTGCCCTGGGAGACAGTAGTGACACTGCCAGGTCTACCTCAGGGTCAGTGTCCTCATCTGTGAAATGAGGGAGTTTGACTAGAGCCAATGAACGCCTGAGCCCTCCCTGTCCCTGTGTAGAGCAGGGAGGGGTGGGGCGTCCTGCCTGAGCATAGGGGTGAGTCAGTGGGGCCAGGTACAGCAAGAGTTCAGCAGAAGTAAGAGGTTCTGAGTTGGGACTCAGGGACTTGGGTAAGGCTCAACCTCAAGTGCGACCCTGTAGTGATGGCGCTAAGGGGATGTGGTGAAGGCCCAGGCTGAGGAGGGAAGGTTCCCTGTAAGAGGTACCCAGATTCAAGAGAGCAGGCCCAGACTGCTCCTTTGACTGCAGCAAAAGCATGCCTTCCAGTATGCAGGCAGTCACGAGGTGCCTTCACGAATGCAGAATGAGATGGAGGGAAGCAGGAGGTGCCCTCGTGGGTACCAGTAAGCTAGGAAGAGTCTTGCTTTGGGAACCTCCACGGACATCCATCTGGCCTGAAGCAGTAAGGAGAGGCTCCATGCTGAGAAGGGGCTTTTATTTCGTAATCTTGAGCTAACACCACCCTTCCTGTTGCTACCTGTCTAGAGCTGGGGCTGTGTGCTGGTGTCTGGGAGGGAGCTTCCCTTCTCAAGGTCAGCAGGACTCCAAAACAAACCCAAGAAGCACAACAGATTAGCAAACTGCAGGGTGGGGTGCATAGCCCAGGGAGCTTCTGCCAAGGCTTGCAGAGGATCCAGTAGGCAAGGGCGTGATCTACTGTGGTAGGTGCCTCTAGGGCCTGGGTGGTTGGAGATGCCCCTGACTGACTTGGTTTCAAGTCTGGGCTAATGGGCCATGAATGGTGGGGTACGAGGGACAGGGATCCTGGAGACAATCATGTCCAGGAAGGACTTTGTACCCACATGAGCCAATCAGGTCTCTCTGCACACACAGAGAGGCCTGTCATGAGTCAAGGGGCTCCTGTCCTCAGGCAGCCCCCCTACTTCCAAAAGCAAATGTGAATTTCTTGGGAGTCTTAGAAATTTTTTTATTTCATCTACAATGTTCTTACCTTGACAAGAGGCTAAAGAGCGAGGGGTCCTAACAGATTTGGGACCAGCAGAAGTCCTCTGAAGCAAGATGCTACCTTTCCTAACGCTGAGGGATGAGGCGCACACAGCCAGTCCCTCTCTGTGGAAGCTTTTCTCATGCACTTTTATCTGTGGAAGGGCAGCGTGGTACAGGATACATTTTTGTTTTGTTTCCAAGACAAGGCTTCTCTCTGTAGTCCTGGCTGCTCTGGAACTCAACTCTGTAGACCAGGCAGGCCTGGAACTCAAAGAGATCCACCTGCCTTTGCCTCCTGAGTGTTGGGATTAAGGGCATGGGCGACCACAGCCTGGCCAGGCCGCCTTCTTTGGCTGTGTCAAGCCAGCCCTGACACAGACTATAACCTCAGCTGGAGCACGGTGATTTTCCAGCTAGTGGGTTGGCCTCCCTAGCTGGCAGGCCTCCCCTCCCCACACCAAGGAGTGAGAAATTCTTTAGGGAGCACAAGTAGGTCCCACGGTCCATCCAGCGAGTGCCTGGGCTTAGTAGGAATGACCCCCAGGACAAGAGATCTAAATCACAGAGTCCTTTGCCAAAGAACTTGCCCTGAGGGCCAGCACCTTTTATGTCCGACAGTAGACGGCAGGTACTCCCACCTTCACGATTTCTGAGAACTGCTGTGGTGGTGGGGGCAGGGACGCCACACCGCTCGGTTGAGCACAACACTGGCAGAGTTGGGTAAGTGGGCTGAGTGGCCTAGGGAGAACTTTGTATCCTGGCTACCTCTCCCACCAAGTTAATTGTCCAGATCAAGGAAGTGGAACCCGTGGCTTAGCACAATGATTCTTGGGGAGGAAAATGGGGCTGAGAAAGATACAGGCCCAGCTGCCGCACTATTAATTTAATCCCTATACTTTTGCCCACTCAACTCCCCTTCCATTTGCCACAGAGGTAAGGAAGGGCACAATTCAGGATTCCCGCCCAGGCGGAAGAACCTAGCTCAGGATGCAACAACTGCCCGGGAAGTTCTGATACAACTCCTGACCAGTTTACTAAGTCGGCTTCTTTTGGACGTAAGGCCAGCACAGTTTAGAGAAAGCCCAAGCAAAGACTATGTAAACCACCAAACTGGCCAATTTCAAGTCTGCCATCACGCCCCATCGCACGTTCCCAGCCTGGATTTCCATTCAAGGTCCCCGCCCTGCACCCAACCCCTCGCAAGCAAGCCAAGGAAGCAGAAGCGGAGGCAACCATGGTCTCAAACCATTTATTTCTCCCGACCGGAAGGTGGCCATCATTACGGGTGGATAAACACAGAACGGGGCGTGCAGCAAGACTCGAAGAACAGCGGTGCAGGTAAGTGAGGCCCGGGCTCAAGCGAAGGTGGAACCGTTCCAGCCCACGTTGGCTGCGTTCATGTCGTAATAGTTGATGTAGACCCTGAGAGAATGAAAGGGTCTACTGAGCTAAAGCACGTGGTCTCGGAGGGCGTGCTGCGTGCCGGTGCCCACCGAACGCCCCCAAGCCAGCCGACCTCCCAGTGCCCCTCAACCCCCACGCACCGGTCCGGGCTGATGTGCAGGCGATCGGACAGCAGGCCGCACAGCAGCTTGCTGTAGTTGCGGTTCTGGGCGCCACCGATCTTGCCGATGCTGTGCAGGCTGCAGAGGGCGCAGGGGTCGCTCGTGCCACTAAAAGTCATGAGCTGGTCCGGGACCACGTGCACTGCGATGTACTGTGTGGGGGGAGGGGCGGAGAGCGGGAGGGACAGACACGCGGTTAGCCCGCCCGTGGTTACAGGGCCGCAGGTCTTGCAGAAAGCTCCAGCCGCCACCCGCCGGCCCGCCTTGGCTTCCAGCCCCATTCCTCCTCACACGTCCGGCCGGCCCACCCCACCCTACTCTCTTCCTGTGCCCTCCCTGCAAACCTGTGCCGGCTTGCCGGTGGCCTGCGCCAGCTGCTGGGTGAGCTCGGAGAGAAACCCCTCTGGCACGGAGGCGCGGGGAACATTGGTGTTCACGATGAACATAGGCATGGTGGCGGAGAGACTGCGAGCGACGGCCGGAGGACGGTGTAAAGCGCGGTGTGACCCAAGTCTGGGACCTGAGCTACGTGACCCAGCTCAGGACCGCCCCAAGCCGGCTGCTGCTCCTCCCCTCGCTACGCCTCCGCTGACGTCAGGCCACGTCCCAAAGGGGGCGGTGACTACGCTCCAGCGCGCTGTTTCTGCCGAGGTCTTGCTGTGCCTCTAGAAAATATTACATTGGCTCTCTGTTTCCTAAGATAGAAACGGAGGATGCCTCATTTAATAAGCTAGGTAGTGAGGACTTGACTCTAGCGATTAGGTTCGTCGAGACATTGCAAGTAGATGCTGTACAGATTAACCGTATTAGTAGGAGCAAGTTCAGGTCTGAGAGATTTGTACCAAGTAGAGGAAACTTAAGCCATTGATGGGACCGGTAGGTTGGCCTTATCTCTCCTGCCAGTGGGTAGGATCGACGGACTTTAGCGAATACGATTTAACCTCAAACAATGAGCCAAAAACGTGATGGCTTGTACTTGGAGAACAATCCTTCCTTGCCTTGGGAACTTTCTCTAAGCTCAAGAAATTAGCCAAGCCCCCATCACTTACTGGCTTTTGCTCTCCTGTTGTACCAACAGTCAGCCCTCGGTCCCCTGACACAGTACCACCCTCGTCCCAGCCACTTTCAACTGAGACTTTTTGTGTGTCCTGAGCCTCCTGGGACATGTGTCCACAAGGCCTACAATCCCCCACATGTAGGCTTTGTGCATGTGAAATGAGGAAAGAGGCAGGATGGGGTCACCATCCAGTCACTTCCCTGCATCTCTGTTGTTCCTCGCAGGTGAGGATGCTTGGAGAACTCTGGGGGAGGAATGGGCGTAGGTTGTGAGCCAGAGGTACTAGTTCTGCTCTGTCCTTAAGAGAGATTCCTAAACTGGCCATTTTGCCAGCCCTCAGGGAAGCCCTGCTCACATTAGATCCTGCAGAGTCACCCTCACCTAGAGCCCTTGGTAGACTTTAATTCCTCATTAACAAGTCAGACATCCAGCAGGTGCCCGCAGGAAACGTCACTGGATTTTGGGAACTCCCTTTGTTTTCCCTGGCCCATTTTTATTTCTGTTAAACGTTTTCCAGCCAGTCAAAAGGATGTAGTGGGGAATACCAGTTCTGTCTGCGACTTCAAGGTTTCTATGAGGTTTCTGACGGAAATGAACATAAAGAGACCTCCCTCCCTTTGGCTAACAGACTATTGAAACAATGGTTCCCAAGGAAATGGAATTCCCGCTGGAGCCTCATGCTGGGGAAAGAGAAAGACTGGAAGGCAGAGATTTTGCGAAGCTCTGGACACTTGTCAGACAGAGCACCTTGCCAAAGAGTCTGGAGCTCAGACAGCGCTGCTGGGAGGACCACATCTTGAGCAGGGTCTCTAGATTATGCGTACCTCTTGCTCTCTATTTAAATCTAAACTTCCTATCACAGGACCCTGAAGATGAACTTGGGGTGAGGGTCACTGGACTTCCTTTATGTGTCCCTCTTCCCAGTGTGACCACATTGAAATAAATCTCCTCTCTCTGCTTTGTGTTGTCATCTCTTCAGTTAGACTGGTGGTCAGAACGGCCAGGACCCAGGCTCTGAGTCTCACAGTTACAGGCACGTTGATGGTAAAATCACCAAGTCTGATGCCAACTAGAGCCAAAGGTCTCATTCCAGGGTTACTAGCTGGGCTCTGGCTCAGGGGTCCTTGATTTTGGGCAAGGGCTCCCCAGTATTGTTGGGGGGACACTTGGGTAACTTTGACTTGTTTACGGTTACCCTCTGGTCTTGGTAAGGATGTTAGAAGCTCCCTAGGCATGCCGTGCCTTTCATTTGCGCCCAGGTAGCTTCAGCCTCTTGTTCCCCATTGGCCTTTTAGATATCAGTTACAAAAAGCAATTCGCTATACTTAACAAGTTACCTTGTTAGGTTGCGCACTACAGACTAATGGCAAACAAAAGGCCCCAGTGGCCTTTCTCTCACAGCCTCCCACATCAGAATTGACAAGTGCTGGGTGGTGATTCTGTAATCCCCTAACTCCCAGGACTCCCCAGGTACCTGAAGTCCAGAGGAATAGCTGGTACCATAATTCCCATTTCCCCAAGGAAGTTTACAGGCCCAGGGTACCAACTCCAAGATATCAAAGGGCAGGTTACCAGGGACAGCTCAGCACTCACCCATATAACCAAGGCATCTTAACTAAATGTACCTTTCCTTTCCCCATCGTCTCAGGGCCGTATTGCCCTTGCCCCTTCGGATTAGGCAAAACATCAATGCACACAAAACTAATTTTTAAGAAGAGTGACTTGATGCCATGCATGGTGGCACGTACCCTTAATCTTGGGAGGCTGAGGCACATGGGTCTCAGTGCACCTGTACATTCAAGGGCAGCCTGCTCTGCCTAGTCCGTTCTGGGACGGCCAGGGCTATGTAAAACAAGTGACTTGAAATGGATAGTCATGAAACTAGGGAGGAAAGAGTTCAAACCCTTGTGCACAGGGAACTTCATGATCTCGGCCCAAGAAGGGCAATCGATACTTTACCATGATGAACATGAAGAAAACCCAACCACATCCAGGTGGATACACCTAAAGCTATCGCTGGCATTCTGCTCTGGACCCCTTGTGTCTTCTTGGTCCTTGTCATCTGTTGAAAGAATTCAGAGGAAGCAGACTGTAGTGTCAGGGTTTATTCCAGAGCAAACCTGAAGGCATTCACTCTTAAGGGGTGAGAGCAGGCAGCCACCCCTTCGACCTGCCTTCTGGGCAGACTGGCCATTCCCTAAAGCTCACAGAAGAAACCGCTTTTCCTGAGAGACTGTATGCTGCCCAGGCGACACAGGGCCTACTTGAATTGTCTTTTACTGGAGGGGGCAGCGGTGTACCTCTGTTCTTTATCAGAAAGCCACCTGCTGGCTATCTCACACTTACGACTCAGGAGCCAGGTTTGGAAGGGTGGCTCTTTGGGCACTCCAGGATGTTACATGCCCTTCTAGGACCAGAGAAATGACACTGACCGTGGTGTGTAATTTCAGTCCTTGGTTTCACAGGCTGGTGGCAGTTGGTGGTCGGGGAACATGTGTCCAGGCCTAATGTCCTCCAAGTCTGTTAAATTCGAATTAGCTAGTTAGTTAAGTGGAACCACCAACTCAAAATGTGGGCTGGATGAATGGGTCAGAGTCTTATTAGGGTGTCTATTGCTGCGATGAGACACTGACCAAAAGCAACTTGGGGAAGAAAGGGTTTATTTCACTCACTGTTCCAATTAACACTTCAAAGGTATCGAGGACAGAAACTGACAGGAGTTGATGCAGAAACCATACTTTCTGTTAACCAGCAAATCTCATGACGATCTCGGTACCTGAGGAACATCCCTGAGCGTTCTGGCTCTGATAGGTTCTACACGTGCCTTCTGTCTGCCTGTCCTGGGAATTAGTCTGTGAGAGAGTTAATTTTTCCTGTTTAAACGGAAAGTACGGTGAAGGCAGTGGTAGAAAGACAATCTCTTTCTGGCCACTGCTGTGTGTCTCCTGCCTTGATCCTGTAACATCATTGATGCCTTAACCCTAGAACCTGTGCACACTCAAAGTGTTCCATGGCAAGAGGCTCTTTGCCTACATAGGGGTGTGGATCCTCAAAAGGGGCGTGGCCATGGAGTGGCTAGGTGGGCCCAGTTTAGTTACATGGCCCCTTAAAACCAGAGGATTTCTGGGCTAGAGAGATGGCTCAGCGGTTAAGAGCACTGACTGCTCTTCTAAAGGTCCTGAGTTCTATTTCTGAAAATCACATGGTGGCTCGCAACCATCTGTAATGGGATCTGATGCCCTCTTCTGGTGGGTCTGAAGACAGTGTACTCATATACCTAAAATCTTATAATTAAAAACAGGATTTCTTTTAGCTAGTCAGACTGTCAGATCCGAAAGAGGATACCCAGAATTGTTATTGGCTTTGCAGATGAAGGGGGCCATACCATCTTCAAGATGGAAAAGTGAGTTCCTGTTTAGATGACCATGATCCAACCATTATGAGGCCTTACTCTGAAGACTCACCCATGTACTAGACCCCCCCAACCCACGGCAACTGTGCACTAATATATGGACGTGGTTTAAGTTGCTAACTCTAGGGCGAATTTCATAAATAACTGGTCTGCCTGCTGTCCTTAGAGCTCTAGTATGCTGAGAATGGGCAGGCCCAGGAGGACGTGGCAGATGGAGGAACTGACTTGCCCTTCGTGCTCATTGACAGCAACGTCCGGGACCTGTTCGCTTACACCATTGTCTGTGCCATAGTACCTGGATGCCAGGTATTGTACCGTGCAAGTGGCGTCTTGCCAACGGAGGTGCCATCCCTCCACCCCGATCTCTTACCTACCTCTCTGCCTGGAATTGAACATGACCTCGGAATGTATATAACGGGTATCAAGGAGCCATGAGCTGGTGAATCAGGGCAAGGACGGGGAAGCAAACATTCAAAGGAACCTAGAGAGGTGTGGCACCTTCGGTTGGCCTTCAAGACCCTTCAAGAGGAAGCCAGACCCTCCATTAACTCTAGTAGGTAGAGGGCCTGGCCAACTCCTCCCTGAGGAGGCAGAGGGAGCATGCACCTGCTATTTCCCTTGGTCTTTTTCCATAAAGGAACCGTTCTCCAGAGACCAGGTGGATTCTCTGAAGTGCTTCCACCACAGCCCCTCCCCCCTACTCCACCCCCAGCCCCAGCATGCACTTTCTGCTTGTCCCTTGGCAACCCTCCACAGTGAGGACCAAGTGGCCCCAGAGCTCCCAGCTGCTTCCGTCACTGTGCCCACTGAATGTAGGAAACATCACAGCCAGCATAACCTACCAAAGGCTAGCCCATTCCTATCTAGTCATATTTGAAGACTGAGGAGAAGTATCACCCCCAACCAGCCCCACCTGAAGGGTCAGTAATTTTCAAAAATGTCTGCCAGGAGACCACCCAAGAAAGCTTTCCAGCATGGGGGAAACCCACACCACGAAGGGCTCAGTGTGGGTGAGGGCACTGCTTGTCGGCTTTTGACCTCTATACCTTCTCATTTGCATTGGCACCTATCCCCAGCTTGGCCCAGCGCAGTAGGGCCTTTCACAGACTTTGTGCGAAGAACTGTTGTCTTGTCCACTGCCTTCATTGGGTAGTCCCATTGTTTTGAATCGCAGCATTTACATATTTGGATGGTATTAATTTATCAAACTTTAAATGTATGCGTTGCAAATATTTTCTTCTGGTCATGGCTTGCCTTTCCCCTCCCCCACCCCCCAGATAGGGTCTCATGGGTGGCTTCAAGTTCACTGTAGTAAAGACTGACCTTAAATATCTGATCCTCCTGCCTCCACCTCCCAACTAAACATCTTATGGTGTGCCAGGGATTGAACCGAGGTTTGTTTTCTTTTGTTGTTGTTCACATGAGTACTTTTATTATTTGTACCACAAAAGCGCTTGGTGGTTTCCCTCAGTCAATGTCCATTGCCTGACAGGATTCCTGTGGAGCAGGGAGGTCTTGATGTTGCTGAGCTTGGAGCTCGCCGGGTCAGTGGGAAACCCTGGCACTTTCCCGAGCCTGCCCCTCTGGCTCTGGATCTTTGCTACTGAGCTCAGTGTTGATCAGATGTTCTCAGTGCATCGGAGCCTTTCCTCAGATTCTCAGGTGATTTTTCAGAGTCTTTCTGGAGGAGACCTTTCTTTTGGACCCCCTGTGCCGGTGGGAGGCATGGCAGAACCTCTTGTCTTTTTAACCATTCCATGATTTGGACATTGTTTCCCACAACTAGGAATTGAGGCTTTGTTACTTCCTCGGTGGTCTTCGGAGGTACTGGGCTCAACTGCTCCTCCCCATCCTCCATAACTGAAGCCTAGCAGAGGTCTCTGAACCTAGGTTTTGTGTATGTTAGGTAAATACTCTACCAACTGAGTCACATCTGCAGCCCCTTCTTCATTTTCTTTAAATTATTTGTGGGGCTGGAGAGACGGCTCAGCGGTTAAGAGCACTGACTGCTCTTCCAGAGGTCCTGAGTTCAATTCCCAGGAACCACATGGTGGCTCACAACCATATGTAATGGGATCTGTTGCCCTCTTCTGGTGTGTCTGAAGACAGCTACAGTGTACTCGTGCATGAAATTTATAAATAAGTCTTTAAAAGAATTATTTGTCTGTGCCTATGTCTCTTTGTATGGTGTGATGTGTGTGTGCATGCGGGCGAGCATGCGTGTGTGTGTGTGTGTGTGTGTGTGTGTGTGTGTGTGTGTGTGTGTGTGTGTGCATGCGTGGGAGCATGCGCGCAGGTACTGTGAAGGCCAGAACAGAGTCAGATCCCTGGAGCTGGAGGCGTTTGTGAGAAACTAACTTGGATGTTGGTATCTTAACTCTGGTTCCTCACAACAGAGCAGCAAGCACTCCTAGCTGCCAAGTGGCCTCTCCAGCTCCCACACCACCCCTTTTATTCTCCCCACAGTCTTCCTAAGAACAGGGATTTTTTTATTTTGATGAAGTCCAATTTATAAACTCAAGTTTTATTATTCATGTATTCTTGTGTCTAGGAGTATCTTTGTTATCCCAATGTTGTTCCAGAGATGATTTTCTTCTAAATTTTTGGTGGTTTTAGCCTCTAAATGTGTGTGTGTGTGTGTGTGTGTGTGTGTGTGTGTGTGTGTGTGTGCTCTGTGTCTGTCAGCATATTGTGCACATGTGTGGGGCTCATAGGACAACTGTGACAATGATCCCCTGCTTCTACCTGGACATGGGCGCTGAAGACTTGCACAGCAAACGGCCTTACCATGTTTCTGGCTTAGCGTTCATGTTTCTGTTGATCAATTTTAAGTTAACTTTTAAAATACACATGCCTGAGTATATGCCGGTGCCCATAGAGGATGGAGGAGGATGTCAGACCCCTGAAGTCCTCTACAAGAGCAGCCATTAAACAGAGCCATCTGTCCAGCCCTGGCTAACTTTTTTTTTTCCCCCGGAGCTGGGGACCGAACCCAGGGCCTTGCTCTTGCTAGGCAAACGCTCTACCACTGAGCTAAATCCCCAACCCCCCTGGCTAACTTTTATGTGTGGTGCAAGGCAAAAGTTAAGTTTTCTGGTTTTTTTTTTTTTTTTTAATGGATGCCAGATACACCACTAAAGACATTACCTCTTCCACCATTAAATTATTTTGGCATCTAATCAAGAAAAGAATCATTTGGCAATTGTATGTACATAATTGGCTGACACTTAGCAGAAATCACAAGTAAATTACGGCGGTGAGTTGTCTGGAGAGAAAAGCCTCTGCACTGAGGGGACATAGAGATTGTCTTAGGGAGAGGGGGACTCCATAGGACTTCCTGAGGATAAGAATAGCAGTCGCAGGCAGTAATTTAAGGGTGATAATCTTTATCTGTTCCTGCCCTAGCCCCCAAATAGTTGACACAAAGACCTATTAAGTTTATTAACAAGCTATAAGCACTGTGACTGGGCTTAAATTCATCCATTCTGGGGTTGGGGATTTAGCTCAGTGGTAGAGCGCTTGCCTAGCAAGCGCAAGGCCCTGGGTTCGGTCCCCAGCTCCAAAAAAAAGAATAAAAAAAAAAATTCATCCATTCTAACCCTGTAAGCTGTCTACTTCCCAGCCATGGGCTCTGTGTTAGTGGCAGTCAGACCCATGTGTGTCGTCATTGGGAATCCTTGATCTGCTCATCCTGACTCCTGCTGGACCCTCTCCTCAAGGCTGCCACTCCTCCTCCCCCACCCGTTGGGACCCTCCCCTGAGATCGGAAGTCCAGTGCATGGTCATAGGCGAGCAACTTGCTATTAACCAATCAGATAATTGGGGAGCATTCCTTACACAACGTTGATATGAGATGACTCAATAAAGACAATGCAGGTGGCATTAGGATGCGACCAGATCTCTGGGCACATAAATCAGCATCTGAATACACAATGCCCAAAGCCATCCCACTCCACACACACATACACACACACACACACACACACACACACACACACACACACACACACAGTATTCTAGGCTAGAGCCTTTTGTTAGCAGAGTTGAGGAATAGAAAGCCATTGTGTCTAATTGTGGAGTCTTTCAGAAGGCAAGCAACAGCCTCCCAAGAGATCCCTGTGTGGCCATCCTGCTTCTCTCTGCCCGGTTCTCTTATCCCACCTTTAGAAAAGCTTTTTACTTTGAGCACAAGAGTGCTTGTGTGCCAGAAGAGTTAGATCCTGGATCCTACAGAGCCTCCATCCGCAGCCCAGATGTTTACCCATACTGGCATCAGGAAACACCACAAAGCACCGCAGGCTGGGATACGTCGCCAAACCCTGTCTCAAACGAAGCAGCCGACAAATGCCAAGTGATGTAATATGGTGGCACAAGGCGACAGGAGGGGGTGCCTTAGCCGGCCAGCGCTGAGGCATTCCCCCTCCCACTTTCCCAGGTACCAGCAATATGGGGGGTCTAGTATAAAATGAAGTTTATCTGGGGACACAGAAGGGATGAGAAGGGAGTGGAGGCAGAGAAACAGGACAGAGAGCCGTCGTAGCCATTTCCCAGAACCCTTAGAGTAAGGATGAATGACGTATCACCAGTGGACCCTAGAGCCGCCTCCTCTATCGTCACTCGGGACATCGTTGTCCTTTCAGCAAAACTCAAAGGCCAAAGGCCTGCTCCCCACAGACCACGCCAGAGCTGAGGATAAAGGCAAAGACGCAGGACATGGCTAGGCAAGGCATCCTGGAAGAGAAACTCTACAGCAGACTGAGTGTGAGTGAGGCAGCGTCCAACCACTCCTTCCTCACTGTTAGTCTAGGCTCCGCCCCACACCTGAAAAGGGCTGCTTGCCCCTCCTCTCTCTCTTCTCTTGCTCCTGCTCTCCCTTTCTCCCCCACCCCCCCCCAGAGCTCATGACTGATCTCTACCCTTCTCTCCCTCCCTCCCTCCATCCCTCCCTCTCTTCCCCCCCTCTCTCTCCCCCTTCGTCTGACACCAGCCTTTCAACGCCTCTCCCCATACCCTGTATAAACTCTATTCTATACCATCCGGTAGCTGGTATCTGGGGGCTTGGGGGATGGGGACGGGATGCCTCAGCATGGGCCCATGGGAAGCACTTCCTTCCCCCACACCATACCACACCACCACCAAACGTACCTCCGTCCTCTCTTTTTATAAAACAATGCATCTAGGTACCCGTAGGCCCAGGGCCAGCCGGTCATCCAAGAGTAGCCACCATCAGCAGCACCTGACAGTCCACTCTGTCAATGCCCACATTACTAAAAAGGGAAGAAGCTCTGAGTTACAACCCCACACCCAGCCCCTGGTCCCTTTTTGCGGAGAGGTAACGGGGAGCCGGGAAACCTTCTGGAACAGGGTGGGAGTATAGTCTATTGTTTCAGGTGAATTTGACTTGACAGATTCCCTGGGCAGCCTTGGACAATCAACTACCCAAGTGACTTCTTATCCCAAAACAGTGGCACGGACACCTGGCAAACATAAGATGCTCAATAAGTGCATCGTGCAAACGTCAGGTGCTCAATAAGTGCATCGTGCAAACATCAGGTGCTCAATAAGTGCACCATGCAGACATCAGGTGCTCAATAAGTGCACCATGCAAACGTCAGGTGCTCAATAAGTGCACCGTAGCTACGTCCTATCAGAGGAAGTGGAATGCAGACAACTGTACAGGCTGATTTTGCTGTTGCTCTTTTTGAGACCGGGTCTTATGTAGTCCTGGATGTCCTGGAACTCTCAATGTAGACCAGACTGGCCTCAAAACTCACAGAGATCTGCCTCCCCAGTGTCAGGGTTAAAGACAGATGCCACTCTCTGACATTTTACTGGCAATCAGGTCGCTTAAAAGAAACACCTAGGGCTTGGGATGAAGCTGTCGTACTTCAGCGAGTTCTCTTAGTGGGAAATTGTTCCTGGCTTTGTTGCTAGGCCCTACCAGGTTGTAGGGGAACCAGATGAGTCTGCACCTCTCAAGACCTGTGTGGCATATGACCCTTCCCTGTTAAGGCTTGGCATGTCCGCTTGTCCTCTGTCTTGTTAGGGTTTTACTGCAGTGAACAGACACCATGACCAAGGCAACTCTTATAAGGACAACATTTCATTGGGGCCGGTTTACAGGTTCAGAGGTTCAGTCCATTATCACCAAGGCAGGAGCATGGCAGCATCCAGGCAGGCATGGTGCAGGAGGAGCTGAGAGTTCTACATCTGTTCCAAAGACAAACGAGAAGACTCAGAATCCTCAGACAGCTAGGAGGAAGGTCTCAAAGTCCTTGCCCACAGTGACACACTTCCTCCAACAGGACCACACCTACTCCAACAAGGCCACACCTTTTTTTTTTTTTTTTTTTTTGGTTCTTTTTTTCGGAGCTGGGGACCGAACCCAGGGCCTTGCGCTTCCTAGGCAAGCGCTCTACCACTGAGCTAAATACCCAACCCCGCCATACCTTTTTTTAAAAAAAGTATTTAATGGACATGAGATAAGACTACACTGTACTACTGTGTCTTCAGACACCAGAAGAGGGCATCGGATCCCACTACAGACGGTTGTGAGCCACCATGTGGTTGCTGGGATTTGAACTCAGGACCTCTGGAAGAGCAGCCAGTGCTCTTAACCGCTGAGCCATCTCTCTAGCCCAAGGCCTCACCTAATAGTGACACTCCCTGGGCTGAACATATCACATACTCTTATTACTGACTAGAAATGGATGTAGCAAGCTGGCCCCCAAGCTGACCCTGAGTTTTGCACAAGAAGATCCTTCTCATCAGCACAACTCGACTCGATCTGAAGGACTTACAGCTTTCTTAGATAGTGAAAGAATTTTGAGCATGGAATTTGTTTCTTTTTCAAAGGGCTTGGTCCGACCGGGTCTTAGACAATGTAGCATCTGAAGTCAGGTTTCAGGCTGTGTAAGGAAAGCCTGAAAGGACTGATCTCTCAGAGCCTGACTCAGCGCCTCTGTGTTTGTGCTCACCAGAGCCTCTGGCCAGGGCAGAAGAGGTTACATAATTGCACAGTCAGGCCAACTCCCTCTCTGTGCATGGCGTTCCCTAGGAACCTGACTCAGTGCCTCTCTGTTTGTGCTCACCAGAGCCTCTGGCCATCACAGAAGAGGTTACATAATCACACACACACAGAGAAGCCAGCTCTCTCTCCAAGAATGGCATTCAGCCGCCTTTCTCAGAGTTTTCTCCGTCTGTTCATCAACAAAGCAGGAAGGGTAGCAAGAACAGAAGGTGCAGGCGGACTGTGTAGGGGGGGGCGGGGTTGGGGGTGGGGGGGCTGCCTAAAGAATCTGTTCTCTCACACAACCGTGTCAGGCAACTTTGTTAGGCAGCAAAGTACCCAGAAGAATGGAGTTGGAAGCAGGCTAAGCTAACTACTGGGTAGAATAAGAGCTATGAGGTAGCAATTTGCCGTAACTGAAACAGGTGCTTGGGCTACGTTAGAAATTTCCATTTCTTTCTTTCATCCAGGGAAGACTGCCAGGTCTCATTAAATGTTAAGACAAACAAACAAACAAACAAACAAAATGGGCTGGAGAGATGGCTCAGTGGTTAAGAACACTGACTGCTCTTCCAGAGGTCCTGAGTTCAATTCCCAGCAACCTCATGGTGGCTCACAACCATCTGTAATGAGATCTGATGCCCTCTGTGTGTCTGAAGACAGCGACAGTGAACTCATATGCATAAAATAAATAAAATCTTTAATAAAAAATAATAAAGAATAGATATTCAGACAACAGCTATTGCCTCGTTCCCTTGTGCAGGGAGAGCCCCAGTTTTGTGTGCCACTGTCCCCCTACTCCCACATGTCTTCCTTAAGGATGACTTATTTTGTCATTCTTTCTCTCAATTTTTTTAAAGATTTATGTTATTTATATAAGTACACTGTTATTGTCTTCAGATACACCAGAAGAGAGCATCAGATCCCATTACAGATGTTTGTGAGGCACCATGTGGTTGCTGGGAATTAAACTCAGGACCTCTGGAAGAGCAGCCAGTGCTCTTAACCTCCGAGCCATCTCTCCAGCCCCCCTCTTTTTTTCTTTAATAGAATGTTCCCTTTAGTGGCATCCAAAAGATGAGGGTAGGGGTTGGGGATTTAGCTCAGTGGTAGAGCCCTGGGTTCGGTCCTTGGCTCCGGAGAAGAAAAAAGAAAAAAAAAAATTTCCAAAAGATGAGGGTAAGCCTTGGCTCTCAAGAGAGTCTCGATTCTGACAGCCGGCGAAGATTCCTTAGAGGCAAGCCTAGAACCTGACTGGAGTCTGCTGTGGAGAGAGTCCCTCTTCAGTCTTCTGAGTCCACAGTGAAGCTGGCCTCCAAGTCAATGCTCGTGGAAAGAGCGAATACACAGAGAATGTGGTATCCTGTGATCCTAGCACTGGAAAACTGTGGAGGCAGTGTGTGGCCAAGAGAGGCCATGGAGTTCAAGGACAGATCAGGATGTACAGCAGGGCCCTGTCTCAAAAACAAAGCAGGCTGGATGTGGTAGCGCACACATGGGGTGGAGACGGAGGGCAGCTGAAGGATCACAAGTTCCGGGTCCTCCCTTGCTACATAAGGATCAAAGTCAGCCTGGGCTACAGGACATGCTGCCTCACACAGCATCTTGTTAGCAAGTTGAAAGGGTGACTGAGAGTTTATTCTCTATCTAGGCCTTTCTCTAATGCTGACTCAGTATAGCCTGAGGGGGCGTGGTATGAGGGGCGTGGCATGAGGGGAGCTGCACCACACCTCTAGGCCCCTCCTTATATCAAACCGGGACCTGCAAGTTAAATTCACAACAGCACAGCCTCTATTAAAGCCCCCACAGTTTCTGCCTCTTCCAACGAAGTTTCATTCTGACTGTGCCAAGTGGTGGTGAGAGGAACTGGAGATCCCAGAAGAAGGGGGCGGGTGCACTTGGGCTAAAGATTCTTTGAGGCCAAGTGACTGACTAACTTGGAGACTGTGGAGTTAAAACCTTGCAAATCAGGGCCAACTTACCTTGGGCTCTTTCAATCTGTCTGAAAGCCTTCATTGTTTACCGCCTGTCTGACCTAACATCTTAAAATGTATTCTTGGCAGACCACCAGCTTTCAACAGTCCAAAACCTCAGACTGTTCTCAGCTAATATCTGGAACCTATAGTAGAATTTTCCCTACTTTGCTATAGCCCACGACCTGTAGCCCACATCAAAGTTAGTACTTTTGATTTATTATTTTCTGTGTTCTGTAACTAATAAAGTCTCCCGGAACCATGTCCACAGGGGAACATGGTATTTGTGCAAACCTGAACTTGTCGGCGTTCCCAGAACAGACTATCCCTAATCCCCTCTGCGATGAGAACTGTGGTTTTGTGCCAACAGTGGGTGGTTAGCTAGAACTGCTGCTGCTTTACTGACCAGGGAAGCATAAGTTGGTCCAGCAACACAGGAGAGACATTTGGGTGTTGGCAAATTCAGTTTGTGAATAGCTCTGAACCAGCGACCCCCAGGAGATCTTTGGTTTGCCTTGGAGAAACTGTTACTCCTGTGTTCAAGAACTCTTCACAAATGCAGCACTGTTTGTAGCCCAGGAAAATCAGAAACAACTCAGAGGTCAATCATCAAGCAAACGGAGAAGAAATAAACTTTGGTGTATAATAGAATAGCCCCCACTGGACCAGAGGGAGAGTATGTGTGTGGGTAAAATCATCAATGTAGGGGCATTAAAGTTGGAAGGAAGCCAGGCAAGGTGGCGTACACATGTAAGGCGAACAGTGGCAAGCCAGAGACAAGAGCTCAAAGTCAGCTAGGTTCACAAGATTAGAGAAAAAAACAAGAGGAGGTTGGGGAGGAGGAAGGGAAATGAGCTCCCGCATCAGTAGCTTGCAAACAAACGCTCTTACTTTATTTAAGAATGTGGGGTTGGGGATTTAGCTCAGCGGTAGAGCGCTTGCCTAGCAAGGCCCTGGGTTCGGTCCCCAGCTCCGAAAAAAAGAAAAAAAGAAAAAAGAAAAAAAAAGAATGTACGAATGTGAAGGGAAAGAAACCTCGGGTGGTGCACGTTAAAAATTGGTTCACATTCTCTTGTTCCCATCACCCATCACTGGTTTCTTTCGTTCTCTCCCCAGATGTTTCTTTTTCTTTTTTCTTTTTTCTTTTTTAAATATAAGCGGCGCCCCTCCCCTCCCTCCCGCCGAAACTCTCCCCAGATATTTCTTGGGTGCCCTGAAACCAGCCCCACAGTGTCACAGCTCTGATGCGTGCAAGCCCTCTTCCCTCAACCTTTCACCAGCATGTGCAAGGTTCGGCCTTGGCAAACATTAACTGACAGTGTAGGGACGGTTTGCAGTCACAGCTGTCTCTCTAGCCCCCTGGCACTGACTACTGCTCTTCGGTTTCTAGTCCTCAGCGACCCAGATCCACGGTGGGTGGCTCTGCCTGATCCAGAGATCAAACACACATGCCTATGCCGCCCACAACTGGCTGGAAAATTGGAACTGGTCTTATCCAAATGCTAACGCCAGTCTGAAACCCAGGCAGCCTTTGTTTAAAGTTGAGGTCAAACCCACTAGTTAGGAACAGGGCTGTCCAAAGAACACTCTCCTGCCCCCCCCCCCTCCTAGCCCTTGACTTCCAGAATTGGACCCTCACCTAATATTTTTACCCAGGGAGAAGACTGAGAGTGGGGGCAAGATGCCCATGGACAACAACTGCTCCTGACCCCTCCTACCAGCGGGGATCACTTATTCTGCAGATGGAGAACGATAGGATAGAATCCCCCAGCTATAGAAATCCAGAAATCGCTGTGCTGAGACCACCTGGTCAGCCATGTCTATATCTCAGTGAGAACTGTTTATTGAGTCTTTGGCTGAGCAAAAAATTAGTAAATAAATAAATAAATAAATAAATAAGAGATTACAAATTCCTCAAACCTGTCTTGACCTGCACGTACCCTCTACAGCTGTATCTATTTTCCCCATACTTAAACCCAGGGCCCTTGACCGGCTAGCTCCTTCCCTTTCATACGACTTCATCGTAGTGGGGAAAGGTGCTGTTCCTTGCTTATAAACGCAGGCGCATCTATTGAGTCAGATTGTGGTCTCTTTTCTGCCTTCTGCTTCTTTATTCTGGGCTCTTAAATCAAACAGGAGAATTGAGTGGGAACAGTAGAGGGCAGCTCGTAATAAAGACCAGCCCATAAGCCGAATCGGTGCCCGCCCCTCCTCTTACCGATCGCTCTCGGACCCATTTGGCTCTAAGGCTTCTCCTCCAGGGGACTTAGACTAAGAGCTCACCCCCGGCCGGCTGCAGGAGCTTCGCCAGGATTGGCCACAGATTCTGCCGGGAACCGTCTCATCCCCAGCTCTGCTCCACCCCGATCTGACTCAATTCTAGAGATTTCCCACACTGCGCGTACACTCTTGTCGCCAGGAGGCGACAGAGTACATACTCTGCAGAAGCCAGTCTTTATGGTGTGTGTGTGTCTGTCTGAGGTCATCAGAATTGGCAACAAGCACCTTTAACTTCTGAATCATCCCCAGTGCTCACACTTAATTTTTTTAAGGGTATATGCTGTGATAGAATCCCGCGTGTGATAGAATCGGTACGTGTCCTGACAGACCACACCAGGCCAAAGCAGTTGTTCCACGTGGGAGAAGCTTATTGGGGGGCTACGGAGATAAAGGGGGAAAAGAGAGAGGAGAAGTGGCAAAGGTCAGGAAGGGTCTGCTTTTTATTTAAACTGTGATGTAACCGCTCGCAGGTAAAGGTGGGAGCTAAACCAAATAGACGCTGAGAAATGTATGGCCATCGCCATGGCAACAGTCTATTGCCATGCGGGTCCATGTCGCCTATGGATGACGTCACCGCTGGGTTCGGAGGCGAAAGCGGGGTCCTGACACGAACGTGTATTTTTTTGTTTTTTTTTTTTTTTTTGGGGGTTCTTTTTTTCGGAGCTGGGGACCGAACCCAGGGCCTTGCGCTTCCTAGGTAAGCGCTCTACCAGCTCTACCACTGAGCTAAATCCCCAGCCCCCCCCTTTTTTTTTAAAGATTTATTCATTTATTATATATAAGTACACTGTAGCTGTCTTCAGACACACCAGAAGAGGGCATCGGATCTCTTTACAGATGGTTGTGAGCCACCATGTGGTTGCTGGGAATTGAACTCATGACCTCTGGAAGAGAAGTCAGATGCTCTTAACCGCTGAGCCATCTCTCCAGCCCCACGAACGTGTGTTTTTTGTTCTTTTTTAGTAAATTTATCTCGTCTTAAAATTCCTAGTCCAGGAAGGGGGAGGGGGCTGGAGAGATGATGGTTCAGTGGTTAAGAGCACCCCACTGCTCTTCCAGAGGTCCTGAGTTCAACTCCCAGCAACCACATGGTGGTTCAGAACCATCTGCAATGGGATCTGATGTCCATCTGTAATGGGATCCAGTGCCCTCTTCTGGTGTGTCTGAAGACAGGGACAGTGTATATGTATATATACCTGAAATGAAATAAATAAATCTTAAAAAAAAAAAATGAAGAGTGAAAAATTCTAAAGACAGACACTTAGTTTTTGTTATAGAAATGGACAAAGGTTTGGAGGGTATCCAGTGCAATTCCCATGTCTTCGGGTCGCAGAACAAACAATTAGGTCAGGAACACATGGGTATTCATGTAGAGACAGCTTATTAAGAGAGTTATCTCGCTTGGTATAGTGGTGCACACCTTTAGTCCCAGCATCCAAGAGGCAGAGACAGGCGGATAGTGGGAGTGCCAGGCCAGCCTGGGCTACATACTGAGATGTTGTCTCCATAAGCCAATAACTGAAACTTAAAAATTATAAGCATATCCAAGACTCAGCTGGCCAGATTGATGGCTGGAAGGCCCTAGTTTGGAAGATCCTTTTTGGCTAATTTCCTGACTCGTAACAGCGGAATTGTCCTACAGAGAAAAGAGCACACAGATAGAAAGACCCACCTGGGAAGCCAAAGGAGTGGTTAAGCCATGAAGACTTTCCTCCCCTCTCTCAGTGTTAGTCCTTTTTTTTTTTTTTTCCGGAACTGGGGACCGAAACCAGGGCCTTGCGCTTCCTAGGCAAGCGCTCTACCACTAAGCTAAATCCCCAACCCCTCAGTGTTAGTCAATGTGTCATGTCCCGGTCAAGCTTTGGACTTGTTGGGCTGGCTCATCAGCAGGGGCCTATTGGTGGGAGTCAAAAGCCTACGGGGGCCTTTGTTTTAAGCCGCTAGACTTTTGTCTCAAGTCAGGAGGTTGAGGAAGAAACCAGCCATCTTGGAGAATCGCCACCTTTATTACCACGGTCCCCCAAGTCACTCTGTCTGCCTAGGAGCCTGGCTAACTGCTAGTCTGTCATTTTCCTCTGAGTCCACTGCTTGCATGTTTCCTCACTTCTTTTTTTTTTTTTTTTTTTTTCGGAGCTGGGGACCGAACCCAGGGCCTTGCGCTTGCTAGGCAAGCGCTCTACCACTGAGCTAAATCCCCAACCCTCTTCACTTCTAATAAATACCTTTGTCCGATTGCTGATTCTGTTAGCTTCCAGGAGGTTCCATTAGGCTCCTCCCAGGGACCTAGGAAGGGCTTACGTCATCACCTGCCGCCATTACGGCATTACGCCATTACCGCCAGGTGTAGGTAGCATATACATGTACTACTCACCACCCATCTCTCTCTTCCTCTCTGCCCCCCCCCCCACGTGTTCCTGGCGGTCTCTCTTCCCCTTTCTGACTTACTCTGTCCCCCTTCTCTGCCCTCATGGGTCTGCTCAAGTCCGTCTGCCTCTGAGATTTCTCTGCCACCACCCACTGCACTCCATGCTCTTCCTGCCTCTTCATTCGTTAGCTGGCGGCGAAAACAAATCTAAATAAGACCCGTAGAACTGCATCCCCAGGACCATATGATATGCCCAGGGGTCCTAATGGAGGCACCTTTTCAATCAAGATCCCGTCTTCCCAGATGTGTCTCCAGCTTGCGTCAAGTTGACATAAAACTAGTGGGCATAGGGCATTTGCACCGGCTATTCCTCCTCATGGCCATCCTACCCAGAGGCCCAGACATTTCTGGAAAGTCTGGATCCCGCAAGCAATCAGGCCCAGAGGGGCCAGGTCAGGTAGCTGGCTGAGGTCCAGCCCTTACACAGCTTACTTGGACTAGGCTTCACTCGTGTCTTGAGAGCGCAGCTGTTGTGCAGTTTCAGAATTCGATGCTAAAAATACTCCGTGGCCCAGAAGGAAGGGCCCCGACAAGGGGTCTAGCCACTTGTGGATGGGGCTTCTTAGAGCTGTGATGGAGTCTCATTAACCACGATGGAAGGGGTGGGTCCTGTATACTCAAACCCCAAGGAGGCCCTCTGATGACCAGGGGAGACCTCTAGGAGAGGGTGCCACCTCCTTGTCTCTTCACAGGACCTCTAGGATGAGTGGCCGTGTGTTTACATATCTATTTGGAAGGCAGGTGAGGCGGGGATTAGTTTGAACCCAGGCGGTTGAGGGTAGCCCAGGCAAACAGAGCCCAGCACTGCTTGTCTCTAGGCCCCTAGAACTCGGGTTTCCAGAGCTTACTCCGACTACAATAGCTTTCTAAGTAGAGAGGTGTCCCCTTTGACCAGTCCAAGGGAGGACGACTGGACAGGGATTTATATCAGGCCCCGCCATACTTCCTACCCAATTTCGGTTTCTCCAACTGCAGACTCTGAGCAGGGAGCGCCTTCTGTGGCTTTCCTGTTGCTGTTTGCCTGGCAAACTCGTCCTTCCCTCCAGACAGACTGCTTGCCTTATCAGCCCTTAATCTCAGAGGAGACAGACAAATACCCTCTGCCTCCTCGGTGACAACAGTCCCTCCCATTGCCCCTCCCCTGACCTCTGAGACTGGAGTGGCCAGTTACCGCAGAGGGAATTCCTCATCTTTCTGCATGGGCAGGAAACCTGACCTCCTTCCAGACCTCCCTCCGCGGATCCCTTACTAGATGGCGCTGGCCCTGGCCCTGGCGTGGGATGTGTGCAGCGGTCGGGTATCCAGCCACACATCACTACCTCTGCCTGGCCTGTGTAACGTAAGTGCATGCTGCGAAACGGGGTTTCACAGCCCGCCGCAGCCACTTCTCAGAGCTTTGGTTCAACTCCTGCTGTATATGCTGTAAGGTCATCTTAAACACCACGCCCCCAGGAAGGCGTGTCCAGCTCAGTACCTCCTGTTCTCC
The DNA here is from genome assembly GCF_021556685.1 of Rattus norvegicus. Classification (NCBI taxonomy): domain Eukaryota; kingdom Metazoa; phylum Chordata; class Mammalia; order Rodentia; family Muridae; genus Rattus; species Rattus norvegicus. The sequence goes on along the minus strand of NC_141553.1, from coordinate 13,545,701 downwards.
ACAGTCAGGTGCTCAGTCCTGCTGATGGCTCTTGTCCCTGTGGAACCCTCTTGTTCTTGGCATCTACCTGAGACAACCTGAACTAGTTTCCCTGGTTCAGATCATATCCTCAGGGGACCTCAGGACTCTGTTCCGAACTTACCTCATCTTCCACACTGGTGTCCAAAGCTGGGCTCTTCATGCTAACAAGGGCATATCTGTTTGGGCATCCTTTTCCTCCTTCCTGATCATCATGGGGTTTGTCTAGCTGCATCCCACAGTCCTCTCCCAGGCCACCCTCCCTGGGCTGCTCACAGCCTTTCTTTGTCTTGAAATCCTTTTCTTTGCTTAGCTCCTGGACCTCTCTCCTCTTGGCCTCCTCTTTCTGACTGCCATCCAGGCCTGGCTTCTTCTCTGTCTTAGGCTGGAAACATCTTGGAGAGGAGGAAGCTGTAGTTGCTAGTTTTTACAAACATTGGTCGACTGATCATAAACACTCACATTCTTAGTTTCTGGGAGAAGGCTTCGCCTAATGGACTTGCCAAATTGTTCCGTGGTTGGAGGCCTTCAAGTCCTCAATATGGCTGTGCCCTTGCCAACAATACACATTAACTCTGGACTTCACTCATCCAGGGCTGCTCCACTCTCTATAACCTCTCAGAGGCCCAGACTGCAAAAGCCATCATCAATTTACTGATGACTGACATTTGGTCATACCTCTCGCCCAATACCACACTCCAGATTTGTCCAAGCAGCTGTCATGTAGATGCCCCAAAATCAATTAAGGACAGAGCAAGACTCTGCCTCCTGCCTTCTCTCCAGCATTCTCCATCTCCACCACAGGTAACGAACACCATCTCCATGCTCAGATTGACCCCTCTCTCACAGCCCTGTACAGTTTATGGGGAAAAAGCACTCCACCCCCTGGACCTCCAGGCTCCCCCCACTCAAGCCAATGATTACTCTGCCAATCTTTTGCCCTTAGACACATTTTAATTTTTATTTTGAGAATTTCTTTAAAAAAAAATTTATTTTATTATATACATGTGAGTATACTATAGCTGTCCTCAGCCACACCAGAAGAGGACATCAGATCCCACTACAAATGGTTGTGAGCCACCATGTGGTTGCTGGGAATTGAACTCAGGACCTCTGGAAGAGCAGTCAGTGCTCTTAACCTCTGAGCCATCTCTCCAGCCCCTATTTTGAGAATTTTATACCCACATATGTGTTTTTATCAACTCTACCCCCTATTCCCTCCCCTCCCCCTCCAATTCCCTTCAACACTTTTCCTCCTTTATGTAAGCGCTCTCTCTCCCTCTCAACCCACTGAGGGAGGGAATAGGGATTCCATTTAGTGTCTCCTGAATGTACATGAGTGTAGGACCATCTACTGTAGTGTGGGCAGGTTTTCAGGAGCCACATCTCTCTCCCCAGCAGTCACCAGTTGTTACTAACATCTCAGACTTGGGGGTGGGACATCATCAGCCCTTCCCCCATCCACACATCCATGAGTCCATGTGGGCAAGGCCTGGTCACGTCCAGCAAATGCTGCTTCACCATGGTAGACAGCACTGCCCTGGGACATTTCTTTTAAAGAAGTGGCATGGCCAAGGGCGCAGCAGTGTGACAGGCTGTCCGGCCTAGGCTGTGCAAGGTTCTATTGCCAGCATCACAAGGCACATATCAAAGTGACTGAGGCTTGGCAGCACACGCCGTAATCCCAGCAGTGTATCAGGCAGGTTTGTGAGTTCAAGGCCATCCGTGTGAACCAAGCCTCCCTCTCAATAAACAAACAATAAAATACAGCAGAAAAATACGCACATCATGGGGTTGGGGATTTAGCTCAGCGGTAGAGCACTTGCCTAGGAAGCGCAAGGCCCTGGGTTCGGTCCCCAGCTCCGAAAAAAAGAACACAAAAAAAAAAAAAACAAAAAAACCACCAAACCACGCACATCATAAAAGCCTCCCGAGCCATTTACAAGCACATAGTTTATGTGCTGCTCACACCTGTGCAGTCACCAGCATCCTTCTATCTGTAGAACTTTCCATTTTTCAAACAAAAGTTCTGTGCCTATTAAATAGTAACTCCATTTCTCTTTCTTAGTAGATGGGAGGCAGTACTTGTCTTTGTTTTTAACATTTATTTATTTAATTTATATAAGTACACTGTAGCTGACTTCAGACACACCAGAAGAGGGCATTGGATCTCATTACAGATGGTTGTGAACCACCATGTGGTTGCTGGGAATTGAACTCAGGACCTCTGGAAGAGCAGTCAGTGCTCTTAACCACTGAGCCATCTCTCTAGCCCTGTACTTGTCTTTGTAATGGTCTCATTTCACCTAACAAGATGTCTTTATGAACCATCAGTGTTGGAGGCTGCGGCAGCATTTTCTTCCTTAAGGGCTATATAATATTCCCCTGCATTTTGCCTTTCCTTTAATCTGTCAAAGGGTACTTACTGCTTTACCTTTTCCACCATTGTAAATAATTCTATGAGTGTATAAATGAGTGTGTGTATCAATGAGAAAAAACATAGTGACATATATGCATGGAATGCCACAATAAAATTCATTATTTTGTATGGTAATTTAATTCATGCACTTTCCCCCTCAAGACAGAGTTTCTCTTTGTAGCCCTGGCTGTCCTGGAACTTGCTCCATAGGCCAGGCTGGCCTCCAGTGCAGAAGTGCTCATGAGTATTTTTTTTTTTCAGCTTCTATTGGCCTGGCACCTGCTTTTGCCTGAGTGCTGGGTTTAAGGGTATACAACACCATGCCTGGCAAAAGTTTCTCTTTAAGTTCTGAGTTGACTTGCTAAGGGGTATATGGTAATTCTAAGCTTTAAGGTTTTCTTTCTTTTTTTTTCTTTTTAAAGATTTATTAATTTTACTTATATGAGTCCACCATCACTGTCTTCAGCCACACCAGAAGAGGGCATCAGATCCCATTACAGATGGTTGTGAGCCACCATGTGGTTGCTGGGAATTGAACTCAGGACCTCTGGAAGAGCAGACAGTGCTCTTAACTGCTGAGCCATCTTTCCAGCCCAAGTGTTAAGTTTTATTTGAATAAAATGAAATCACTAGTTTAGTTTTGTGAGACAGCGTTTTGTTATGTGGCTCAGGTGTCATGAGGAGAACTCACTATCCTGCCTCCGATTTCCTCCTGCTAGGGTTCTAGATACATCTGATAATTGTATATTTATTTGTGTATTTATTTAGATACATCTGATAACTGATATTTATTTGTTTGGGGCTAGGGTTTCACTATGTAACCCTAGCTGGCCTAGAACTCTCTCTGTTGACAAGACAAGTCTCGGACTTTCAGAGATCTGCCTGCCTCTGCCTTTGGAGTGTTGCGAATGAAGACAGGCAGTACCACACCCAGTGGTTGTCTTACTTTACACATTTGCTTACCACCTTTACTGTTCTCCCCAGTGGCTGAGCCATTTTAAATCTCCACAAAAACCGCATGAAAAAAATGTACGTTTCCATATCCTAGACAGCACACGTTACTGTTTTGTTTGTATAACCTTTTAGTGAGCACAGGGACCTTTTAGAAGTGACCATTAAATGTCATCTCCTCATCTTGGCTTCCCAGGTTAACTTACTTACCTTGGAGGTTCGTCTCAGGCATTATTTTCCATCAAGGAGCTGTTCTAGGTCGCGTGGTATTGAACTGTCTGGACCATGATGGACAGTGTCTTTGGTTGGCTACAGGATCCCCAGCATTTATCAGATTGTTCGGCACACAGTAGGTCCTCAATAAATGGTTAACTAATAGCATTTTTCTTTTCTACCAAATTTCTTTTTTTTTTTTTTTCCGGAGCTGGGGACCGAACCCAGGGCCTTGAGCTTCCTAGGTAAGCGCTCTACCACTGAGCTAAATCCCCAGCCCTTTCTACCAAATTTCAAGTTCCTCTCCAGTCTGCTCGCTTGCTCCAGCATGGCTCTGAACCTTCTTCGGTCGGATCCTCACTAAAGCGCACACTCAGGAGGATCACGACTGGAACTTGCACAAGATAGCTGGACTCCAGAGTTTTACAGGGTGTTGCCAGTAAAGCAGAGGCCGGCCGGAGGCCAGCCCAGCAAATCGGCCCGCCCCTTGCTCGCCTCTTTGTGCTTCTTTTCATGGTCCGCCCCCGTGGCAAGCTCGTGGGTTTTTGCTATTGGTTCTTCTCTAGATGATGTCAAACGACCAATTCTGATTGGCTACAAAACCTCCCACGCCTCCATAGCAGCCACAACAACCGCCACGTGCTCTACCGTGGGACTTCCTTATTGGCTAGCCGCCTCAACACACCTGGCCGGCCCGCTTTCTCTTCCCATTGGCTTTCCAGTCCCCAGGCTCGGCTCCTCCGACGCTGATTGGTCCTCAGAGAGCGAGGCGGGGCTTGGGGCGGGTAAAGAGCGCGGGTTTGCCGGCGCGCGCGCTGAAGATTTTTCGATGGCTGGGCAGAGGCTGGCGGCGGATTTCCTGCAGGTGCCGGCGGTGACACGAGCCTACACCGCGGCCTGCGTCCTCACCACGGCCGCAGTGGTGAGCGGGCCGGGCGGGCGTGGCGGCGCCATGGTTACAATCCCTGGCCGGTCAGAGGGGGTTAGGGATGTCGCCTGCTTCCGGGGTCTTACACGCTCCCCGTCCCACAGCAGCTGGAGCTCCTCAGCCCCTTCCAGCTCTACTTCAACCCGCATCTGGTGTTCCGGAAGTTCCAGGTGAGACGGCCTTGACCCTGGCGCTGTCAGCCAGGCCCCTGCCCCCATCCCCACGCCTCACCACCACCCCACCTCTTTGCAGGTCTGGAGGCTCATCACTACCTTCCTCTTCTTCGGGCCCCTGGGATTCGGCTTCTTTTTCAACATGCTCTTCGTGTATCCTGGGCCACCTTGGCGGGTTGGAGGTGGGGTGAGCCCGGGTGGGGGTTATGCTGGGCTAGTAACGGGGAAACTGAGGCCCAGTCGACGTGGCACTTCCTATGCCAGTGTTGCAGGTTCCGCTACTGCCGCATGCTGGAGGAGGGTTCTTTCCGTGGCCGCAAGGCCGACTTCGTTTTCATGTTTCTCTTCGGTGGTGTTCTTATGACTGTATCCTTCTGAACGCTTAGTATTACTGGACCAAAGAGACACCTTCTTATCTCTCGTGACCCAGACCAGAAGGGACAGGCAGGCATTCAGAGCTCGGCAACCGTGTGCCTTAGGTGCCCCAGCTAGATCTTCAGTGTCCCTGAATAGCACGACAGGGAGATACAGGGTGGTCTGGTAGACTACAGTGCTCTGAAGTTTGGATGCTAGAGCCAGGAGCAGGCATGGGAACTGATGGGGTGGGTACCTGAAAGCCACAGAAAGGGAGGCTCCTCTTGGGATATGAGGGGACCCGTGGCAAGGGTCAGTGGCACTGTGGGCAGCAGACTGCTCCAAGGATCCTTGACTCTCTGCCCAGCTGCTGGGATTCCTGGGCAGCATGTTTTTCCTGGGACAGGCCCTCATGGCCATGCTGGTCTATGTGTGGAGCCGTCGCAGCCCGCATGTGAGGGTCAACTTCTTTGGCTTACTCAACTTCCAGGCGCCATTCCTGCCCTGGGCCCTCATGGGCTTCTCGCTGCTTCTGGGCAACTCGGTTATCACAGACCTGCTAGGTGAGCCTGCCAGGTCCGGTGCCACTCATCCAAGCCAGCTGCTCCCATCAGGGAGTGCACTTCCTTTCCCCCACTCCTCCCAACCCCTCATCTTATCCCAACTTCTGTTCTGGTTAATGCCCCTCAAGCAGTCCAGCTGGCCCACAGGATTTGCATCTGCAGTTGACCTTCTGAACCGAGCTGGTCCTGCCTGGGGGTGGTTAGTTTCTGCTTCCTGGCTCCTACTCCTCCAGCATTCTCAAGCTCCTAGTTCCTGCCCTTCCCGGTACTGGCCACTTTTGGGCCCCTTCAAGCCACCTTTCAAGGCCAGTTCTGTCTTATTCAGGCAGATAGCAGGGTCCTCGTGTTCTGGAACCTGGGTTCTGCTGGGCTGTGAAAGATGGCCTCTGCTAGCCTTTGGCTCTCTCACAGGGATCATTGTGGGCCACATCTACTACTTCCTAGAAGATGTCTTTCCCAACCAGCCTGGAGGCAAGAGACTGCTGCTGACCCCTAGCTTCTTGTGAGTGTTGGACAACAGTTCCCCCACTCCGCCTTAGGTGGCAGTCTACCAACTCCATGGGGGCGTGGGGGGTGGACGGTGAATTTGTGTTTACTGAAGTGCTCAGTATAACTGTCCCCTCCCCACAGGAAGCTACTACTAGATGACCCTCAGGAGGACCCCAATTACCTGCCCCTCCCTGAGGAGCATCCAGAGGCCTAACTGCAGCTCCTGGAACAGTAAGCGCACTCTGGTCAGCCCCAGGCTTTAGACAGCACTCTATCCTTCCCCTCCACCTCAGCTCGAGCTGAGCAGCACTCGGAAGGCTGGGCCTCCCTGCAGCCTTGGTGCCTCAGCCAGCAACACCATGCACTTCTCTGTATCGTCTCTCCGCTCAACCACAGTGACAGGACACGGAGCCCAGAGAGGCCTAAGACTGCCTAGAGATGCCCGGCAGAGTTCTGAACTACAGACCCAAGGACTCATCTTCACGCTGTCTGTCTGTCAGGGTCTTGATGGGGACCTCAGTCCCAGTCATTAGAGCTGGTGCCATCCGCCTAGCCTGTCTTTGTCCTCACCTTCTCTAGCTGGTCCCATGGACAAGTTTGGCTCTCTGCCATGCTAGTGAGCCCAGGGCCTTGAGCTCTATTTAAGCAGCAGCCCGGGTACAGCAGAGGTAGTTCTGGGACATCCCATCTGTCTTGCAGCTGAAGGCCTGTGTGGGCAGGTGTCCCTACCTGGTTTTCCTTGTTGGTATACATCTGCCCCACGGGGCTTACTCCTGAATGCCCACCCAACAGCATGGGAATTCCCCGTACCATTGCCTGTCATTTCTATGGTAACAAAAATGTTTTCTACTGAGTCTGACTCAATTTTGTAGTGAAACCTGGTGTGGCTGCTGCTGCGTGGAGAGGGAGGGTTTTAAAACTAGCAGGCTCTGAGGGGTGGATGGGGTGGAGTAGAGTACTCCCTAGGCTGACCCACTGAGTGAGGGTAGCTATAGTGTCACCATCTTCAGTGACCACCTGTATGACCAATTTGCCAAGCAAAGCTCGCCTTAGTGCAGTTCCATGTCACCTTAATGGATCCCATGTCCACTCTATACCACAAACCACGGACAAGGAATGAGCCTACCTAAGCACAGCTTGGGGGATGGAGGAAGAGGCTCTACCTCCTCTCTATACTCTGCTAACCAAAAAGGCGGGCACATGGCTGGCATGCTATTTCCCTGTTCCCCACAACAGGCTGGGGAAGGAGAATCTGGCCCAAGCCAGATGAGATGGACTTAGTTAACCTTTTGGGGAGCTGCTAGAACTTTGACAGAGACTTCTGTTTGCACATTAATTATGTCTTGTCCAGGTGTTGCCCACCCATGACCGAGTCCTCTAGGAGGGATTCATTCTAGAGCAGCACGGTCCCCCCATCTGGCAGCAGCTTGTCTGGATGTATCAGGACCAAGGCCAGCAGGAGCTGACATTCCTGTCAACCTCTACAAGGACTTACTGAGCAGAGAGAGCCCCTGGGAAGCTGGAAAGCACCAGAAACAACAATGACTGAACTCTGCTCTGGGGGCCTTGTGGCTGGCTATGCAGACCAGAGGGCGGGACAGGCAATGACTGACGCATCTTCCTGGCCACATACCCTCCAATCCACACGGGTTCTAGCTCAGGCTGGACTCCTGCCTCTCCTTTTTATGCTAGTGTACCAAAGAAACTGAACATGTTACCTTTTATTTAAAAGTGTTACTAGCCCTGCCTGGGGCTCCTATACAAAAACAACACACAACCCAAATGAGGCTGCTTCCCGTCTCTAGACTCGGGGACAGTGTTGGGGTTTAGCGAGTGGAATGTGTGCTGAAGGAGGGCACCCAGGAGGCTCCTACCCCAGTCCTCAGGATGGCACCAGCTGTCCCGTTGCCTTTCTATTTACCACAGAGGAAGGAAAGGCAGTCTTTTGAGATGCTCAGTAGAAGTCGAGCATGGATGGCTTCATCACCAGGCTGGGGCAGTGTTGGCAAGACGCCTCATTCGCCTGAAGTGGGGAATAAATGGTCAGCTGGTATCGGTCACAGTTCGGGGTGGCTGTCTTACTTCTGGGGAGTACTTCCGTTCTACTTTCCTAGAGGAGCTAGGTGCGGTCCCCAATCTAGCAGGAATAGTCTCCAGCCTTCTGACCTTGCCAGTTGGCTGCACGGACCCTACTCCTCTCTACAGAAACCCTGAAACTTACTAGGAACTATGGCAGACATGATCTGAGGACTTGCCTTTGCTCTCTTTGAGGAAATGTACCCTGGGGCCTGATCTCCAGAAACTGCCTCTTGAAACTAAGTTCCTGGGGAGAAGATGCCCCCGCCTCTCCTAGGGAAGAGAGGTGCCTGTGTATACCTTGTGTTCCTGTCTTGATCCCGGATCTTCTTCTCCATCTCAGCATCCGTCAGTGTCTCCAGCAGGGGGCACCACTGGTCAGCATCTCCAGTATTTCGGATGGCAATCTCCACTGTGGGAAGTGGGTTCTCACTGAGGGAACGAGAAAGGGAGAGGAACAAGGGCTACTTAACAGAATAGCAGCTAGGAAGTCCCCCAGAAACCACTGCTTTGCACCCTGCTAACCCTTAGCAGATGGCCAGGGCATGGTGGGAAGGCCCTCTTCCTTGTCCTGGCTGCTTTTAGCAGCAGTGCTGACTGGCAATTGGGGGATGGCTTCTGTCACTGCCTCAAGCATGATGTCAGGATCTGCACCATCTGCAAGGAACAGTACCACCACCTATGGCCTAGAGAGCCTTCCTTTAAGCCAATTCTTGATAAGAATTGAGGGAGCTCCTGGCTATGGAGGTAGTTTCTTTGGACAGAATAGTGTCACAAATACAGGTAACAGAATGAGCAGGCCTATTTACCCTCTTCTGTCCACAGCCGGTCCCTGGTACCCACACAAGACCCACTGATCAGGAAAACACCATGAACACTACAAGGATGAGGATAGAGGTGCAAAACGTCTCTTCCTCAGAGGCCTCAACCTCCTCATAGAGGGCCACTGGGCTGGCCTGCTTGCAAGTGTACACAGTTATCCCTTGGCTCATTTCACGGAGTCCATACTAAGCCCTGGAGAAGCCAGCCTTTCTACTTTGAGACAGACAGCTGGTTGGCAGAGAACTGAGCCTAGAAATGCTATCTCCAGACTTAGAGCCCTTCAGAGACCACCCAACTCCACCTCATCTCTTCAAGCCTCTTGCCAAATGGACACAATGAATAAAGTGGGACAAAGGCTAGGAGAGACAAGTACTGGGGGGTGGGTAGGAGGACGATAAGGAGGTACCAATGTGATCCAGCAAAGTCTAGCCTGGTAGGAAGCCTCAAGCAAGTTAGAACTAGGTCTTTTCTCCCTCCACAGCCTTTACCCTCCCTTCAGCCTCCCTGTCTCCTGTCCTTCGAGACGGCCATCCTAAAGCCCCTGCCTGCCTTGCAGTACTCATCACGTGGCAGATGAAAATGAGATAAACACAGCTGATTGGGTTGTGTGGGTTTTGTCTAAAATATGGGAGCAAGGTTAACTGCTGGGAGGGTTAACAATAAAGCAGCCAACATTCATTGCAGATGTTTCTTCAGAGCCAGGACAGGCTCCTTTGAGCTTCAGGAATGGTGGATTTCACAGAAGCAAAGCCCTATCCTAGGTTGGACAGCAGAGTCACGATTCCTCATCACTCAACCAAACCTGGCAGCTGAGAGCCTGCCTGCCCTACTCAGAAAGCCCGGCTAGGGACAGTCCTTGACATAAAGTGTCAAAGACCTCGAGCCTGGATCAAGGTTGGAGCAGGGCTGAAGCTGGTTCCACAGATCAGGAGGCTCCTAGGCACACAGCTCAGTGTAAAACACCCATACCCACAGGCTACAGAATCTGGAAGCTTAAGCTCCTGCCAGTGACTCAGAAGCCAGATCAGTCAGCCCCTTCCTTCCCTTGTGGTCAGTCCCTGGAGCCAGCCCCTTTCAGCAGCTTCATTTAGAAATTCAAACAGCCCAGCCAGACTTATCCCTCATCTCCAGGTCATCCCCCTCAGGAGGAAAGAATTCAAAGGCGCCAAGCCTAGGCAGTCAGAAGCAAAACATGTTTTCCTCTGAATTTAAACAAGCGCTGACAAACAGTCCCACAGGCCCTTTTGTTTACCTCCCCTTGACTCTGGGAAGCTTTCACACCAGTGGGTTTGTTCAAAAATAGAACTGCTAGAGCTGATCATGGAGGGACGGGCTTAGAGCCAATACAGGCTGCCTCAGGTTTGTGGGGACATGCACATGCAAGCAGAGACGCTGCCCTGAGTCCCCAAGTCTGTGGGCCACTGGAGTCAGCCAGCCAGGATCCACTGCTCCACGGGAATTCCTACTTGTGAACTCTGAAGCCAGTGAGAACCAGGACATTCTCCTGGGTCTGTTGGAAGATGACGTGAGAGGAAAGACGGATGCTAGTGGAGTATATTTGAGTTTATGTGTGATGTAGGGGTTTTGCTGTTGTTTAAGACAGGGTTTCTGTGTAGCTCTGGCTGTCTTGGTACTCAGTATGTAGATTAGGCAGACCTCCAACTCACAGAGATCTACTTGCCCCACCTCCCAAATACTGGAATTAAAGGTGTATGCCACCATGCCAGACCTTAGTGTGGGATTTTGTTTTTGTGACCTGTGACAGACAGGCAAGCTGAAAAGCAATCACTGTCACTATAAAGAGAGAATGGACTTAAGAGCGTGTCCTGCCTAAGGACACTCAACGGGGGAAAGGAGACCAAATTCCAGTCCTCGTGTTTGCTAGCCTCAGCTGCCATGGCTCTCAGAGGCAAGTTCTACACTACTCCCGGGGAAAGGGATCTTACGGGCAAGCTGCTGGTACACTATGTCTCTGCTTTAGGCGGGGCTGAGATGTGACACGCACACATAGACTGCATATATTTCATACATGACAAATGAAGCTATTATCCAGACTTATAAATGTCAGCAAACTATCAGCATCTGTGCTGCAAAGAACACCATCGAGAAAGTGGAAAGGCCAGCTGGAGAGATGGCTCAGCAGTTAAGAGCACCAACTGCTCTTTCAGAGATCCTGAGTTCAATTCCCAGCAACCACATGGTGGCTCACAACCATCTGTAATGGGATCTGATGCCCTCTTCTGGTGTGTCTGAAGACAGTGACAGTGTACTCACATACATAAAATAAATCTTAAAACAAAAAAGTGGGGGTTGGGGATTTAGCTCAGTGGTAGAGCGCTTGCTAGGCAAGCCCTGGGTTCGGTCCCCAGCTCCAGGAAAAAAAAAAAAGTGGGAAGGCGACCCAGAGGATGGAGAATGGAGAATATATTTATAGATCCTACCTCCTAGGAATGTATACCAGAATATAGGAACAACTTCTACAGATCAACAATAAAAAGAGAAAGCAGTTAAAAACACAGGCCAGTAAGAAGGATGGGTGTGAGGTCCTGAGTTCAAGCCAGGATACCTACATGGTAGAAGGGAAGAACTGACTTCCACCATGGGGTCAGGTAAATGACCTGAAAAGGCCACTTCCAAACACACACACACACACACGGCCAATAATCAATGAAAAGATGCTCACTAGGAAACCCAGCCCCAGCCTCCCTCACTTCCCCTCACTAGGAAAGCTACAGTTAGACAGTCAAGAGCGAGCACTGGCCAGCATGCAGCCCTGAGGCCCACAGCACTGGTGGGTTCTCCACGATGATGCGGCTACTGTAAAAAAGCCAGCTGTGCAGTTCCCCAAATGCCTGGCATGACAGCAAGACATTATCCAGACTCTTAGGAGGCCCGGCCAGGAGGACTGCATGAATTATTAGAGGCTAGCCTAGGCTACAAAGTGAGATCCTGTCTCAATAAAACAAAGTAAAAGTTAATCAGTTACATAATCCAGACCTAATACTACTGGGTGGACAGCTAAGAGAACTGATAGGCACGTTTAACCAAAACCCAAATGTCCATAGCATTATTTACTGCAGCCAAAAAGAGAAACAACCCATAGCCGAATTGACACCTATAGTGCATTAATTAACCACTGGACGTGATCAGCTGATAACATTACATAGATGACCCCTGAAAACATACTAGGAAGCTAGACACCACAAGGTCATATAGTACCAGCCTAGGCTATGTGGCAGGACCCTGGCTCGACAGAAGGAAAACCACCTAGACCAAACCAAACATGCATGTAACAGGCCAGGCATGACAGCTCACACCTCTAGTTCTGTCATTTGGAAGGTAAAGCAAGCATAAAGATCACAAGTTCAAGACCTGCCTGGACTACAGAATGAATTCAAGTAAGTTAGTGTGACCCTATCTTGAAACCAAACAGTAATAATTTAAATATATTTTAAAACAAAACAAATGGCTACATAGTGTGGGATGTGAATGGGTGGCTACCAGGATGGCTTAGCTAGTGGAGTTCTAGGACAGCTCTCCTCTAACCAGCCCATCCCCTAACTGCTGCTGCCGCCCAAGGAGAGGGCCATGTTTCTCAGTCCCTCATTCAGGCTCTGCTGCCAGGCCTGACTGAGGACATCCATACCTCTGCCCAGCACGCGATCCTGGCAGTGCTTGGCCCGAGCAGTGTCACCTCCTTTCCTTTTCTCTCTGCTCTTCCTGCCTCAGCCAGCCCTCACCAGATGGCTTCCCCTTAGGCTCCGTGCCCACTCCCAGCCACCTTTCCTCTGGCACACGTAGAGTCAAACCATATTCACGACCACAAGTAACATGCCTGTTTTCTCCTGTGCCAGGCAGGAAGTTGTTCTCTGCTCCCTGGCTTGAGCACAGGGTTGGCTCAGGAGGAATTATTAGGCAATTCTAAGAGCAACAGCTCCTGCTGCCTTAATCGGCTCCTCCTCATCAGATCCAATCTGCTTCCCTGCATTTGTTAAGGCCCTGCTTTTTTTGAATAATTTATTTTATTTTTTAATGTTCATTAGTGTTTGACTGCACATATGTCTGTTGGATCCCCTGGAATTGGAGATACAGACAGATGTGATCTGCCCTGCATGTGCTGGGAATTGAACCTGGTTCTCTGGAAGAGCAGCCAGTGCTCTTAACTACTGAGCCATCTCTTCGGCCCCATTGCAGCCCTTCTTTTAAAAATGAATTTAATTGAGAAAGATTATCTGCTCTATTATTCTATGAGTGCTTTGCTCCATATATATGCATGTATACAATGTGCACATATTTGGAGTGCACATGGGAGGCCAGAAGAGGGTGCCAGATACCCTAAAACGAGACTGGTAGGCTGGGTACGGAAGGAGATGGGACAGAGACATGCAGAGATTGGCAGCCTGGCTCAAAGAAGTTTAGTGTGCTTCCAACATGGTAGAGCCTTACAACTAAGACCAGGCTGGGACTCCTCCTACCAGGGAGGAGCTGTAAGCATGGGAGGGACAATTATTTGCCTGTGACGAGTGGTTCTACGTTGTCTGTGGGGTGAAGTGATGCAGAGCTGAGAGTGCAGGGAGAATCAGGAGTGCTGGCTGTTCCCCTCTGATTCTCCTATGTCCTGTCTGTCACTGCTAGGTCTCATGCAGTGTGTGAAGCATCCCAGCTGCCCAAATGGTCCAACACACAGGACAGGTACTAAGAGCTCACCAGGCCCGACTGGCTGGGAAGATAAAATAGCCCTTTCTGATTCTGAAACCAAGTACTTGAGACATTCCAGGAATCTAGGCAAGTCACAATGGAAAGGACATTTATTTGCTCAGATTTCAACCAGAGTAGGCCTACACCCAAGGATTTGAAATCTGAACCCAGAACTAAGGATCGATCACAGCAGAGCCAGGGCCTTCCTGTCCACATTTGGGACTCAGGCAATAGAGTCCCTGAGTCCTAATGTGACACTACTGGGTGCCTTCCAGAGGGCATGTTCTAGAGCATGGAAAAACTGCAGGTGACCAGGAGACCGGAAGCCACCTGGGCCATGACAGCATAAATGCTGCTAAGGGTTGGCAATAGAAGAAAAGGACGCCAGCAGGACCCATCATGAGCCTCGAGAAGCTTCGAGCCCTGACCATAGCACTTAAAGCTGCCGCATAGCAGGGTGAAGGCAGACACTTGGTACCTTGCTGCTAGGAGCATATGCACAATCTCAAAGTGGGTTCCCACTCAACTCCTGGCTGTGGATGCATCCTCTGTATCAGTGACACTCCCAGGACCTAAACAATGTTACCTCGGCTTGACTCCGGGGAGGAAAGCCCTTTTACATTGGCTGAGGCTTGCTGGCCTTGGCTCCATACAAGGACAGACATCAAGGCTAGAAAACAGAACTGCTTGGCCGAGGGGCTGCTAGAGGAGTCTGAGCAAGCAACTCACCCGGGCCTGCTTAGCTTCTCAAGCGCTTGGGTGGAGGGGCTCGTACCCTTTAGGACACACCTCATTTCTTGTTACCCCCCCACTCCAAAACATTCTTACTATTTTATGTGTTTGGGTGACTGCCTGCTACATGGCTACATACCCCTTACATTCCTGGTGCCCACAGAGAGCACTGGATCCCCGAGACTGCCTCTCTCCAGACCCCCTTTTCTCTTGCTCCTATTACAGAAATCCCTAAGAAAGCTGATTCTTGGGATGTCTGGTAATCTGATCTGAGTTCACACCTACTAACAAACTTCCTGAACTACTGCGTCTGCAGAAAGCCCTCTGCTTTCGCTTTTCCTAAGCATTCCAGTTCTCAATGAGGTCCTTTCCCAGTGGGGGCAAGGAGTGACAAGAATGCAAGACCAGGGGAAAGGTGAGTGTGCTAGTTGTCCTACCTGAAGGCATAGGTCTTCTGGTGCCAGCTCAGCTGTCCTCGGATGCTGTACGCAATGGTGGTGACAAACTCCCCGCCCAAGCCCAGCTCTGAGCACAGCTTCAGGGCAAACTTCTCTGGGGAGTTCTCTTTCTCTGACATGTCCCATTCAAACTGGTCCACCAGGGAGATGTTCCCCACATGGATGTTCAGCTGCGGCAGGAACCAAGAAGCACAAGTGAAAGCCGGAAAGTTAGTCACCCAGGAAAGCCGGGAGGAGGTGGGGACAAGCCATTCTGAACAGCCAGGTCTGAAGCATTTATGCCCGTCACTCAGAAGCTGAGGACCAAGGCTAGCCCTTGTCTGTCTAGCTCCTTATAGAACAGAACCAACTTCCCAGGTTGCCACTAGACACTGAGGTTCTGGGCACCTGATCCCTTCTTAACCTGTCTTCTCATCCCCTTGTGTCCCACACTGACCAGTGTCTTCCTTGTCCTTCCCACCTCGGGCAATCAACCTTTATGTAGCTATGCTGGCCATGCAGAGCTCTGCTTACAGAGATTGTCCTGGAGCCTACTTTAAGCCATTATCCATACCCTAATGTCCCCACTTTACAAGCATCCTACCAAGCAGCTCACGAGTACACTGACCCTATGTTCCTTCACCCCTTAGAAAGATAAGCTAGCCCCAAACTTCATGGAAGGAAAACAGTAACTCCACAAACATGCGCTCTGCCCTCCACATGCTCATGGTGACACACGCCGATAATAAAGAAAAAAAATCAATACAGTAAGACACATGTATAAGAGCACACACACTGATACGGAAGCTAAAAAAGATTCAACATGATCTGATACTCAACACCCATTAGGATGGCTACATTCAAACAAGAAAGGGAGAAAGAAACGGGGAGTGAAGGAAGAGGGAAGGAGGAAACGAGGGAGGGAGGCAGGCTGGTTATGATAACTTTTACTGACCGACCCCGGGGAGAAACTGGCACTGTAGTGCATGGTGAGTGGGGGCATAAGACGGTGTAACTCCTGTACAAGTCTGGTAGGTCCTCAGCATAATAAAGGGTAGCCAAGTGACCTAGAACTTTCTTTCCTAAGATTTATTTATTTTTATTTAATGTGTATTGGTGTTTTGCTTATATGTATGTCTGTGTGAGGTTGTGAGATCCTGGAGTTACAGACAGTTGTGAACTGCCATGTGGATGCTGGGTATTAAACCCAGGTCCTTCGGAAGAGCAACCAGTGCTCTCAACCACCGTGACCTACCAGTGCTCTCAACTACCGTGACCTACCAATTTTAACTTGCTTAATTTTAACTAACTTAACTTTAATTTGGAGTATAAATCCAAAGAACTGAAAGCAGGAATACAAACAGGTATTTGAATCATGAAGTATTTCTAGCCCAGCCCATAGGAACATCACACTGACGCTGCACACATCACTGTGGGGTCTCCTAACTCTGGGGCTGGCTCAGCCCCTGATGGATACAGCAGCACTGGCTGTCCTACCCACAATGTGACACTTTGAAAAGTCAGCCCACCCATTGCTGAGCACTTAGTCAGGTTGTCCCTGAAAGATGTCATCCCAGAAACTATCCCACAGCAAGGAACTCTGACAGGCTTCCATCAAGGGCTGAGTGTACTCGTAGCACCTACCTTGATGATGACACGCTGGTCAGATTGGTCCTCCAGGATGCTGTCTGTGGGGTAGGACTCGATCTGCTGTCGAATGGCAGAGGCAATAGCTGGCACAAAAGTCAGTGGATTCAAGTCCAGGTCATCACAAAGTATTTCTGAAAACATCTCTGGGGTCATTAGCTTCTCTGAAACCAGAAAAATGCAAACATTCCAATCTATTTGTAGTGCCTCATTTCATGGTACTCACACTGCCCTGGTTTCTCTCTCATCCCTTCCTCCTTTGACAAACCTCTTCTCTCTCACACAGATGTGGACAACTGGAGACCTGAACCTGGCCTTCCCAGACACTCACAGCAGCAGAGGAAGAAACATCCTTTCCTTTCTGGCCCATACCCTGCAAATATCTCCTCCTGCCCACGGGCATCTTCCCATGGTTCATATCCATGAACCAGAGTGAGACTTGGGCTGTCAGGATGCAGGACATTTCCATCAGTACCAGGACCCCTCTATTGTCCCTTTGAGGCTACACCTACGTGACACCGTTCACCCTTCATCTGTGATATCTGTTTCTGTAATCTGAGCATCTGAAGAGCTGGAACCATACCTAACAAAAGTTCCTGAACAATGCATGAGGTCATTCCTCCCTACCTACTGATGATCAGCATTCGGCAGAACACACCTTCTATTCACTTGTCCGCCCGCGCAGGGCATCCGGGCCTTTTCTAACTTCTGCCTCTTATGCCCAGAGCTGCTCTCCATACCCACACGTGAGCTTTGGTGTACACAGCTGCTCTGGGACTCACGCCCACACTGCGGCTGCTCTCCCGTAAGGCAGTCGTGTTTAGTGTTGGACTGTTCTTCAGAGCAGCTTAGACACTGGTCCTCCCAGCATCGTGTTCAGGACTCTCACCAGCAGCAGGTGACGTCACTGGTTTCACTCTGCACTTCTCCTGCAGCTAACAAAGCAGAGCACCTCCCAGTGTTTCCCTCCATCTAAGCATCTTCAGTGAGATACATGTTCACGTCTCCAGTCCTTACTCTAAAACACTTTGTTACACTGATTTATGTGTGGTTGCTGGGTTTGTACACACATCTGTGTACCACTTGCGTGTCTTATATCTTTAGAGGCAGAAGGCATTAGATTCCCCTGAAGTGGAATTACACACCACTGTGAGCTCCTATGTGGGTGTTAGAGATTGAATCTGGCTCCTCCTGAAGAGCAGTCAGTGTTCTACAGCCTGCGCCCTCTCTGCGCCCTCTCTGCAGACCATGATCATTCTGGTTAAGTTGTTGCTTTCTAGGGTTTGGACAATTTGATCTTTCACTTCACACAAATATGTGAAATCCTGTCATCATATTCCACTTCCTGCTATCTTTTTCTTTTTGAGACAGGGTCTCACTATTTAGCCCTGCCTGGCTGGCCTGTAACTCACTATGCAGCCCTTGAGTCTGCCCACGTGCTGGGATCAGACATGTGCACCTCTACCCGAGTCCTCTGACCCTTCTGACAGGGTCTTCTACAGGGCAAAGTGTTAATGAAGTCTTTTCCATTCTGGACCATGTACTGGTGTCCAGAGGGTCTTCTGTCTGTCCTAAACACCCAAGATTTTCTCTTATACTTTCCCCCAACAAGTTCTATGGTTTTGTGTTTTATGCACATTAAGTCTGTGATCTTTCTAGAGTTCAACATCTGGTGTGAGATTAGGTTGAGGTTCGCTTGGCTGTCCGACTGCTCTAGCATCATTCCGTGCAAAGGACTATCTTTCCTCCAATCAGCTGCATTTGCACCGTTTTGTCAAAAACCAGCAGGACTAGGAGAGGGTGAGGGTGGGGAGGCACGAGAGCACAGTGGCCTTGTGATGTTCGAGGCTAAGCTGTGGGTGAGCAGTGAGGACGCAGCGGGACGGACCTGAGCGATGCCTTGGGAATCACTAGAACTACAGATTTTGTCATGCCAGGTCCCTACAGCAGTGGTTCTCAACCTTCCTAATGCTGGGACCCTTTAACACAGTTCCTCGTGTTGTGCTGACCCCCACTACAAAATGATGTCCTTGCTACTTCCTAACTGTAAGTTTGCTACTATTATGAATTGAAATGTAAGTATCTGATACGTAACCTCACAGAGGTCATGCCCCACAGGATGAGAACCACTGACCTAGAGCTAACCTACTCACAGGACAGCAGCACCTCAAACTCACCTGTGGCTATCAATGGTTTGTGTGTGTTTTATTGTATGTTTGTTCTTTAGAGCCTTACAAATTAGCGTAAGCTGACCATGACTATGCCATCCCCTGGCCCGCTTCCAAAGTGCTGGGTTATAGGCAGGCACACGACAGATCAGAGTGCCTGATTTGAGAAGTGCCCTTTTTTGTTTATGTTTTGGAACAGGGTCTCACTCTGTAGCTCTGGCTGTCTTGAAACTCACTGCATAGACCAGGTTGGCCTTGAACTTATAGAAATCTGCCTGCTTCTGCCTCCCAGTACTGGGATTAAGGACATACACCACCACCACCTAGCTCTAGCTAATTAATTTCTGAATTACTTATATTTATACGTGTATTTATTTATTGAGAGGTGGAAGTATAAGGTAGACAGGCAGGGCCTTCTCTAATGAGTGTGCTTATTCTTGTTAAGTTGGTTTTGTCTACAAGGCAGACTACATTAACCATGTCCTCATTTTGTCTCTTAATCACACCTCACTTCCGCTTTCTGCCAGGAGCTGAAGCAGTGTGAGACCTCAACAGATGCAAACCTTCTTTAGCAGCTGAACCTTGAACCTCCCAGCCTTCAGAGACACACCAGAGTGAGTCTCTTATGTTTATTTATAAATTGCCCAGGTTTGGGTATCCTGCTACAGCAAAAAGAAAACCAACCAACCAAGCAGACAAAACCTAAGACACATGCCCAGCCCATAAGGAATAGGGCACATGGCAGAAGCAAAATGAACCAGAGTTTGCAGCCTTAAGAATTATGGGGCTGGGGATTTAGCTCAGTGGTAGAGCGCTTACCTAGGAAGCGCAAGGCCCTGGGTTCGGTCCCCAGCTCCGAAAAAAAGAACCAAAAAAAAAAAAAAAAAAAAGAATTAAATCACAGTGCTTCAAATGTCAAGTCTAGAATCTGCCGGATGGGCAGCTAGAGGAAAGTGGGCATTTCAATAAGGCTCGGGCAAAACCAGCTATCACATACCATTCATGTTCCAGGTAAAAGCGTCTCGCAGCTTCTGCCCGTCGATCTCCATGTCCAGCCGAATGGGGACCAGTACCTCGGGCTGAGATGCATTCTCATGGATCACAGCTGGGTCGTGGTCATCAAAGCTGAAAGTGAAAGGGCAGCAGCTGTCACCCAGGGCTCCAGGCAGCACAGAAGAGGTCATCAGGAGGTCAGTCAGGGAATGCAGGGGGCAGTACAGGCTCAAGCTCGTCTATGGTTTTGTTCTCCAACAGGGCGGGGCAGTGTGCTCATGACTGGATCAGGAAGAGCCAGGAAGATGCTGCCCGAAGAGAAGACCTAGATGCGCTATCAGAGTCTGGAGCTCATGCCGACACCCCAGCCTTGGAAGGCTGAGACAATCTGCCAAGTGTGTGGGGTCATGTTGGGACACAGGGTGAGATCCTGTCTCGAAAAAAACAAAAATCACCTCTTCCCCTTAAAGCTCAGAGACTATCTCGGGCGGCGGCGGCGGCGGCAGGGGTGGGGTGGGGTGGGGCGGGGCGGGGGTGGTGGTGGTACTAAGAGCCACAGGTCAGAGCTTAAGGAGGGACCACGAAAGGCAAGTGTCTTCAGGAGACCCACTGTACTCACCAACTCAAAGCATGGCATGGACAGGGGAAGCCCTACATGTTAACTGTTCTTCTAAGAAACTGAGCGAGAGCTGTCACACATGGGGGAATCCACATGACCACGCTGGAGGCAGAGACTGGAGTGGTATGGTTGTGGCTGTAAACTGAGGAAGGGGTGAGCAGCAGCTTCCACAGCCACACCCAGAGCCTCTGAAGGGAGCAATGGCCTGCCCACACCCTCACTGTGGTCTGTGACCGTATCTCAGACCAGGAGAGACTAAATCCACAGTTTTAAGTCACTACAGTGGTTTGTTTCAGCAGCCACAGAGACTGACACGTCACCTGGGTATTGCCTGACACCCTCCAGACAGGCGTTTGGATCAAATGGAACATGTGCAGGGACAGGGACAGCCTTGCGACTGTGCCCCCAAGAGTTACACTGAGGTGTGAGGGAAGGGGAAGACTGTGAGAGAACAGAGCAGGGAGCCAGGGAAGATAGGGAAAGCCACGGATGATGTCCTGGAAGGAAGAGGACAGCGTCTGAGGCAGTGGCAGGGCAGCATCTGAGAAGGAGACTAAAGCGCGCTGGAGGATGACGGGGACCTGTGCAGAGGCCAACGCTAACTCACCACAAGGGGAAGGTTCTCTTCTTGTCCCGACCCATGCGATTCCTATTGATGGTGGTGGAGCACGGCACAGCGTCCAGATGGTGGGAGCTGTTGGGCAGGGTGGGGACCCACTGGCTGTTTCTCTTGGCCTTCTGTTCCCTGGAGAGACAGGAGGAAGTAACCCCATCAGAGCAGGGCTTAGATTCTGTTCACTGCGACGCCCTGCTCATGTTCAGTGGGCACTGCTGTGCCCGACAGCCTCCATGCTCCTGTGAGGGCATCTGGGCATTTCTTACACCGTGGGACTCCTCCTGGCGCCTGGAGGTACCTGTGTGCAAAGGCCACAGAAGTTCAGATACAGGACAGGGAATGGTGGGGAAGCCTTTAATCCCAGCACTCAGGAGGAACAGAGAGGCAGGTGGTCTCTGAGTTCCAGGCCAGCTAGGGCTACAGAGTGAAATCCTGCCAAAAAAGAAGAGAAAAAGAAAGAAATAGAAAAAAGAGAGAATAAAAACCAAGTTAGCTGATACAAGCAGGCAGGACACGTATGCTGCTCTCTGCTCTTGGCAGGGATGTAAAGCCTTTGAGCCTTGCCTGCCCTCAACACTGAACTGTAACGGAGAACTGTGAGCCAAGTAAACCCCTTTTCCTCCTAAGGTGCTTTTCTTTGGTCAGAGTATTTTACACAGCAGCAGAAATGAGGCTGAAGCCCTCAGTTATATCCCCACGCTGCGCTCACAGCCCCTGAAGACGCCGTCACTAGTGTTCCAAGGGTGCCATCTGTCCTTCCTAAGAGAGGGTGGGACTCGGTCCTCCGTGGCAGAGCCTTTAACTCTAACTTTTATTTTTGAAGGAAATTTCTAAAAAGCCAGGGCCACTAATACCCTTAATGCAAGGTCTGGGACCACCCTCTGGGGAAGGGTGGGGCAGGGGCACAGGACCGAGTTTGGTCTCAAGCACGGCAGGCCTGGCTTTGTCCTTATGATGTGCTCCCTCCTTTGAGGCCTGGGGACTCATTTGCCAGCGGACCAGTGTCTACCTCAGCCCACGTGGACATATGGCTCTAGAAGAGCGTGAAATTTTAAGTGGCAGATTCCTAAGCCCCACCCAGCAAGTGAGTGGGGTCGAACTCTGGAGAGGGCTGGCAGTTTTTGCACCCTGCAGACAACCCCAGGGCAGCTGGGCTGGTATTTAGAAACTACCGATATTCACCGTTCACCTCTTCTGTGCTGACCCTCAATTCCTGCCCTACCTCCAAGCTTCCCAAGAATCCCAATAGGGGACAGGATAGGCAGGCTTCGGGCCCTTTGTCAGGCTGACAGAGCACTATAGCTCTCCCTGTTGCTTTGGCTTCCAGGACAACAGGCCTGTACTCCCTCAGCTGGCCCTCAGCTGACACAACCGAGAAACTGTTTACCACTGTATAAGGGTTCCCAGCTGACATGTGCAAACATAAAAGTGTCACCCACGTGCACATAATTTCCGTCAGTGACTTCCTGGCGAGGTCCAGCTATCCTTATGTTCTTACCACATCCCTGAGGGGCCTTGGGGGGACGGCAAGAATCTGCTGAGCACACGTCTGCATGGCTCACCAGGCTGGATGAGTGCCACCCCTTTGGGGGCCGAGGGGGACCAGAAAGCAATCTAACAAGGAGATGAGGGAAAGCCTGGTTGGAAACGCTCCCCATAACCGCATGGCCCTGAACAATACCTCCCCTCAGCACCTTGGGGTCTGGACTTAAAACTTTCTTTTGTCTCTTGACACTCTTTTGTCACTGTTAGTCCACGCAGGCCTTTAGACCCACACCCTCGTGCATTCACTTTAGAGGTCGGTCTGCGATTAGAGGTGGGGGTCACAGTGACTGCAATGCAGCTCAATGGGAGAGTGTACACACAATTAGCAATGGGGCCCCGAGCTCCATCCTCAGCCTCACCCAGGAGAATAAGATCACGTAGATGACAATCATTCCTGCCATGTTTGTTTCCCTCCCGTATCACTAGATATGCACTGCACTCTAGTTTCTTGTACACTGTGGTCTGGGGTGCAGCTCAGAGATGGAACACAAACTCACGGGGTCCTGGGTTCAGTCACTAGCATCGCTCCAGCTCACCAAACCTACGGGCTTCTCAGTTCACGTCTGAGTCGAGGTGTGGAGACACAGATACAACACAGTACATTTACAGTGATTTGCCATCCATAACAAAAGTTCTGTTCTAGGCTGGAAAGATGGCTAACGGGGTAAATGCACCTGCTTTCCAAGTATGGTGATCGGAGTTTGAGGTCAGCCTGTTTTACAGAGTGAGTTCCAGGATAGTCAGAGCTACACACAGAGACCCTGTCTCGAAAACAAAACCAAAGTTTGGGTGGACCTGAGGATACAGGTCAGTCAGCAGAGCGCTCGCCGAGCAGGTACCAAGTCCTGGGCATAAGCAGGCATGGCGGCATGCACCTGTAATGCAAGCATTCGGGAGGTGGAGGCAGGAGGATTGGAAGTTTAACACCATGCTTAACTACATGGCCAGTTTAAGGCCAGCCTGGGCTACATGAGATGCTTCTCAAAAAAGTTCTTTTAAAGTTCCACATATACACATATCCATACATACATACACATTCATACACTATACACTACATACATACATACATACACATTCATATACTATACACTACATACATACACATTCATACACTATACACTACATACATACATACATACATACACATTCATACACTATACACTATATACATACATACCTACATACATACATTTAAATCTATTGTTTCTTTTGGGAATTTATCTAAGTCACCATTGGTTTTTTTTGATAAATGAATCCCAATTTTGGAATATTACATTTCAGAACCCAAGTCTTGGCCCGTTTCTTCAGAATTCCAAAGATACAGAAGAAACTTAGAAGCCCAGGTCAGGCAATTATGAACTCAGCGAGGAAAGGGTTGAAGGGCAGTTCAGCTCAGCTCAGTTCAGCTCACTTTAGCCTGCTCTTGAGGGTGGGAACGCCCGCCTGCCCGCGCATGTCCCCGGAGCACACTAGGATTAGAAGACGTACCTGAGGTAGGTTGGGGGCTCTGTGCTGATGGACACAGCCTTGTACTTCTCGTCATTGCCATCCAGAATCTCTTCCACCTCTGAGGCTTTCAGTAGCGTCACGCTGGTGGCCAGGGTGGTGTATCCATGGTCTGTAAGCAGAGAAGCCCCAGTGCGGTCACACTGCTGCAGTGTGATGGCTGCCAACCATCGATACAGCACATGAGGTCCTCACATGCAGGAGGCGGGAAGCGAGGTGTCAAACTCTACTGCTGAGTGCCAGCCTCTTCCAAAAGGGCGAGCAGCCTGAGGCTTGGCCTAGACATTAGAGAGGAGGAAGCCTCGGCAGGATGGATTTGAGGAATTCACCTCCTAAGAGCATTGGCTCGGAGGCAGAGATGTCCGGGGCAGCTGCAGCTCAGGGGCTGCCAGGAAGCTGCCGGACAACACCCCAGTGGGAAGAGGTCTGACACTGCCACAATCTAAACACAAAGCAAGGACGAGACAGATGAAAGATGACGACTTTTCTTTTAAAACAAGAGCCCAGAGAGTTGGAAAGAAGTGTTCGCCTCAAGCAGGAGTTACCATGCCTGAGCCAGTGCAGATGTGCTGTCTGGAAACCAAGACAGACTTCATCCAACGTGAGTCCAGCTCTTCTAGGGGCCTTTGTCAAGAGCTGCCAGTTATCTGCAGGACCTGCTCAGCTTCACAGGAGGAATCTCTCAACCACAGGGAGGGAAGGAAGGAAGGAGCACAGCAGAAAGACCAGTGCGACTTCATAGGAACTCAAGGAAGGGCAGGCAGAGCTAGGCAGGCACCATGCTAGTGACCGTCCTCCACTTGTGGCCCAAGGGATACAAACGAAACTGTTTTAGGCAACAGTGGGTCTGTTTTAGTAGTGAACAAAAGCAGCTCTGGCTCCTGCAGTAAAAGAACCCCAATTTACCACAACAGACAAAACTACATCAGCACCTACAGACGAGACAGACGACAGAGTGCTGGGGAGCACGCATGCTTGCATGCACGCACACATGCACCCAGGCCCAGGGCAGCTCTCTACAGGGTGCCTCTGCTGAGTGGAGAGCAGTTTTGCCACCTGCCAGATGGCATGCTGCAGCCACACCCAAGCCCATAATCTAGAGGCGCCAAGACTACGAAGAGCATGTGTCATGCTGAAGAGCTGCCACAGCCCAGAGCTTGCCCTAGGTTTGCTGGCATCAGATGGCTCACCTGGCAAGCCCCAGGCACAGGGCGGGCCACGGAATGGGTACATGCACGTGAGCTCAGCACGCCGGTTGTCAACATGAAGTAGTACAGACAGATGTGCTGTGGGAGGGAAGCGGTGACAGCCCCAGAGGAGAGAGGGCTGGGGCCACCGTCTACGGCCGCAAGGATGACTACAGCGACACACTCAGCAAATGGTAGCAAATCTCAGCATTCCTAAAACGTTTTGAGACCAACATGTCTTCACAGCACCTGCTACTGCCCTGGCCCAGCCCCTCACAGACCCGCTGGCCCAGCCAGGAACACACAACAGGGGAGTATGAGCCACTCTCTCCTGAGGCCCGTGTGCACTGGCAGGGTGGCCCGCCCCGGGATGCTCCCTACCGAACTGAGGTCAGGCTGCAATGAAGACACTGGAGTGAAAACGTTTTATCTCCGTGACATAAGCGAGTGGTTTTGAAACAGGTTTACAAACCCTCGTGAAGACGCACCCTTAGTGTTAGGTTTTGTTTTTTTACCATGTGACGATGCCACTATTTTCTTCCTTTCTTCCACAGTGGCTAGTCGCCGCCAGAGTGAGGGGTATCTCTTGTACAGAGAACCTCGGAACATACGCAGGTAGTTTCCCACCTATGGGTAAAGCAAGAAGGCTCATTATGAGGGTCGGGCTACCTACCACCATGCCGAGACAATGCCTCCAGACGCCGGGCTTTCAGGAGTCAGCAAACACATTCTGCTGACATCAAGGGTTCAACAGCAGTGCACATCTGGCTGGCATCTGTGTCTCCTGATCCCAGAGCTTAGTAAGAAGCTTATGATTTTGACCTGACTAGAGATGTTGGCACTTTTCTGAAATCTAAGACTCCTGTGACCTTCTTTCATCTTAAGAAGCGACTTTGATATTTTTACAAGGCAATAAACACCAAAAAGTTTTTAATTTTAGACAGATGTGAGATAATTTGTCCTGTTGCCTATGTTGCTTTGTTTAGTAATAAAACTCAAAACAGAGATGCCAAAGAATTTTCTAGAGTCTAAAAAAAGTACTGTATTAGTAATCCCTAGCCTAGCCTATAAATCACTACTTCCCCAGTAACAGCCTCAGTCTGTTTGTAGCAATACAGTAAGCACGGCCCCTGATTAGACGGAGGCCTATGACTGTTTTTAAGATGCTCTACGGTCTCACTGACTTCAGAAATGCTATCTTCAGAGTCACACTGTGGGGACAACCAATAGACGGGTGTGAGGTGTTCACTCTGGCAGTGAGTCTAGGCCTCTCTGTTCACCCATCGAGTGCTTAACGACCCTGACTTTTCCCCTAAGAGATTCTCACTATGCAGCCCTGGCTGGCCTGGAACTCACTATGTAGACAAGGCTGGCCTTGAACTCAGGATGGGCTGGCCTGCCTCTGCCCACTGAGTCCTGGGATTAAAGGTGTGCACGGCCACACCAGGCCCTCAAGTCTGGATTCTGCTTCAGAAAGGAACAGTTCTATTATTCTTTTCATCGTATCTACCTAGCATAGTGTACATTTATGAAGTGAAGGTAGTTTCTGCACTTTTCTTCCAGAAGAGATTTATGTAACCCACAGCTAGAGTGCTGAGACCAAGAGTCTATACGCAGAACAGCAAAGACTCCTGGCTGCTGTTTGGTTTGTGGGTCACTATCACCCAAAGGTAAAAGGATGGTTTCCATTCACTTTTAGAAAAAAGTTAGCGATATTGTCGATCTTTTTCCCTAGAGTCTCACTGCATAGCCCTGGCTGGCCTGGAGCTCATTATGTGGACCAGGCTGTCCTTGAATTCAGAGATTGGGCCTGCCTCTGCCTACTGGGTGGTGGGATTAAAGGCATGCACTACAAAGTAGTCTCCCATGGCTACTCTGAGGGTCGTGTACCACAAACTCTAGAACACTAGGCTGGACCACTTGGCTTTTCCTAAATCAGTCTTTGTTCTTTCTGAAATACAAAATAAAGATTCTGGACTTGGGCATTCATTTCTTCAAAGTCCTGTGACTCCTGTGGCAAATGACAGGATGACAGGGACATAGTCATATCCGCTGCAGACGTCCTCCCAAAGCAGCTCCACAGAGGTCAGAGACACTGCTAGTGTGCTGCATCTGTCCCATCTGTCTAAAACTGAATCCATCATCCAGACAATACTGCAGACAGAAAATACTATATGACCCTGTGCTCTTCCCAAAATCAAAGCCAGGCTCCAAGGAGTGAGAAACCACCCATTTTGGTCTTGGGGATAACTATTCTCATTCAACTGGGAAGGCAAAGAGTCAAGAGCCCAAAAGGAGGCTGTGGTTGGACTTCTAAAACCGAAAACATTCGATGACAATTACCTCAAGAGACATGTATTTCCAGTTTAAACATCTCGGATGCATGAGAAAAATAAAACCGGTCAAGAGTACTCAGTGCAAGAACACGTGTTCAGTGCGCAAAGGCTCAGGGCTCCCCAGCATGAGAACTGAGGAAGGCAGGAGAAGAGAGTGGCGAGAGGGTAAGGAGGCACAGCAAGCTGTCCCGAGGTTCTTCCCACATGACCAGGAGCTGTCTCTCAATTGCTCCACCAGATACGTATTTTCTTTTCAAAACTACCCCCAGCCTCTTAGAGCTCAGGCCAGATTTACTCTTTCACTGGTCAGTTCAGGGAAGCGTCTTTCAACAAATTCTCCTGCATAGATTGTTCCTTATGTACTGACCTTGCATTTGCACAAATGCCTACTGGCCAACCAGCACCCTTCCGAGCCACAGGAGATGGCCGGGCCCTGACTGCACGTCCCCAGCACTGCCACCTTGGAACAGTAGCAGAGGTGATGGTGGGAACAGTCATGGCAGCCTGCACTTTTTGTTTAATGGAAAAAAGTGAAAGCAGAAATGCTAAGTCTAGATGTTTCTGACAATACTGGTCCCACTACCTGATTCAACCAACACCCTAATGGAGTATAAGACACTCAACAGCTGCCAGGAGGTAACTGCTGGCAGTTTGAAATGGCATTAGTTAGCTCTCTAGGGTGGGCCCTACCTCCTTACACATGCTATATGTCTACTGGTTAATATTCACATATTGAGGGGTTGGGGATTTAGCTCAGTGGTAGAGCGCTTGTCTAGCAAGCGCAAGGCCCCCAGCTCCGAAAAAAAGAAAAGAAAAAAAATTTCACATATTGGAATTTTATGGTTTTTTTTTTTTCTTTTGAGACTACGTAGACCAGGCTGGACTCAAACTCACCCTCTATTCTACCTCTGGAGTGTTCAGGTTAAAGGTGCAGCCTAGTGCTTGGCCACCCACAGCTTAAAATACAAAAACAAAACAAAAACAAAAACAAAAAAAAACAATAAAGAAAAAGAAAGAAAGAAAAGGAAACATAAACGGGATGTGGTGGCACCAAGTGCTTTGATCCCAGCATTTGAGAGGCAGAGGCAGGTGGATTTCTGTGAGTTCAAGGTTAGCCAGGTCTCAAAGGGGAGTTGCAAACCAGCCAGGGTCACACAATGAGATCTTGTCTCAAAGAGAAGGGGGGAGTGGAGACATAAACTGGTTGGCGGTTGCCCTTAGATGGAAGAAAGCTAGTTTGAGACAATCTGTTTTAAAAAAGAAAGAAAAGAAACTTCATACATTTGGCTGGTCTGTAGGTCTAATTGTAGGGTTTTTCTAAGACAGTGGTTCTCAGCCTTCCTAATGCTGTGACCCTTTAATACAGTTTCTCATGTTGTGATGACCCCTCACCATAAAATTCTCCCGTTGCTACTTCATAACTATAATTCTGCTAGAGTTACAAATCATAATGTCACTATCTTATATGCGGGATATCTGATGTGGGAGCCCTATGAAAGGGGTAGCAACACACAAGAGCGAACCTAA
Source organism: Rattus norvegicus (assembly GCF_021556685.1). Classification (NCBI taxonomy): domain Eukaryota; kingdom Metazoa; phylum Chordata; class Mammalia; order Rodentia; family Muridae; genus Rattus; species Rattus norvegicus. The sequence continues at coordinate 13,516,684 of NC_141553.1, read as the reverse complement.
GGAACTATGTCCACTTAACTGAACAGGGGCTGTCTCTTCTAGTTATGAGTTATGGGTTAGCGATCCTTAGATTTATCCCCTATAAAGACTCAAAATCAGTTCACAGATCTCCAAAATGTTAGTGCTTCTGGCCTTGGGGCCTCAACCACTCAAAAGCAAACATCCTCCTCCAATCACTTTCTACACATCATAAAACTTATGCTACTGCACTCCACCACAGAAACAAGGACACAAAGGGGAGGAGGTTTTCCTAAGCCTCAGGCTTACAACTAGAGGTTTCAAGACCATGGCAGTGGGGTGCACGAGAGCTGCCGAAGGGCTCAAGGGCAGTACTGCACCTCCAAGCACCCAGGGGCTTCCCAAACATCCTTTTTCCATTTGCCTAGAGTGAACCGGCTCGATGCTCTAAGCTCTAAGCTAGGGCAGATGCTTAGGGTCGGATGTTAAGTGGGTAAGGAAACCTAGAGGCCACGCCCACCAGGCCACGCCCCAGCTGCGAGCACGAGCCCGCCTCCGCGATGAATGGAGGCGCGCACTCGGGGAGCACTGGCCCGCCCCGGGATTCGAGCCGGCCAGCCGCTGCTCGGGAAGCCGAGAACGCGCCGCGGGCTACCTCGGAGCCGATCATGTAGAACTCCCCGTCGTCCTCCAGCTGAAACTTGACGGGCTTCTGCCCGAAGGTCTTGCTCAACGCCATCATCATCATGGCGGCGGGGGAAACTGGCAGCCGGGGTCGAGCTGGAAAGAATCCGGTGGGCTGGGGCGGGGCCGAGGCGCGTCGGACCGAAAGGAACGGAGGCCGGGAGGTGAAGGACGGACAGGGCGAGCCGGGCAAACCGGGAAGGCGCTCGCGTCACTACTAGGTTCTTAAGCCGTCTCTGCGAAGAGCAGGCCTCCCTCCGTGCGCATGCGCGTGGGGGTGCTGACGCTAACGTGCGCGCCGCCGCCTGCGCGAGCGCGTTCCCGCAGGCCCTTAAAGGGACCCGAGCTTCTTTTGCTTCCAGGCGGGTATGGAGGGAAACTTCTCAGCGACAGAAATAGCCACTGAGGTCCTGACTCAGGCGGTGGCTTTTCTAGTGGCACAGCCTGAGATGGCACTCCGCCCTGGGATGAAGGGAATAAATGAGATGTTAAGCGGGGAGAAGAACCGCTCCATCTGGAGCGGGGTGGGCATGGCGACCCCAGGCCGGCCAGGTTCTCCACCCGAAGGTGCGCTAGGAATAGCTAGCTATCCGCTGCAGGCCCACAGCTATTCCCGAGGCAGTAGGGATGGGAAGAATAACAGTACTGGATGGAGGTTGGTACTATTCAAAGATCTATATAATGTGCCAGGTGACCGGGAAGAGACACTTGCCTTCCTTCCTTACCTCTGCAAGCTTGGTGCCCACAAGCCCAGTCCTGTTCTGTGCCTCTGCCGGCCTTGGGCCTTAACAGCCCCGAGGCAAGACAGAGCTTCTGGAAAGTGTCCAAGCAGTCCACCCTCTGTTGAACAGAGCCTTGACTCCAAAATGTTTAAGTAATGTTTATTGTAGCGCTATTACAATAGCTTAAGTTATAGCCCAGCCTAGGTAGAAGAATGGTTGAAGAAAATGTAATCTAGGCAGGGTGTCGTGGCTAGCCCCAGCACTCGGGAGGCAGAGACAGGAGGATTTCTGTGAGTTATAGGCAAGTCTACACAGTGAGTTTCAGGACAGCCAGGGGTAGGTAGAGAAACTGTCTCAGAAAAAAATAAAATAAAATAAAGCAAAAAGAGTGAAATGTGTGTACACGACGGAATTATTTTTTCAGCCCCCAAAACGAAATCGTTTTCAGGAAAATGGATGCAACTGGAGATAATCGTATTAAATCAAGCCAGTCTGAGAAAGACAAATAGGTTTTCTCTCCTTTGTGCTTTCTAGATTTCACATAGATTCATAAAATATGTACTACACAGAACATGAAAGAAAAGTGACATTGTGTATGGGAGCAAAGGGACTAACAGGAGAGGGAGGGGGGATAGGGGAAGTGGGGTATGGGAGGGGGAGGATGTACAAAATATAAATACCTTTAAGAAAGTGGAAATCAAACTGGCCAGTTTCATAAGGGTCAGCCTAATGAGACCATAGTTGTGACTAGGGTCCTTAGGAAGGAGATGTTAACTAGGAAGGGCCGTGGTAACCAGGAGTTTGCCCAACTGTCCTCACAGCCACGGGAACCAGAGTGTTAAGGGCCAGGCATGGTGGTTCACACTTTTAATCCCAGAACTCCAGAATCCTAGGCAGGCAGACCTCCGTGAGTTCCAGGACATGATGTGTGAGACCATCCCTTCCCCCAGGTAATTAGGCACGATCGGATAAAATGACTACTGCTTTGGAGGATGACTTCAAGGGACAAATGAGACAAGAAGCCAGTTAAAAAGTCACTGTGGGTGTGCCTCTATTGGTTCAGGGACTAAACGTTGGCCCTAGCCCCAGGGAAACAGTCTTAGGGGGACGAAGGCTTTAGCCTAACTCCCAAATCTTTTTTTTTTTAAGCATTCTTTTTTTTTTAATGAAAGGATTTTTTTGTTGTTGTTGTTTAAGATTTATTTATTATATGTAAGTACACTGTAGCTGTCCTCAGACTCACCAGAAAAGGACATTGGATCTCATTACGGATGGCTGTGAACCACCATGTGGTTGCTGGGATTTGAATTCAGGACCTCTGGAAGAGCAGACAGTGCTCTTAACCGCTGATCCATCTCTCCAGCCCCTAACTCCCAAATCTTGACTGCAAGTTGCACAAGAGAAACTCCAAGGCAGGTACTTAGAAAACACTCATGTTTAATGACAGTCTCGGCTTTCTTAAAAAAGGCTTTATACACTGTATACACATTTACATGGCTTTGGGAGGCACTGGTGCTGGGAAGAGGGAAGGCGCCAGGGAGAAATGGCCCAGGGCAAGGCTGTGAGGTATGTGAGGCCTCTGAGGCTCTGGGAGGAAGCAGCTGCCTCCCTGGCTGGCTGTGTCGCTTTTGGCCTATGTTCCAGGAAAAACTCGTCTGAATATAATCAGTCCAGTATCTCTCCAGAGCCAACTTAACCAGGAGAGATACTGGCCCAGGTCCTTAGCTGTGGCAGCATGGAACCCTGGGCATCTCCTTACCATGGTACCCTTGGCATCTCATTACCAACACCACTACCAACAGGGACCTCGTTACAGAAACAGAATGAAGACACTGTGGTTCCTGAATTCCTGTGGGGGTTCTTTGTGGGACAGAGATGGAGGCTTGGCAGTCAAGTTGACTGTGGATTACTGGTAGCTGACATATTGTCAGCCCAAGACCTCCCTTATTTTTAAGTAATGTCAAAGCCTTTGCCTTCTCTGAGACAGTTGTTGGCAGGTGACCATGGCCAGCATGGTCCTCCCTGCAAACAGTGGCTGCACCCCAACCCACTCCCCTGAGGAGACCTAGGCCCCGTCTGTCCCATGCCTGAAGCCCAGGTCCACAAATATGGCTGTGGCTCTCTTTAATGATATAAGTGCCCTGAATGCATCTGAGGTGTTGTCAGCGGAAAGTGTTGGCGGGCTCTGCACAGTCAAAGAAGTCGGGACCTATGGGTCGAGGGAAACTTTCCAGGACTTTCACCTTCACAGGGTCAAACTTCCAGTAGAGATGGCCACGAAGGAAGTAGGCATAGCCTGAAGAGAGAAGGAAGTCAGTTGGTGGATACTAAGCTCTGCGCAAACCCGTCAGGCTGGGTACAGGCAGACACCATGCAGGCTTGGGTCACTAGTGAATTTTGGGAATCTGCCAAGCTAGGCATGGTAGCTTCGTGTCCCCACTCCCTGCAATCAGAAGGGAGAGGCAGGGGCATCCTTGGCTACACACTAAGTTTGAAGCTAGCCTGGACTCTAAGAGACTCTGCCTTCAAGCTCTAGAGCTTGCTTTTCTACAACCTCCTTTCCTTCCTGGGGACCTTTCTGTCTGCCCCAGGTCCAGTAGGGACTGGGAAACTCAATTCTTATCTTTCAGAAAAGGAAATACTGCTCCTGTTACCAGGCTCCCCCTTACTCCCACACCACACAAGGCAATGCCAGAGATACAGAGCTTGAGGCTACTCCAAGTAGTTCTCCCAGTGAGACCCGGGGTTGGGAGCCACAGAAGCAGGGGAGAGTAGCAAGCAAGAGAGTTCTCTGCACTTAGGAGTAAGCCCAGTGGCTCAGTGGCTAGGAGCAGGGGGTAATAGGAGTCCTGGCTCTACCATTGTTCATCCGGTAAGTTTAGTGACCTTCTTGCCCCTCTGACACTATGCTAGTGAGAGCTGTTTTTTATTTTTCTTTTCTTTTTATTTTCAGAGCTGGGGACTGAACCCAGGGCCTTGCTCTTGCTAGACAAGCGCTCTACCACTGAGCTAAATCCCCAACCCCTAGTGAGAGCTGTTCTGGTCAGGCATGATGATGCACACCTTCCATCCCAGGCAGGTTGCTATGAGTTCAAGCCCAGCTTGGTCTACAAGGCAAGTCCCAGGTTAGCCCAAGATCTAGTAAGACCAAGCCTCAAACAAAGAGAGCGGTCGTGATGGCAGAAGGCTGTTCTGAGACCTACTTCAGACATGTAAGGAGTGTGGTGCCGTGCCTGAAGCACTGTCCACCCTTGGTAGGCACAGGCTGTGGCCAACAGCCCTGGGCAAGTCTGTGTACCACTTTGGCCTTCCGTTTCATTTTTAACCCCGGGTTGGGTGGGTGGGGTGGTGGGCATAACACTGATTGGCTGCCAAGAAGGGAGACAGCAGCACTAGACAGAGGATCTGTGAGGATCTTATGGGTCTTATGAAATCTGAGCCTGGAGGGTTGGGTTGGGAGTGGGGGGACTCACTTCCCTCCAGTTACCGTAGCCTCAACTCACCCTCAGCATCCTGGAAAGCAGCATCAATCTCAGAAGGTACCCCCCGCCAGTCAGTGGTACGTCGGGGCACCGGATTGTCCACTCGTTGGGTTCTGGGGTGGAAACGCCAATAGTCTCCACCTCGGAAGAAGTAGATCTTGTTCTTCTCAGGACCCCAGACCAAGGCAGCATGGACCGGGGACCCCTGCAGGCCCAGCTTGGAGAGTGGTGCGGGGCCTAGGACTGGCTTCTCACCGTCATATACCCAGTACTGAGCACCTGCAAGAGAAGGGACCCTGTCGGGAACTTCCAAACCACCACTGCCACACCCAGTCACTGTGGATCTGCCTGGCCACCATCAGGGACCCTCTCGGCCTGTTTCTTTTGTCTGCAGAACATTGCTGGCCAATAGTGCTGTCTCAACAACTCTAGCCCAGGGGGATGTCAGAACTAGCTGGGATGAGCTTGGCTGAGAAAGATAAGCTTGGGTTCAATAAGCTCAAATTAAGGTTATTCTGGTCAACAGAGGACTGGCCATTGCAGATGTCTGCTGACCACCCCGGAGTCCCAGCCCCTGTAACTCAGGTCCCCTGGCTGCCTTGGAATGAATATACAGGGTTCTCATGCCTCACTTGAGTTTGTGAAGTCCTGCCACCTGGAACAGTTCTAGGCTGTCACCGCTGCCAGATGAGAGTTGAAATCACGGGCTCCAGAGTCACTATGCCTAGATCAGTTTCCCGCCCTGCTCTTTCTAAGCTTCACTCCTTAAGTGAGTCATTCTGCCTCTGAGCCTAAGTCCTCATCGCTAAAGCCCCACCCCACGCAGTACCTTTAGGGGTTGACTATAACAGCGCGCAGCCGCAGTGTGCAAGTCCGCGCTACTGCTGAGACTCTCAGCTGTGCCCAAGGAGTGAGCCCCACTCTTTCTTGGCTCGAAAGTCTCAGGGCACCATGTCCCTACCCACTGTGTCCCCGAGTCCTCTGTCACTATTCCTGGCTGACTTCCAATCCCCACTCACCTTGGAAGAACCAAATCTGGCCCTGGGCATCCTCAAAAGCTGCATCCACAGGACTGGGTAGTCCCTGCCAGTGCCGAGAGGCCAGAGCAGGATACCCAGGCTGCAGTTGCCCACTGCGCAGCCTCCACACAAAGCCCGCCTTGAAGAAGAAGAGCTCGCCTCGGATGGTGGAAACTGCGTCAAAGGAGGTCTCACAGACTTCTGGAGGGACTTCCGGCTGCGGTGGGATAGAGGAGCCTGAATAGAGCATATACCGGAGCCAGCCGGGCTGAGGAGGGAACAGGTGGGGTCTCACCTCTGTCTTCCCCACCGCCTCCTTCTTACCTCCTGCAGTGCAATCTCATTGGTATCTGTCCCAGCCTGGGAGCTCAAGGTTGGGGTTGGGGAGGTGGGGGTCAGCTGGGGCCGGCCATAGAGGTGCTGGATGCCCCTCCGGTCATCTGGGCTAAGGCTCAGAGGGTAGCGGAAGGTGTAGAAAGGGGACATGAGGGCCTTAGCTGCTGTGGTGTGTTGCAGGCCCAGAACATGACCAAATTCATGAGCTGCCACTTGTAGCAGGTCTGTGCCTGGAAAGGGAGAGGGGGTGAGTGAGGTGGCGGACCCCACCGCCCGCCACCCGTGGCCTGATAGATCTCTAGACCCCAGTTTAAGTGCTCCTTAGTTGCCTCATCTGGAAGATGGGTCTACAGCACATACCCTTGTCCCCAATAGTCCAAGTCTCGTCATAGTCAAAGTGTACATCCCCTTCTCGGTGGGTCTTAGGGAAGAAGGCATGGGCCAGGATGCCCCCAGGCCCATCGAATGGCAAGTTGTCCCCATGCCAGTACCTGGGGGGCAGGGGTGGGGAAGAACACAGTGAGAGGCCTCGGACAATGGAATGTGCTCCCAGAAAGGTCCCAGGCCGAGGGGGGTCTCACCTGGTGAAGTCAATCATGATGTCAGCGCGTCCCTCGTGCACCTCGGTGAAAGTGAGCGGAGTCACCTCACTCCATACCCGGAGGGCCTCTGCCACCGTCTGCCGCACCTGCTCCCTTACAAGTTGCCATGGGAACCGGAGGATCCTGGGGGGAGGTGGAGGGGCCTGGGCATGGGGTAAGGAAGCCCCTGAGGACGGACTTGAGGAGTCAAGCCTCCCCCGGAGCTGAGTGTAGTGACTCAAACCTTTCTTCCCAGCACTGGGGAAGCTGAGGCAGGAGGATGTCTGTGAGTTTGAGGCCGTCTTGGCTATTATGGGAAAGCCTGACTCACCAACTCCCCCCCCAAGAAAGAAATGTCGGCCTCTGGATGATCAGTGGGTGTGTGTACTCAGGGCTGGGGCCAGGCTCGTCCTGGGTGTCGAGTTCAGGGAGCTGTTTCTGGACATGTGGGTTCACTTTTGTATGGGTTGGGTCTGTTTAGATAGATACACTGAGTGGGATGGATGCAGGGCCAGGGATCCCAAGACCTGACAACTCACCGTGAGGAACTTGTTCAGAAATTGTGCACCTCTAACTCACCTCCAGTGTCATGTGACCCTAGACCACTGCTCCTCAGCTTCCTCGCCACCTGCTGAGGGACCTCCTATGTCACCAGCAAGTAGCCCACCATTACTTGTGTCCACCCACAAAAGGCCCGAGTTGTTATGGTGGAGTTGAGCAAACTACCAGAGCCGTGGCTTTCTCTGTCGTATTCACTACAGGACCCAGGCTTGGACTCTCTACTAAAACCTGGGTGAGGGGTTGGGGATTTAGCTCAGCGGTAGAGCGCTTGCCTAGCAGGCGCAAGGCCCTGGGTTCGATCCCCAGCTCCGGAGGAAGAAAAAAAAAAAACCTGGGTGAAATCTTCCCCAGGCTCTTTTGGCTACCAGAGAACATAATCTCTGTGTGTGTCTAGACTAAGGTTCCAGGTTCATGGATGGCTCAGGGGAGGAGAGTCAGTGGGCATGCAGGTCTGCGCGTGATGTGAATGAGGTCTTGGGGCATCTCAGGATAAAGGCATAAAGATAACATACAGTCCCCTGCCTTCTGGTCCCTACCTATAAGTGAGGTCTGTCTTCTCCCAGCGCCCTCCCGACAGTACGAAGCGCTTCTGCCGGTTTCGGGCATTCAGTACATCCGGCGGGTCAGGCACACCACATCGTAGAGGTCTGGAGCTACTAGCAGGACCAGGGACCCAATGGGAGGCGGGGACAGACGGCAAGCTATTAGGCAGAGCTGCGGGCAGGAGCTGAGGCACTCTCTTCACAGGGCGGTGACGGTGATTCTCCTAGGCAAGAAAAGACAATGCAAGAATCGAGTCAGACTTCAGATCTCCAGGGCCTAGGGGTTGAGATGTAGTTCTTTAGCACAGCAAGCTTAACCCAGCCCCATTGGATTGCTGGGCAAATGGAGGCGCTGAAAAATGTGCTGGCACAAGGCTGTTGATCTGACCGAGGAGGTCTAGACGGGAGCCCATTGAAACTAGGGGAAGATGAGATTATGAAGCCCTAGCTGCATTCTCCACATATACCCAGAAAGCTTCTGAGCACGTTCCCCCAGCATAGAGAGGCTGCATGCAGCCTGCAGTACGGCCCTTGGCTTCCTTACCTCACAAATGGGGATGAGACTCCCCATAAGTGTTGCTATGAGAACCCAAGGTGATACTCGTTGAACGTTTAGCATGGGTTCCTTGGGCACCAAGTAACTGAGGTTTCTTGTGGCGTACGTGGGATGCTGGCCATTGAATTCAGGACACACTGCACTTGTGCCCTACCTCTGAGACGCACGCCACCCATCTGAGGCCCCAGTTCTAGTAGAGACATCCTGCCAGATCTGTGACTTCCGGCCCCTTTAACGCACGGAGGGACAACCAGTTCCCACCCTGACCCTCCTTCTGTTCTCCCTCCAGGGAAGTGGTTCCAATTCTCCATTTCTGGGAAAGTTACAACGCACCGGGTGCCTCCCAGGTAATTTGCACAGGTAATCCTGAACCCTTACCTGGGGACCCCCTTAGTGTCACAGTGAAGATGTGGACCAGGTTCTGTATGACCGGCCACAGATTCCTCTTCTCAACTCTACCAGGGGGAGTCAGTGACCCTCTCGAAGAACAGCAGGGTGCTGTCATCCCCCAAAGCCTCTTCTAGCTCAAAGGTCCCTCTTCTCTGACACCCACTAAAGCTGGTAGAGCAGCCACGAGGAAAGGAGGAAAGACAATGGACCTGAAAACCCTTGCCATCTCCACCATGGTCCCTTCCACATCCCTCCCCACTCCAGGAGGCAGCAAGGTCATGGCCAGGAGCTCTGAGCTTCTGAAAGCTGAATTCTAGTCAATGGAATTCAGACTTCACTGCTTAAGCCCTGCCCTCCCTCCCACACTTGGGAATCCCCTCTTCCCAATCTCAATCCTCCCAGGAGTCCCCTCTTCCCAACCCCAGTGCTCCCGGGACTACTAGGATTTAATGGGCTACACTGGTGAGCTCAGAGAACCGCTGGTCTCATCTATAGCCAGGGAACGGGAATGAGAGTTTGGGGAACGGTTATTAGTCTAATTTTATCCCAAATCCCCAACACCCCAGAACACGAATCAGAGTCCAGAGAAGTTAAAGACCTCACCCGGGATCACACAGCAAGCCAGACAAGAGCTGGGCTCAGCCCTGGGGCTTACCGCCTCTCCTCAGAACTTACCCCGACTTGGCTCCCCTCCAAGATTGCACATTCCTAAGCAGCATTTACGTTTCTAGTGCATTCTCTCTTTCTCAGCTAGCAGCCTTCCTCTGGCCTGTCCCCCTGAGAGAGACCTGACTCACTCTGCCCCACCCTCTCTGGCCTGGCAGCTGCCAATCCACAGCCTCAGACGCACTCAAGGGACTCTTGGCTGACCCAGTCTCCCGGCAGGACATATCTCAGACCCTCAAGGTCAGTCCTAGGAGTAACTCCCAGCCCAGACCGTGGGAGGAACCTAGTGAAAGGTAGTTAAGAAAGGGTCCCAGACTAGGAAACCACTGGGGAAGACCAGGCTGCTGGTCTCAATTCGCTTTCAGTCTAACGGGAATGAAAACTGGTCAGTAGGGAGTCACTCGGCTAGGCTGTGAGGAGACAGCAGATCAGCAGAGAAGTCAAGGAAATAGCCCGAACCTCACTGGTACACGGACCACCCTGTGCTTCTGCCTAACCTCTTCTCCCACCCATCCCTGCTGGCTCCAGAAGGGAGGGGAGCGCCTCTGGCCGCTAAGTTGTGGAGCTGGGGGATGGGCTGAATAAATATTTACCGAGCTCTTTTGGCCCGGCTGATGGCAGTCTAGGGATAAAAGCGTTAGAGGTGACCGACCCTCTCTTTGCATCCATAGAGTGACAAATCCTCCACTCAGACCCCATCCCAGGCTTGCCCCTGAGCCCTGTATAAGCAAGCAGAATGGCTTGCCTAGGTTTTTTCAATCCTAAATGCACAACAGGAGGTACCAATGCTCCTTCCTGCTTTGTTCCCTTATTAAGAAGTCAGGGGAAGTGCAATTCCCCAGTGCATGAGTTCAATCGATGGCTTATGTGTTGGGGGGGTGGGTGGGCAGGGGGACCGCGGATTAAGGACTCTGCTCCAAGCTCTAGGGCAGGTCACTCCATACTTTACTTGAGCAGGTCCTGATCCACGATACCCACTCCCTTTTCCAAACTCCTTTGCTTCCGAGCCCAGTGTGCAGCAAAACTGGCAGATGGACCAGTATGGCTGGACCGAGGGACCAGTCCTGGGACACCTGCCTGTCATAGCTTCCTCCCATCATTCCTTGAGCTGGCTGGCTGCCTCAGCTGGCCACCGAGGGCAGGGTAACCAGTGGGCATTGTAGATCCGTAGTGGTCCCAGCTGCAGCCTCAGTCCAGTCACTACTCAGACAGGTGCCTGAGAGACCAGGCTGGAAGAAGGATGAAGTCTTTGGGACACGCAGGCTGTGAGCCCCTCGATCCTCTTCTCCCCCTTTGCCTCTTTGCGCCCCCTTTCCTTCCCCCCTTTGTGCTTTTGTTCCCCGAAAGGCTACAGCACTCAGTTTCAGAGTCCCCTTTGATTCTGACTGTCACCTGATGCTCTCACACACAGTCTCCTCAGGTGCATTTTCTGTCGGCTCGCAAGTCTCCCAGACTTGCCTCCTGCAGGTTGAGGCACCTCTCACAACTTGGGCCCCATTTTCTCCTTCCTATATTCTCTATCCGTCGTACACACCTTGCAGGGGTGCTCACTGGAACCACACTCCCGGAGGCTGCCCCTTTTTACCCCCTCCCCCCGGACTTGCTTTGCTTCATTCCTGTGATGAACAAGGGGCCCTGGCATCCACTCCCTCTGCTACCTCTATCAACACACACTCCAGCATCCCTAGCTGGGGCTGGAGAAGCCGGTCCCCAAACTGAGTCCAGCGCAGAGTCGCGCCTCACCAGCCGCATACACGCGCCACTTGCACATCGCCAGAGACTGGGACGCTCATTAGCATGTTCAGAGAGACCCAGAAGGCATTTCGGGGATCGACTGCACTGAGGTGCAGGGCGCTCGGTGGGTCAAGCTCAGCCAGTGGGCCCAGCCCGCGTGCCCAGCCCTCCCTCGGGGAGAAGTGGCGGGCACTCACCGGTGGCCTGGCCCGGGCCATCAGCTGCGGCGGCAGGAGAAGCAGCAACAGGAGCAGCAGAGGAAGCGGGAGCAGGAGGGCGCGCGAGATCGCGCGGAGGAGACAGGCGGCCCGTGCCATCCGCCCCGGGGCTGCTGGGCCTGCTGGGCCAGGCTGGGCCACCGCCCCTTATAGCATTCGCCCCGCCCCCGCCGGCGCCCGGACCGCGCCCCCACCGCCCCGCCTTCCCCTGCCTTTTGTTCTAAACTCCACCGGCCAACAACAGCCGTCCGGGTTAGGGAGGAGTGCCCGGAGGGGCTGGATCCCTTAGAACTAGTGAGAGCCCGGGAGAGCACAATTCTGCTCTTCCAAGCCCACTTCAGAAGTCTCATCCTCCTCCAGGTCTCCGTGGTGACTTGACTTCTTTTAGCCTGTGGCAGGTGGTCGGATCCCCAATCCAAACAGCCCTAGCTAACAGGAAGGTGGTACAATAGCTCCCGCAAGGAGCGGGATATTGGAATATGACCTCGGGGGGAAACTGAGGCAGAAGTTGGCCAGCCTCACATCTTAAAACAAAACAGAGACGCGTCTAGGAAGACGCGTATAGAAAGATCGGTGGTTGGAAGCACTTGTTGCTCTTGCAGAGAAACCCCAGGTCCGGATCCTACCACCCACAGGGTGGCTATCCTAGGGTCTGATGCCTTCTTCTGACCTCCACTGACACTTGGCACACACTGGTGTGTATCAGACCAGAGACAGTCAGCGAGGATCTTGGAGGGAGGGGCCAGACTTTTCTGTACTAGCAGACAGATGACTGGGAGGAGAGGAGCAGGGATGTTTGAGTTGGACATTGGAATCTCAGGTTGTTCCCTGGCCAGGGGGCACACTGGCCAACAGGCTTTTCCTGACCAGTCAGGCTCAGTCATCTGAAACATGGACAGCATCAGAGCTGAGAGGGAGGTCCGAGTGCTGAAAACAGTTTAACTAATCTCTGCAGGGGGTGTCCAACTGGGCAGGGTACCCTCTTGGATGACAACATCTCTACTGGGCACTGCAGGGCTCTTCTGCCAGGCCTTCTTTTCTCTGCTAAATTCTGGTGGACCAGTACCGCCCTGAGCCGCTGAAAGGTGCAGGGCACAGAGTGGTGAGTTTTACTTGGCCATCTGTAATCTTTTAAAAAGCCTCTCCTTTAAAAAAAAAAAAAAGATTTATTTATTATAAAAACGAGTACAGTGTAGCTGTCCTCAGACACACCAGAAGAGCGCATCAGATCCCATTATAGATGGTTGTGAGTCACCATGTGGTTCCTGGGAATTGAACTCAGGACCTCTGGAAGAAGTCAGTGCTCTTAACCACTGAACCATCTCTCTAGCCCAAAGCTTCACACCCCCCCCCCCCCGGAGCTGGGGACCGAACCCAGGGCCTTGCGCTTGCTAGGCAAGCGCTCTACCACTGAGCTACTAAATCTCCAACCCCAAGCTTCACCTTTTAAAGGCTGCCATTTCTTCCCATCGTCATCCCTCCTCCCTTCCCGCCCCCCCCCCCCGCCTCTTTTCTTTCTTTCATGACAGTCTTCTATGCATACATGTAGCCCAGGCAGACCTCCAGTTCAAGACTCCTGTCTTAGCCTATCTGACTGGTAGGATTTCAAGCTTGTATCGTCATATCTAGAAATTCAAGGTCTGGTTCAGCCTCATCTCAGCAGCATTGGTCAAGGAATCATAAAATGGATGAGGTACTCATGTTTCCCCGCCCCCCAACACACACACACACATAAGAGAGGGTTTCTCTATGTAGTCCTGGTACTCACTCTGTAGAACAGGCTAGTCTCGAACTCAGAGATCTGTCTCTATTAAGGGAGTGCACCCCCATCACCCAGCTCTCATAAATTTTCTGATGTGTATAAAAGTATAGCATTTTAAAAACAAACTGTTTATTGGATGCAATGGCGAATGCCTTTCATCCTGACATTTGGGAGACAGAGACAGGTGGATCTCTGTGAGCCTGGTCTACAGAGTGAGTTCCAGGACAGCCAGACTAGATAAAGACTCTGTCTCAACAAAACAGCCCCCAAACACTAGAACATTTATTTGTGCAACCTAAAAAGCCTTCAGTGTTGCCAGGGATACGTGACCCTGTTTTGAAGAACTTATAGCTTACCAGACAGAGCGACCTCCCCAACCCCCCACATTGCCCCACATTAGCCCACCTAGTAGAGGATCTGAAAGGGCAGAAGGGTAAATTTATCCAGGTGGGCGAGCCACTGAGGCCCACAGAAGGAGTCGAAGCTGCAAAATGTTATCACTTGCCCACTGGATACCACATAAGCAGAGACCAAAAACACAAACGAGTGTGGGGGGTCTAGAGGGAGCCTAGCACCTTTTGAGGGAAGACTAGCTTGTCTTTTACCTACTCACCTCACCTGAAAGTCTACTCTGCAGGTAGGTGGTGATTCTAGTCAGGAAGAGAGTTGAGGTCTTAGTGAAAGAAGCCTGCTGCAGAGGCTGCTGAAAGAAACCAGGTTTGGGACACCAGAGTGGACGATGCGTGGTTTTAAATAGTTTGGACTCGCTGTTCCTGAGGCTTTTGAATTTTTCGTGCCAGGCGAGCTCTATTGTCACAGTAAAGGCTACAGAAGAGGAGAGAGAAGTCGAGGCACCTGTGCCCACTCTACTCTGGCCAAAGGTTATTATTCTTTGTTTTATTTTGTTTTGTTTTGTGGGAGTCAATTCTGTGTAGCCCTGGAACTCGGTCTGTAGACCAGGCCGGCCAGGAACACACCAGATCCACCTACCCATGCTCCCCCAAGTGCTGGGGTTACCGGTGTGTGCTACCACCAACCGGATCTTTTAACCTTTTTTTCTCTCTAGAGGTTTTGACTTGATCCCAGCCGAAGGTCTCTGAGAAAAAGACTGTAAAAATCGAGTTCCAGAGGACAGGGAAAGGAAAGGCCTTTGGTGGATCCTGGGACGGTTACTGTCAAATTCTGTCTTGTGATGGGACTCAGAAAGCACAGCCTGGCCTGGCATCTCCATTTCCTTCTCTGGTGGTCTCTGTGCCTCTTTTTTCTCTCCTTGGCTTCTGGCAAACCCCTATTCCACTGTTTGGGTTCTGCGATGGTCCTAACAGAAAGACCTGCCCTCGCTGCCCCTGCCTTCCGCTTTCCAAAGCTCAACGGAGTCCCCAGGACTCTAGTAGCTCCGCCCTGCATTAGGATGGCTCAGGAGCTCTAAATCCAGGAGGTTACTGGAAGGGCGAGCTTAGGCCCCGCCCATTTGCGGGGGCGTTCCCAGAGGCCCCGCCTCAGATCCCGCCCATTTCACCTGACTCTCGGGACGCTGCCGCGTTAGTTCTCCGCACCGAGCGGCTGCCACGGTCCACGCTTCTTACTCATCTCCATCTTGATCCCACCGCTGTCATGCCACGAGGAAGCCGCAGTGCGGCTGCCAGGCCGGCCAGGTGTGAAGGGGACAGGGACCCCGTGGGGACGGGTGAGGGAAGCGTGGGTACTCTCCCAAGGGCGTCCGCAGAATGACCTTGGAGTCTGCTGCGCCATGTTGGCTGGGGGAGGACGGGGACGCAGAAGCGCGAATCTAAGGCGAGGGTCGCCCTGCTCCCTGGAGTAAAGGGGTTTGTTCCTGGAGCATTAACCTTGCTTCTCTCCTCTTGCTTCCTGCAGCCGCCCAGCCCATCCTCCTGCGCACCCACCACCCTCAGCCCCCGCCCCCGCACCTGCCACCTCGGGACAGCCGGGTCTTATGGCTCAGATGGCATCCACCGCCGCGGGCGTAGCTGTGGGCTCAGCTGTAGGGCATGTCATGGGTAGCGCCCTGACCAGTGCCTTTAGTGGGGGAAGCTCAGAGCCTGCCCAGCCTGCGGTCCAGCAGGTAAGCGGGAGGACTCAAGAGAGACAGAGGCAGGATTGACTCATGGTTGCCTAAGGGACTGCTTAAGTGTCCAGTGAGGAGTGACCCAATATATTCAGAGTTGCCTCAGGCCCAGGATTTTGAGGGTCCTAACCCTCATGGTCCTTAAATTTACTGTCACTCGCTAGAAAGCTCGCCCTAACCCTCATTTGAAGGCAAAATATCTGATGGTCAGAGACTGACCCCCGCTAGATCTTTTAAGAGGGAGAACACTGAGCTCAGATTGGGCACAAAGACTTGTCCAAGGACGCCTGACCCTAGAGGAGCAGGGAGAGATCCAATATTTCCCAAGTCCTTGTTTTCACCAAAGCCCAGCCTGCCTCATGACATCTGTTCCCTGGTGACCTGTGCCCCACAAAGGCTCTGCCACTCCCCACCAATCTTGAGCCTAATCCAAATGTTGATAGCAGTGCGAGCCCTGGGTTAGGAGAATCCGTGTGGCTGAGCCAGGAAGGTGCTGTAACTTGGGGTAGGGCTTATACTCTGAACACAATGTAGTGGACAGCTTTTTCTAGTGCCTTCTCTTCCCCCTCCCGCATTTGCCCAACATGTCCATTTTGAGGCAGAAAGACAGCCCTGTCTGTATCTGTTGAGCGACTTTTAGAGGGCCGCTGGTTCACCCTGTGCAGGGATGCAGCCGAGGCTAGACAGGGGTAATCTAGTCCTGGGTCACTCGGCCTGCCTTGGGGTGTCAGGGATAGGGAGTCTGGAGAGGCAGGAAGCCTCCGGCTTTGGCACTTAATTTTGGGGTACCAACTCTGAGCTACTCTTCCCCAGGCCCCTGCCCGTCCTGCCTCTCACCCCCTGCAGATGGGGCCCTGCGCCTATGAGATCAAGCAGTTCCTGGACTGCTCCACCACTCAGAGCGACCTAACCCTGTGTGAGGGCTTCAGCGAGGCCCTCAAACAGTGCAAATACAATCACGGTGAGCGGTAGTTCTGTTGCACGTGGGGTTGGGAGGGGCGGAGCCTCGGTGCCTGCGGTTGTTCTGGTGCACGTGGGGCTGGGAGGGGCGGAGCCTCCGGTGCCTGCGGGCTGACCAGCGGTCTGTGCGGTGGTTCTCTCCACAGGTCTGAGCTCCCTACCCTGAAGAGGCTGTGGGCTTGCTCGTAGCCTAACCCCTCACCGACAGTTTGATGGCGAAGAGACGGTCCTTGTGCGTAAGGAAGGACAGTTCTCACCCCGCAGAATAACAGGAGACAGAAATGTTCAATTAAAAAGAGTTTACTTTAGACCACAGCCTGCTGTGTGCCCACTCACTGCCCTGTCTGCTGGGAGGCGGGATCAGGGGAGATAGGCGGACGGCTGTCTCATTAATGTGCTATGCCTAGTTAGTGTGGAGGTGGGAGAAAGGAGGTGTGTGTGTGGGGGGGGGCGGGGATCTTGTTATGTAACCCTGTGCTTTCTGTCCTTGAACCTCTGGGGTGGGAGGAACCCTATTATCTGCCTCTCGGATAACAAAGGACGGATTGATTATTCTGGGGACTCCTAAGTGGGGAGAGGGGTGAGGCATTTGCAAGTGACCCCTGGGACCTGAACCCTCAAGAGGAGCCTAATGTCTCTGCCCACAGGAACATCTGTGGCTTCACTCTTCTTGTTTTGTCCCTGTATGCTTTTCTCTGCACTCAAATGGGGTGATGAGGGAGGGCGGGGGCTCTCACATCCTGTCTGTGACCTTTTCCCTTCTTGCTGATGCAACTTCTTCGTCATGCCAGGTTCTGAAAGAGGAGTCCTCCCAGGTTGTTGTCTGTTTGCCGTAGATCATAAAGCAGAGGTCAGGGCCTGTCTCCTTGGATCCAAGTCCGGCTTGGCTGTGGTGTGCTGGGTCATAGGACCTGCTGGAATGGACGTAGGCCCTTCAGACCCCAGCTCGGACTGCCTCATCATGTAGTTGCTATGCTCACTGGGGTTCAGTCAGCAACTATGTGCTGCGCACCTACTGGGCGCTAGGCTGGAGAGCGGTGTACCAGCTTCTTCCTAAACTCAGAGCATTTCTGCTTTTAGAATGTGTATACTCCAGCAGTTCAGTGGGGTTTATCTCTAGTTACAATGGCTGCTGTCCTGGGCATGTAGATGTGGGAAAGCTGTACCTCCCAGCGCAAATGTCTTATCTCTCAGTAAAGGATCTCCCTTTTGGATCTTCCTGGATTTTCCCTACCTTTTCTGTACCCGGCTCTGGCTCCAGTTAGCGGTTTCTAGCTGATAGGGAGGTGACCCTTCGAGACCTTGAAGAAGGACCTTGTTCCCGGTGGCCACGCCGAATACCCGGGCGTCTTCTCTGACCATTGCTTGGGGTTGGAAAGCCAGAGAGCCAGCGCAACTCCTCTGGAAGGCCCAGGAAATCCTGTCGTTGGGAGCTGTGCAGATAGATGTGTCCCCACCCAAACCTATCTTAATACTCACCTGCTAACTCCGGATACTGGTCATCCAGGTTGTCCAGCAGCGACTCATAGTGAGCGGGGGACCCATCTTTCCCCTCTACAAAGTACAGAGAGGACAAAGGACCCTAGGCCATCTGCTGGTCCCCATAGTACCCTTCATTCTGTATCAGTTTCCTGGCCCAGGCTGAGGGTTGGGACAGGCATTGGATAGGGAGTGTTGGGGACAGGACTCAGGCAAGTCTGAGGCTAAACAAGATCTTAGATCTTAGTCGGTCTGTGGCCTGCTGTCCCTCCCATACAGTGCCTTAAGGCTGCAATGGAGAGTCTCGGGCCCCACTTACTAATGACCTGTACCAGGACATAGGTCCCTTGCTCCTGTAGCAGGGAACAGGCCATGGAAGGGGCCTCGGTGACCTCCTCTAACTTCACCAGGTGTCCGTCCTCAGCCAGGAGGGCAATGGCTACTGGAAAGACATGGGGGACGCTGAGGAGGCCGTATCCCAGCGGCACGGGACCCTAAACCCTTCCTCCCCGGGCCCTCCAGGTCTCTTCACCTTCTGGGGGAAGCTGAGCCTTCCGTTTCAGATGCATAGTAAAGTTTGCCAGGCTACACCAGGGATTCACCAGCTCCCGGCAACCAGCTACAGGAGGGGCAGAGATGAGTGGGTGGAAGTCAGAGTTTCCTCCAACTAAGAGAACTTCTACTCCCACACCCAGAGAGATGCGGCTCCACTAGGATGATGGGGCTAAGACTCAGCTTCAGGCCCGGCACCCTAGGCAAATGCTACTCAAACTGCAGGCTTTTCATCCATCCATCTCCTGCTGTGTAGCGGGCTGGGGACCAAAACTGAAGTCCTCCCCAGACTCTGGCCCTGCCTCTTGAGAACAGCTTTCTCAACTAACCACCCCCCTCCCAGTCTGTATCTCTTCTCCCTAGGTCTCTAGGGTAGAGGGAGGCTAACTCCTGAGTATGGCCCCTGTGTTCAGGGATGGGACACTCTCCTTACCTCCAAACATCACAGTGATAAACATTGCTGCAGAAGGAAGGAGACAGATCATGGAGCCTTGAACCTCTTCCTCCTCCTTTCTACAATGCTCCCTCCAAGGAACTGTGTGTGTGAGCTTTGCTGCACTAGGAGGGCTCAGCTCCTGGCTCTCTGGTCTGGCTCCTGCTCACCTACTGGCCCAGCGAGTCCAAGACCGCTGGCCTCTTCTTTCTTCTGCTGCTTTCTGGGTGCCAGCAGCAGCTCTTTAAGCTTCCAGTGGTCTCCATGACAGTGGGAGCTGCCAAGACATCTAGGCAGGAAATGCTTTTATTCCCAGTCTCCTGGTAACTGGACCTAAGGAGGCGGGCCTTCAAGTGGAGCTCTGGTCAGACCTACAGCCCAGGTTCCAGACTGAGCGAAGTCCCTAGGTGTGGTGGTTTGAACCTGCTTGGCCCAGGGAGCGGCCAATGTCAGAGGAAGTGTGTCACTGTCGGGGTGGGCTTCTGAGACCCTCCTCCTATCCACATGAGAGGCAGTGTGCTCCTGGTTTCCTTTAGATGAAGATGTAGAACTCTCAGCTCCTTCAGTGCCCTGCCTGCCTGGGCAGTGAAGTGATACTGCCATGCTCTTGCCTTGACGACACTGGACAGAACCTCTGAACCTGTAAACCAGCCCTAGTTAAATGTTGTCCTTTGTAAGAATTGCCTTGGTCATGGTGTCTCTTCACAGCAATGGAAACCCTAACCAAGTCACTAGGATACCCCGATACTGTTCAGAGACCAGGCAGAGAGGATGTGTAGGCTGCATGGATGTGGGCACCCTCACCAGTCACTTCAGCCCCCACTAACAAGGGCCTCTTCCCGCCTGGCTTTTGTTTCTCTCTTCCCAGCCTTCCAAGTCTTTTCTTCTGTTCTTGTTTCTTTCTGTCTTCTCTCCTTACTTCAGTTTATGGAGGTAGAATTTACACTCCCCTTTTGGAGTGTTTATTGTCAGAAACATTTAGTTACATGGACTTATTTTAATGGACATGATTTTGTATGCATGCTATGGATTATCTCCTGGGTCCTGGGGGCTGAACTCAGGTTGTCAGCTTTGGTGAAATCTCCTTAACTCACTGAGTCATCTCTCTGGCGCTGTTTTCTAGTTTTGACAGGTCTTTAACGACCCCGTCTAGGATGCAGAACGTTTCCATCATCCCTTTTCCACTGGTGACTCTCAGAAATTGTGAGAATAAGAACAGCCCTTCGCCGGCCACAGTGGCGCATGCCTTTAATCCCGGCACTCAGGAGGTGGAAGCAGGTGGATGTCTGTGAGTTTGAGGCCAGTGTGGAATACAGAGGGAGTTCAAGGACAGCCAGGACCACACAGAGAAACCTTGTCTGAGGAAAAACAAACAGACAAACAAAATAGAAAAGAAAAGAAAAGCAATGTCTTTAGATTCTGCCCTCCTACCCTACCCTAACTAACCTGGGTGGCTGTTGGTAAGGATTTTATACATGTTTGTCTAATGACAAGAGCTAACCACAAAAGACTGCCACAGCCATATCTTTGCACAAAGGCCACCACGACCTTACAGAAATACTCCCGCAAGGTTATCCACCCAGCAACTGTGTGTTTACTCTTGGACTGGGGCCATTCTTGTTATTGATCCTTGTAGCCAAGGAATATTGTTTCAAAATACCTTACGTAATCCGCCTCATCTTTAAAAACTTCCTCTTGCTCCAGGTCTCCTTGAACAGCCCCACAGCTACTTACTGCACACAGACAGCATGCGGGTCCCTCCCACGATGTTATCTTAGTCTCCCAAACCCCCTTCATCTTTAGAGAATCTTTCACGTAATCACCCCTCCTCCCCGGCATCACTGCGTCTCCTGCTGGTCTCTGCAGGCGGCCCCGTAGTGCACGCTTTCTTCATGAAACCTGATCCGTTGTGGGTTACGGGTTCTGGGTTCCATAACGGCTTCGCTTTTATTCCTGAAGGGCGCCTTGTCGTCCGGAAGTACAGAAGTTTGTCGACCCATTCACTGGCTGCTGTTTCTGGGATCAGTGGTCCACCACTGAGCTATAATCCCAGCTATCAGCAACGCTGGCCGGCATTGGGTGTCCTATATTTTCCCGCTTCTCTTTCTCCTCCTCCTTCCAGTCTCTTCTATGTTCTACGTTCTCGGGCTTAACTCCCCCGCGCCCCCTCTTTTGCGTCCACCTCTGTGGTTATTTCCTTACTGTTTTTCGCCCTATTCCTCAACCTTTCCTTTCATCCATCACCTCTCCTGTCTCTCTGCTCTCTTGTTCCGTCTTCTCCTCTCCAGGAGCCTCCACTAGAATCCATAGCGTCAGAAGGGTACACCATGGTTCGCCTTCCGTAGGCACATCTCTGGATGGGTAAGAAGGGGTCTGGGTCCTCCCTAGAGCTCCTCGCTGACCCACTTTGCCCCTAGATAAACACTACTTTTTTTGTTAGCCTAGCTATTTCCATCTGAAAAAAAAAAAAAAAACCAGAAACAAAACGGAAACACTCATCACAACTCAGCGGGGTTCTTGTGACTCTGATTATTTCAGCTTTCACAATACTTTCTTGTTGTTACCGTTAATTGAGGCAGGGTTTTGTATGTAGCCCAGATGGTCTTGATTCGTGATGTTACAGAATGAATGTGCCTTCCTAGTGGGAAATCGCTCCTCTCGGAAACCAACGACGGAAACACTCTTTAATAAGCACGCAGGATTGGTTCCAGCTAATGCACAAAAGGGGCCCAGTCTCCAACGGAAAGACCTTTTAACTTATGTAAGTTTCATGGCCCCAACTTAAACTCGGAGCAATTAGTCATGTTTCAGAGAGACCGAAATTCTAAGGTTTGGCTGTTGGACAAATTCTGATGGAAATTTGTTGCCAGAATTATCACGAGACAGACCACAGCTGCTTTTCCTGGGCAGCTGTTAACCGGGGTCATTCTCTCCCTGGCTAGCAGAATTATACTCACCCTGATGGGAGGCACAAGGTTTAACTAAAACATCAGCCAGGGTTGCCTTTCCTAACCTACCAGGCAGAGGCATACACCTGTAGCTATTTTAAAAGCAAGTTTATTGGTAAATTCTTTATAACATTTTTTAAAAAAAGATTTATTTATTTTATGTGAGTACAAGGTCGCTGACTTCAGACACACCAGAAGAGAGCATCAGATCCCATTACAGATGATTGTGAGCCACCATGTGGTTGTTGGGATTTGAACTCAGGACCTCTGGAAGAGCAGTCAGTGCTCTTAACCGCTGAGCCATCTCTCCAGCCCTTTTTTTTTTTTTTTTTGGTTCTTTTTTTCGGAGCTGGGGACCGAACCCAGGGCCTTGCGCTTCCTAGGTAAGCGCTCTACCACTGAGCTAAATCCCCAGCCCCGCGGTCAGTGCTCTTAACCTCTGAGCCATCTCTCCAGCCCGTGGATAACTCTTAATGTTGTACAAAAGAAGCAAACATGAATACACACACACACACACACACACACACACACACACACACACACACACACATTCTACTTATAGTAAAATCTCTACAGCAAACAAAACTAATCTACCACGACAGAACTCAGAGTGATGGTTCCATTGGAGGTTGTATTGGTCCGTTTTCCATCACTATGACAACTACCTGAGGTGACCATCTTATAAAGAGGGAAAGTTTTGAGAGTCAGTCTATGGTACCATTGCTTCTGGGCCAGTGGCGAGGCAACACGTCATGGTGACATCATGGCGGAGAGTATGGAGTGGAGCAAGGCCAGGGAACAAAAGAGAGGAATCTGTGGTGCTTCTATACCTGAAAGGGCGTGGTCTTATTGATATAAAGACATCCACTGGGCCTATATCCTCACTAGTGTCAAGCTGGGAACATTTGGGTCTTTTGTAGGGACAGTCTAGAGCAGTGGTTCTCAACCATCCTAAAGCAGCAACCTTTTAATACCACCTCATGTTGTGGTGAACCCTCAACCATAAAATTATCTTCATTGCTACTTCATACCTGAAAATTTTGCTACTGCTATGAGCTGTGTTTTCTGACGGTGTTAGGTGAAAGGGTCGTGCGACCCTGAAAGAGGTGTAGACCCACAGTTTGAGAACCGCTGTTCTAGATCCAGACCATCCCAGGGGTAGTGTATTAGTCAGGGTTCTCTAGAATCACAGAACTTAGGGAATGCCTCTCAATATTGAGGGAATTTATCGTGAGGACTTACAGTCTGTCGTCCAACTACCCCAACAATGGTCAACTGTGAATGGGAAGTCCAAGAGTCTAGTAGTTGTTCAGTCCCACGAGGCTAGTTGTTTGAGCTGGTCTTCTGTGGAAGTAGGTTCCAACAGATGTGCTGGCAAGCAAGTGCAAGCAGGGGAATCAGAATGAGCCTTCCTTCTTCAATGTCCTTACTTAGGTCTCCAGCGGAAGGTGTTGAAAGATCCCACGCAGAGAGACCCTTACTCAAGTCTTGGGAAATCGCGGACCCCAGACACAGAGAGACCATTTTGGATGTAATAAGCAAAGGCGAGGTTTATTACGGAGACCTATTACAGAGATCTCCGGGCCGACACATATCCCACGCAGGAGACAGAGGTGTCGACCCCGAGAGGCTGGGAAAAAGAGTATTTAAAGGCAGAGGCTGTGAGCACCAGGGGATGGGGGATGTCAAAGGGGAATGCACCACAAGTTACAGGATTGTTTTATGGCTCCAGGAGATAAGGGGACGCCAGAAGGTTTTATGGCCCCCTGGTTCCTGGAACAGAGCTACTAAATCAGGAGAAGGGTAGGGTCTTCAGGTCCTCATTATTTTTAAACGTTTGTCAAAACTGATGGAGCATTTGTATTTGAAACACCTCTGGTTAGGCTTGGGCTGCCCGGTTTCCTGGAATGCTCTCTGTAGGACACAATGGCTGAAAAGCACAAGTAGGGGCTTATCAGGGTCTGGAGGATGGCCCTGAGTGAGCTGGGGGGAGATGTCTTCCTGCCAGACGTCCCATGAATCAGTCCCATTAACTCAGGCTGGTTCCTGTATTCTTTTTCTTTATGGCTTGTCAGTCCTGCCTGAACAGTGTTTCCTGTGCTCCTTTATCTTTATGGCCTGCTAGTCCTGGCTGCAGGGCTTAGCCCTGGGTCTGTGGCCTTTTGGGGTTTATTCTTTTAATTTTTATATTTATAAACCTAGAATTCGTATAATTTTCTTTTCATTCCCGTCTTCTCCTATTAAATAATTCTAATCTTAGAATTTTGATATCAAGTCTTATTTGGTCTCACCAGTTGTCCTAACTGACTGGTACTGTTGTCTCACAACCATCAACCGCACAGCACCCACTCAATTTTTAACAAAAGCAATTAACCTGTTTGTCACGCAGGAGCCAAAAACTAAAACCAAGAAAATTATTAATAATGGCCCAGCTGTAGCAGAGAGTAGGGTAGTCATCTAGGGAGATCTACTAAACTAGCTCTCGAACCATCTCTGATGTGTTTTTCTGTCTGTCTTTTGTCTAACCTTTCTCTAAGTTTATTTATGGAGTCTTTAATTACTCCTGAATGGTCTGTATAGAAGCAACATTCTTTCAGTGTAGCACACAGACTCCTTCTTTAAGGAATATCAGGTCTAATCTTTTCTTATTTTGAAGGACTACCTCTGAGAGGGAGGTTAGGTATTCTTGGAGGTCAGCTAAAAAGTCTTTAGCATCAGGATTTTATCTGGACACTATCTAAACCTATATACCAAGGTCATGACTGTCTTTCAGAACTTCTAAACTTATATAGGTTGTGATCCCTGAGGCACAGTCCCAAGAAGTGTTAGGAGTATTAACATATGTAATGTTACATCATTTGTAATAGAAATCAAGCCTATCCCACACCTATCTTGATAGAACCCAGGACAAACATGACTGAATTTCCCTCTAGGTCCCAGCTCTCAGCCCTAACAGCTAGTACACGGCTGGTGAGGGCTGAGAATTGACGGCTGTCAGGGTGGTCAGCAGCACCAGGTACGGTCCTTTCCAGCGAGGCTCGAGTGTCTGGGCTCAGTGTAGCTGCTTCCGACCTGGAACTGATGGGATGTCTCAGGGGTCTCCGGGGCATAGGCTGCTGTCAGCTGTGAGCAGATTTCTTTCTGTATCACCTGTAGGTCTTTTAGCCTGGCACACAAATCATTATTACTATGGCACTATGACATGTTGGTTCAGTAACATCATCTAATACAGTCAGGGGAGCTTAGGCCCCATATAAGATCTCAAAGGGGATAAGGCTGAATCTGGAAGGGGTATTTCTTGCTCTGAAGAGAGCAAGAGGGAAGGAGTGTCACCCAGTCTGTGCCAGTCTCTATGGTCAATCTGTTCAGGATCTCTTTTAAAATTTTATTTATTTACTCTACCTGTCCTGAACTTTGAGGTCTGTAAATATAATGTAATTTTTAATTGACCTCTAAATACTTGGCCACACCCTGGCTTACCTTGGCAACGAAAGTAGGGCCGTTGTCTGACCAGATTACCTTGGGCATTCCAGACCTGGGGAAGATTTCTTTCAGTATCTTCTTGATGATTGCAGAGGCCGTCTCTCGTTTGGTGAGGAAAGCTTCTGTCTATTTCTGAAAAAGTATCTACAAGCACTAGGAGATTATATTTTTCTGGTTTTATCTCAGTGAAGTTCACTTCGACTTTTCGTTAAACTCTCTAGGTCTCTTTGTCCTGTTTGTTTGTTAAGCATTTATTTATTGACGTATTTTATACTTTTTACTGTCTCTCTGGCTAAAATCTTAAAGTCTATTATATACACTTAACTATTTGGACAAATTTTTTATCTCTTAAATGAGTCTATTTTTTTATTTGGCAAAGTGAGTCTTTTCTTTGTTCTCTGGGGAGTATAGCTTCCCCTCAAGTGTGTCATTGTCCTTTATCTTTTAAGCAATTTGGGGCTTTTCTAAGTGAGGCCATCCCTTAGTCCGATCCTAGTTCTCAGTGGCTGTCTCTTGCAGGTCTGTAACCAGGATAGGCTCCTGCATAGCCATTTCCTGAGCCACTTTATCTGTTTTGTTACTGTCCCATGTCACTGAATCTCTTTCCTCCTGATATCCTGAGCAATGAATAGTACTCACAGTTGTTGGCTTCATCAGGGCATCTAAGAGATGGCAAAGGCATCTGTGGTGCTGATGTGCTGGGGGTTGGGGTTCAGCCATTCTAGATGACACTGTGTTGTCCACCATGGCAGCACCCACTTGTCTCTGACCTTCATTCATGAAGAGAACTGTTCCCGTCTGTGAACAAGGTCCTCGGCTTTCAGCAGGGGTCAATCAGCCAGTCGCAGAGGTCTTTCCTCTACCCATGTGCTTCTGTCAGTGTTTGACACTCGTGCTGTGGTGGCTCCAGGTCTGGATTGGGCAGCAAGGTGACCAGATTGTCCCCAACCGGTGGAGAATCTAGTCCATGGCAGCTGACCAGTGGTCCCATCTTTGGACACTCTATCAGCCACTCTATCACAGTTTAAGTCCTGGATTGGGTGATAATTGTTAGTGCCCGGCTGGCAGGAACGGTGTGTTTCAGGCAGAAAAGCACTAAGCCATTCAACTCCCAGCATCAGTTACTGGTGTACTGAGACAGGTCTTAAGCTCCACATACACAGTCTATAGATATGTATACACATGGCCCCATCCAGCCATTTCAGCCACGCAAGCCAATTTGGAGAGCAATTTTCTCATGAGCAAGGGATAGGGGCAGTCAGGGATGACCATGAAGTAGTGGGTGGGTTACCCGGCCCACGCCAAGGTCCACTGTTCTTCGGGCAGTCCATAAGTATTGTTCGTTGTCAGTGGCTCCTTGCACTCAAGGTCTTTGGATATTGGCCCACTGGAGCATAGGAGCACAGAGCATTGGGTCCCTGTATCCACAAAACAACTGGGCAGGCTTCTCTTCTATCTCTGTGTATAGCCAGCACCAAGAGGCTCTCCAGTGTCCCCTCTTGTTCTTTCTGGGGCAGTCCCTGACCCAATGTCCTTTTTTTTCATATTAGGCACACTGATCTTTAGTCAGGAATTCTCTTCTGTTGTCAGGTACTATCTTCCTAGGTTCCCTAACTACTGTGGCCAGTATATGTTCCTCTCTTGTCTTTTATCTCTCTTTAGCTCTCTAACTTCTTTTTTTTTTTTTTGTCTCTTTTCTTCTCTAGCTTTCTGTTCTTTTTATCTCTTTCTTTTTTAACCTTACTTTCTCTGTAACTTACACTAACTCTCAGCAACTTAACTTAACCCTTCAAATTTTTGTAACATTCTCTTTATATCCTTTCCTTATCTTAGCCAGATTGGTGGGGCATTTTCCAGCCCCTCAGAGACCCACCCTTGGAGTCTGGCGGCAGACCTGGAGCACTCCCTACCTTCAGGCGTCTGAAGAGAGCAGGCAGAAGTGAGGGCCTTCCATCCATCTCTGGAACACTTTTTCTGGCCTCTAGTAGGATTCCGTCTTTCCTCGGTGGTAAAGAAGACCTGTAACAGTTACTATCAAGCATCTCAAATGGGATGGTGAGAAAACAAGGGAATCTTGAGAATAGAGGTCCACTGAAGAGGGCAAATAGCATTTAGTCACACAGCTAAGCCAGGAGGCTTTCTTGGGACAAAAAGGCCTTGTGTCTGTGAAACAGAAAAGTGAGCAGAGGGGCAGCCTATCTGCTACCGGCTGTCTCTCCGGACTTAGATTTTCTCTTAAGGAGTACCTTCCTTTAGTGCCAGCTCAGTGGCTTTATCGCTCAAGAGACCCATCCTCTAAATGGCACTGGGCTTCCAGTAACAACTAATAACAAAAGGATGGAGAGACGTTAGAACCTGGGTGTTAGATTCTAAGCACTGACAAAAGAATTGTAACCAGTTCACTTGGGGCTTTCAGGACCTCAGTAGCAGCCCTTTACCAAACTTTCTCAGTGGGCTAAAGGCCCATGGAAAAGAAAACATTAATCCTGACCTTGGCCACAGCCAAAGCCTGAATTTTAAATCTTGACTGGCAAAACAAAACAAAGTTCTTTACAGTTTGTTGTAGATTCTTTGAAACTATTTTAGGGGCTTCTCTGTCCCCCAACCTGGGACATTTCGACCACAGGGGCAGGAACTAGCTGCTGTGGGGATAAGATCAAAGGCATTCTCCATGCTAATGATGACCAGTGAGAAAAGTAATTTAATGCTGGAGACTGGCTCCTCTCTTGGAATAGGGCCAGCAGATAAGGCAGGCTCCTTAAAGAACTTCTAATGAGCACTCTCTTTCTGTGAGCAAGAGTTGAAGGTCTGGCCACTAAAAGCAGAAATTCTTTTCTTGTTCTTGTTTTCTTTAGAGTCCTCCCCCACCTCACTCTCAGCCTTTTTAGATCATTCTTCCTGTAGCATTTCTAACACAGCCTGTCCCTTTTTTATATCCTGTTGACAGCATTTCTGATCTTTTAGGCAGCTACGCACTAAGTGTCATACCGGCTGAAACTCCGCCTTTAAGATTCCTTGCTCCCAAGCAAAATTTAAATCCTTTTTCAGCTTATCTCAGCTGTCCACCGTGAGATTCCCAGAGATGGCGAACCAAGGTGTAGTAATTCACTAAGAAATCTCTCTATAGTGTTTCTTTTTACCTTAAGCCTTTTTCTTTTAAACAGCTCCTGAAGAGCCAGAAAAATTGGGTGAGACTTGAGAAGTCCCCATGCTCGCTGTAGCAGCTCCGCAGCTAATTTCGCTCCCCCCTACTGTGTGTTGCGAGCACAAGCACAGATAAAACACTATGTTTTAAAAAATTAACGTTGGCTATCAACCAACACACCGCCACTAGAGCGGGGTCCATAAAATTAAGTTTTTTACTCACTATACTTGTTTCATACCGGAGGCCTAATCTGGGGAACTTTTTTATTTATGAGCGGTTTCTTCCTCAAGGCTTTTGTTAATGTCTGTTTACACAACTGTTAACAGCAGCTAGGTTGGTCAAGGGGAGTAAAGGGAGGGGCATCTCTCCTTGGGGAGGAGGCTCAAGAGAGAAAGACAAAACTCCCTGGCAGAAAACAATTTTTCTCAAGCAAATTATTTTTAACTCTTAACTTAAGCACCAAGAGGACCAAGTAAAACTCTATGACGAACAAAGCAAACAGTTTCATGATTTCAAACACAGTCGTCAGTCCAAGATTTTAAACACAGTCATCAGTCCAAATTCAAACACAGTCGTCAGTCCAAAATTCAAAAACGAAACAAAAGCCAAAAAGACACTCGACAATACCACAGAAAACAAGCCAGACAAACAATATCAAGACAAAGCATCTTATAACCAACTTTCACAGATGCCTGGTACCTTCAGTACGTGGCCCAAACTGCAGCTTAACCTTAGCTGCTTTTGGGATGAGATGGACCATCTGATTCCACCTCCCAACAGGATTCCAGAGTGTCCTCTTGTCCTAACGACTAAGCACACTTGTCCGTGCCTATATTTAAATAGGCAGCCGAACTCGACCTCTGACGGAGTGGGATTCCTCGTCCACTCCCGCCTAGGTAAAAGGAGCATTCCATCTCCTTTGTTCCAGAAAACCAGAGTCAGGTCCTCCTGACTGTCCATAGCCGGGCTCTCCCGACTGTTCTCCGCCCGTGGAACGTCTTCCAGGGGCTGCAGCCTTGCGGGCCCGGGGCGTCCCCCCTTCCGCAGCCAGAGGGTCCTCACGAACCACAAAGGCAGCTGCACTGAGTGGGGATACACATCCACTCTCCTAGAACAGGGCAGGAACACACATCCACCCTCCTAGCACAGGGCAGGAATACACATCCACCCTCTCAGCACAAGGCAGGAACACACATCTGCCCTCTTACCACAGGGCAGGAATACCCATCTGCCCTCTTAACACTGACCAGTACTAAGACACACATATATACACACACGGCGGAACCAAAACAGAGACAGACACAGACTGACAATTGCGGCGCCGCTCACACAGAAACACTCAGACAAACATCCAACTCACCTCCAAGGGGTCTTCGGAGTCTGGGGTAGTCGCGCAGATCCCGGACGAGCCCCCATAAATATGAAAGATCCCACGCAGAGAGACCCTTACTCAAGTCTTGGGAAATCGCGGACCCCAGACACAGAGAGACCATTTTGGATGTAATAAGCAAAGGCGAGGTTTATTACGGAGACCTATTACAGAGATCTCCGGGCCGACACCTCTGTCTCCTGCGTGGGATACGTGTCGGCCCGGAGATCTCTGTAATAGGTCTCCGTAATAAACCTCGCCTTTGCTTATTACATCCAAAATGGTCTCTCTGTGTCTGGGGTCCGCGATTTCCCAAGACTTGAGTAAGGGTCTCTCTGCGTGGGATCTTTCAGTGTGGCCCAGATTAAAGGTGTGCACCACCATGCCTGGATCTGGGGCTTGCTTTGTCCCAGATGACCTTGAACTCAGAGATCTCCTTGCCTCATCTCCTGGGATTAAAGCTATGTACTACCTTGCTGGACCTAAGCTTTTCATGGCCACTATGCCTCAAGATCTCTACGCCAAGATCCAGGTCAAAAACTTGTGTCTCCCAGACTCAAGATCTGGAGCACAGGCATGCCCTCCAATTCTGGATTGTAGTTCATTCCAGATATAGTCAAGTTGATACCAGGAAAGGGTATGAGGGGGCTCTCTGCGGAATGCCAACTTCTTGCAAATGGATGTGAAACTTTCTGATCTCCTGCTGGCTGAGCTGTCAGGACATTTGGAAGATAGGGTCTGACCCTGGCCCCAGACACATGCGTCCTTCCTTCTTCAGTCAGTGGGCTGATTTGCATGCTCTGTTGTGGTCCAGAGTCTTCCCCATCCCTGTACCACAAACACCCAGAGCACAGTACTGCAGAACAACTCTAGGAAGGTCTTTTCACTTCTGGCCATGGCCTGTCCTGGTTACCGACCTTTCCTTCTTGTGGGAGCCTTCTTGTCAGGTAAGACACATCTAGGAGAGGGGTGGGGGTTGGCACTAGCTCAGGAAAACCCATGTAAAGAAGCGCACCAATGGGGTAAGTAGGGTGGATCCTGGGAGAGGCATTGAGGTAGAGCAGAGACCCTGCTCCAGGCTGTCCAGGACTAGGGGCAAGCCACTTTCCCTGTGGACCTTGGCTTCCCAATTTGTGGGTCCGCTTAGACTGTGGTCCTTCTGTGTCTCTGAGGAGAGGGTAACTTTTCACCTTTGTTTCTCACAGAAGAAACTAATAAATACGGACAGCTCCCTGCTCCACAGATCCTTTAAGGCAATCCTCTCTGGCCAGCAGTTTGAAACTCAAGATGATGGAGGTTTGGGGGGCAGTTACCTTGTAGCCAAGGTTTGGAAGAGCTGTTAGTACGAGGGGCAAGGGGCCACAGAGAAAGAGAGCAGTAGGTACAAGGGGGACCTAGAAGGTCACGCTTGAATACTGTGCTGTCAACTGAATATGGATTCTCGGAGACCAGACAGTTATGCTAATTTAGGGGTCACTTATTCCAAAGCCCCCCATTCACAGAGGAAAACGGAACAGTAGATCGAACCAGGCCCGCCATGCTCCGTCCAGGGCCAAAATCCCATGGCACCAGGCTCTGAAAAAGTTGGGAGCGGGAATCCTTGGAGTCTGATAAAACATTCGGAGCAAGGTAGGAAAGAGCCCAGGCTAGCCTAGGAAAGAGCCCAGGCTAGCCTTCAGCGGGTCTGTATCTTTCAGTCTTTCAGCCAACCCTGAGCCAGCCTGATGCACTGCTGGTCTTCCCAGGCCAAGAAGCTCAACTGAGCTGCACGATCAATTCCCAGCAGGCCAGCGTCGAAGACACTGGGGTATCTTGGTATCAGCAGCAGCCAGGAGGCTCTCCTCATTTTCTCTACTACCACTCAAAAGAGGAAGACTATCGAGCGGCCGACATCCCTGACAGATTCTCAGCGACGATGGACGTGGTCCACAATGCCTGTGTACTCACCATCAGCCCCGTGCTGCCAGAGGACGACGCTGACTACTTCTGTTCCATTGCCCACTTTGAACCCTAAGCTGGGAGGAATGTCTTCCGTCTGTCTCCTACGTCTGCCCCCTGACCTTGGGCCTCCTCTTTTTCTCTCAGTCTTGCTTTCTTTCCTCTGCAAAAAGAGTTAATAACATTCGACAGGTCACAGTTCTGATGACCGTGATATTCTGGGTAAAAAAAAAAAAAAAAAAAAAAAAGTCAAATCGGAGGACGTGGGGGTTGGGATTCTAATGATTGTTGTCTACGGCGGAAACACCTGAGACCCGTAGGGAACGTGGCCAGCCTTGTCCCTAAGGGGTTTAGCTTCCCACCTGCCCTTCCAGTGACCCGGAGGTAGAGAAACAGGAACCAACACTTGCCACCCCCCTCCAGTTCCGCATGGCTGACTGTGGTCCAACGCTCATGGTTCTTGGGTGACTGGTCCCCATAGAGTTCACGATGGCTGAGGGGAAAGGGCAGCCCCTGCTTCTCTTAGGGAGTCTCTGGGCAGATTCCCACTGATCCTTGATGGTAAGAGGTGGGTGTTCTCAGGAAGGGCCCTGAGGGTCAGAAAGGAGGACTTTTGAAAGCAGGCAGTAGATTATCAACATCCTTCCCCCCAGAGATTTCCCGGTGAAGCTTCACCACAGATGGGGAACCGCTCGTGAGCAGTCATGGGCCAAGGGGTCCACAATCGATGTAGGGCAAACTTTGCTGTTAGAAGTAGAGCCCAGGGGCTGGAGAGCTCAGTGGTTAAGAGCACTGACTGGTCTTCCAGAGGTCCTGAGTTCAATTCCCAGCAACCGTTACATGGTGGCTCACAACCATCTGTAATGGGATCTGATGCTCTCTTCTGGTGTGTCTGAGGACAGCTACAGTGTATGCATATAAATAAAATAAATCTTAAAAGAAAAAAAAAAAAAAAGAAAAGCAAAGCCGAGTGGGACTGGAGCTTTCTAAAACATTCCCGAGCCAGTGTGGTGTCACATGACTTTCATCCTAGCACTACTCCAAGACAGAGGCAGGTGGATCTTTGAGTTCAAGGACAGCCTGGTCTTTCAGCCAAGGAACACACTGAACCCTTGTCTCAAACCGAAACAAAATTCCTGGGCTGGGGGGAGGGGGAAGTGTCTCAGATCAGCGACGGTGTATTTGCCAAATATTAATGGTGGCCCTGGGCTCAACCCCCAAGATAGAAAGAGCAAAGAAACACTCATAAAAACGTACAGAAAACCAGGTATCCGGCTGCGTCTCTGGTGCCCTGGAGACGAGCACCGAGATGAGGAGTTTGAAGACTGCAGAGTCCTAAGAGGGTCTGGCTTACTATTTTCTGATCCCACCCCTCACCTCATTGTATGAGCGGTGGGGGAGCGGGCGGGACAGGTCTGGCCAGGGTTACCTTTGTCAAAGAGATCCTGAACCTAGCCTCAAGGAAGGTTCAGCAGTAATTTGAGGCTCAATATCTTCCTGTGCTCTCTGTCCAGCGCGGGCTTTGGGGCCACCAGGCCACCAGGGCCTGGCTCAGCAGCAGGAGCACAGAGACGATGAGACCTCCGTGAGGCCTAGAGTGGTCCCGGAAGTGCCTGCGGATGGGGGAGGGGAGGTTGCTGGGGGTGGTACTGGGTCGAAGGGTGGGGGACAGCTGGGTAGCAGGGCTCCAGGTCCTTGGGCAGCCGGATGTGGCTCCGCCCCGGTGGCCCCGTTCCAGCCTAGGTGCTCCCCTCTCCGTCCTCTCCCTTGGTCCTCCCCGCTCCGCTACACCAGACCCGCCTACGGCTCGGTTGGCTCACCGAATAGGCGCCCCAATTGGTGCGTGATCTGTGGGGAGCTGTGTTGCCTCCTGGTTTGCGGATCTGTGAGCACACACGGGCCTCCAGCTTGGAAACCCTGATGTGCCCGGCTTTGGTGGGGTATGACTTCCCGAGGGAGGTGGGCGGTTTGGGATCCCAGATCTTTGGATTCACAGTCTGGAAACATTTGACACATTGTTGGGGACAGATAAAGAACGCTTTGGCCATCCCACGTCTCCTTACGCCTCTTCACTATCTCCAAACTCATTAAGTGTGGCACTGCCAAGCAGGTTTAACAACCAACTCGGAGCGTTTGCAGAGCACCGGGATCCCGAAGCATTTGGGAGGCTGAATCGGAAGGATTGCCAACTGACTTCGGAAGGCAATCTTGGGCAGCGTGCGGTGGTTCTGTTTTTAATCCCAGCAGTAGGCAGATCTTTGTGAGCTCGAGACCACACTGATCTAACAAGCTCCGTGCCAGTCAAAGCAACACCACGAGATCCTATCTCAAAATCCAAATAAATAACTTAAAAAAAAAAAAGCAAGCCTTGCTCTTTTGTGTGCTTACTTATGAGCAGACAGCGACACCTGGTGGACAATTTAAACAATTTCAGAATGTCGGAAGAGAAACAGGAACTCCTCCATCTCAAGGGTGGTTTTTCTCTTTAAACTTACCTATCTTTCCTTGGGAAGATCAAATATTTGGAGAAGTTCCAACAGTTCTCTCTCTGTATGGAGTGATTTCGCTCCTGAGATTAGAGTAAGAAGTCAGCTCCAGGAGCAATATTGCCCCCTGGCGGCCATCATGCATATCCCACCCCAAACCAGTTCATTCCCATTCATCCCCCAGCACTAAAAACTCCCAATTTAATATGTAATTTGTGATTTAAAAAATACAACTAACTAGATTGTTTGCTTTCAGTGTGAACTACTACGTAGGATACTCCTGAACTTTTGAAAAATGTTTTCCCCCTTTACGGCTTAGCAAAAAAGCAAAAACAAAATCAAAAACATCCATCCAGCTTTCGGAGCTGTGAGGCGAAGCTGAGCAGGAATGGCGCTGTGGACCTCTGTGATGGGACATCTGGTGGAATCTCATAGGCAGGACTCATGAGGAAGCTGGATAACTGAACAAAGCCATGTACAAGAATGGGAAGCCAGAAAATGAGATGGTGGAGTTTGAATCAGGTGGACAGTTCTAAAAGTACAAATGATTTCGTATAAAGGTACCACATGTGGGTCCCCTTAACTGAAGGCATGGCAAGCTCCACACAAGGTCCTTCATTTCTGAATTTCAAGGGCTCCTCTGACAAGTGGACAGTGCAGTGGGTGCACCTTTTCCAGAGGTGACTGGATGGATGCTTGAACAGAAGATTTGCCAAATAGACATTGTGCTGTCAAGAATTTTACCATTAAAAGTGCATTATTGTAGCAAAAAAAAAAAAATCCATCCACCCAACCAGCCCACAAACAAACCGTCCCCCACCCCCAAACGTTACAGTGACCATGAATTTATCTTCTTTGAAGGAGTCGGGTGGTTTTTGATAAGTTACTTAGTCTCCAATGGTGAAACGAGCCAATTCAAGCCAAATTAAAGTATATAAAGGCGGGTTTAGTGCGAAGAAGTTGAATTGCATAAAACCGAAACGCTCTGCCGTCCATTAAGGACAAAACCAACCAAACAAAACGACCCCATTAATGACCCTTCTTCAGTTGTCCTAGTATCTCCTCCTCCTCCTCCTCCTCGTGTTGTGTTTCTCTCTCTCTCTCTCCCTCTCTTTAGACTGAGACTGAAAGGGAAGAAGTCTCTTTGTCTCTTTTTTTTTTTTTTGGTTCTTTTTTTTCGGAGCTGGGGACCGAACCCAGGGCCTTGCGCTTCCTAGGTAAGCGCTCTACCACTGAGCTAAATCCCCAGCCCCACTGAGCTAAATCCCCAGCCCCTCTTTGTCTTTTTTAAGAACAGATTTATCAGACACTCCAGAAGAGGGCATCGGATCCCATTACAGATGGTTGTGAGTCACCAAGTGGTTGCTGGGAATTGAACTCAAGACCCCTGGAAGAGCAGCTAGTGCCCTTAACTACTGAGCCATCTCTCCAGTCCAGAAGAAGTCTTTAGTGCTTGGGAAGAATTAGGTGGCAGAACTTCTTGGCCGCACCGTGGCTCTTCCCAGGATGCCTTGCGAACCAGAGATGGAACTGAGTCCAGAACCGTTGTAGGGTTGTGGCTGTGAGTGCTTCCCTGCCTCGGGAAGGCTGCCATGGAGCCCGCAGAGATCCGCCATGGCTTCACTTGGAACCATAGCACCCTGGGCTTAAGTATCCACAGCACCGTAGACACACTGGTGATGACGTTCTACCTCTTGCTGGTTCTGTGCATCGGGCTGTGGGTATGACGCGACCTCTGGGCCGGGGTATACCACTTCCTGCAGAGACCCGGCCTCCGCCTACCATTCCCGAGCTTCAGAAGGGATGGCGCTGCCCCACTTTTCCCTAGCCCCTTCCCTACCTTCCAACCAAGCACGTTTACTTCGTTAACCAAGCCATTCTGGGTCATTGCCTCTTCCTATGCTCTACAACCGTTCCACACACCCACCCCGCACCCTGCCCGAAATACTAGTCAAGTAATTCACCTGTGCCTGCCCTGCTCCACAGAACCCCGAACCTGAATGGTATTTTGAAAGTCCTTGTGACTGACACAAGCACATTTCTCTAACACTCCGGCTTCTCTACCCAGGAGTTCCCCATCTGCAGACCTAGCCAATGACGCTCACAGTGTCTGAGATTCTCTTTCATTTACAGCGCTTAAGTGTCGTAATTCCTAAATTATAAATCCAGAGGCATTGTAAAGTCTGCAAAAACGGTGTACCAGTGGTTACATCCAAATAGTACGACTTTTTTTTAAATAAAAGAGACGAGCTAAGAGAGTCTAGGAACCTGTTCTCCTTGCGCGCCGAGGCAGGACCCTACTGTGACTTGAACTGAGATTCTGAAAGGCTAAATAGGAGGAGGAGGAGGAGGAGGAGGAGGAGGAGGAGGAGGAGGAGGAGGAGGAGGAGGAATAGGAGGAGGAGGGGGGAGGGGGAGGGGGAGGAGGAGGAGGGTGAGGAGGAGGGTGAGGAGGGGGGTAGGGGTAGGGGGAGGACGAGGACGAGGACGAGGACGGAGCTCAGATGTAAAGCTGTCTGACGTATGATGTACTTGAGCATCTTCGGATTTTAATATTCACAAAGCCTCTAGGAGCTAATCCCCATCAACACCAAGGGATGACTGTACAGGTTCTATTCCAAACAGGAAGGGAGATCCTGAGTGTACATCCATAGCACTTACTAGCTCCCTTCACTGGCTCCAGTCATGGGAAGTATATTTCTAGGTGGCCTTAGCAGGGACCCTTAGTATTTGAGCATCAATTCTGGGGTTCTTCCTCCAGTGCTGGTATCAGTAATTCTCCCTGCCTCCCAGATTACTCTCAACTGCCCTTAGCTGGGGCCCATGTCTGGTTTGAGAACCAGTAAATTCGTTGCTCCTACTATTCTTTTTTTTTTTTTTTTTTTTTTTTTTGGTTCTTTTTTTCGGAGCTGGGGACCGAACCCAGGGCCTTGCGCTTCCTAGGCAAGCGCTCTACCACTGAGCTAAATCCCCAACCCCGCTCCTACTATTCTTGTGGGAGACATAAAACATGTTTTTTCTTCCTTTCTTCAAATAGGGTTTCTCTGTGTAGTAGACCTGGCTATCCTGGAACTTACTTTGTAGACCAGGTTGACTTTGAATTCACAGAGATCTGCCTACCTCTGCCTCCAGAGTGCTGGGCTCAAAGGTGTGCACCAAAACGCCCACCTTACACCCGGCTTTTTGTTTGTTTCTTTAAAAATATGAACAATCATATACCGTTGATGATTACCAAATGCTTTAACATTCAGTGTAACAAGCAAAATGCCCACAAAGACTTAAGGAGTGAGTGAGTTTTTTCTTCCCTCATCCATATCATCTTTCTTTGATAATCAGAGGTTGAATATTTTCTTTATTTTTTTTTTCAGAGCCCGGGCAAACGCTCAGGCATGCATGACTATTCTGTATGTGCTTATGAAACATGATTAAGTTATGCACATTAGTCTGCAGTGTGCTGCCTTTCCCTACTGCTGTAACTGGAGAATCCCTCCCTCACACGAACTAAGCCTGAGAGATCTAGCTTGTATTTAATTAGCTGCAGAATAGTAAGACCAGCACATGCCGTTCAATTTCTCTCTCGATTGTCTTTCACCAGAGGATTCTTTTTGCAGGCTTTACTGTCACACAGTCGTGGGACCATAAAAGACTTCTTCCTGGCCGGCCAGAATCTAGCATGGTGGTTGGTGAGTAAGCTCGTATGTGGTTGTCAATTTGGGGGCAATGTCTATGTCAGCCTGTTTTGTACTTTGATGTCTTAAATCCAAAATAGTTTGAGGTTGATAAATTAGAACTAACTGGATGACTTCCTTCCTTCCTTCCTTCCTTCCTTCCTTCCTTCCTTCCTTCCTTCCTTCTTTCCTTCCTGCTTTAAAAAGGAGCCGTCTTGGGGCTGGAGAGATGGCTCAGAGGTTAAAAACACTGACTGCTCTTCCCGAGGGCCTGAGTTCAATTCCCACCAACTGCATGGTAGCTCAAAACCATCTACAAAGAGATCTGTATCCCAGGCTGACCTTGAACTCACAATCTTCCTGCTTTGCCCTCCCGAGTGCTTGGGTTACGCTATGTGCCCTGTAATTGGTGGTTTATTTAGTGCTTAAGTATTTTCTTTCCTCACTCTCTCATGCAAAAGTACGGAAGTATGACACCACTCCTTACAAATGTGCATTTGAGTGTGCACATGCGTGCTGTACACAGGCCAGAGAAGGCCCTTGAGTGTCCTGTTCCATTTCCCTCTGCCTGACGTACTCCCTTGAAACAGAGTCGCTCACTGAACCTGGGAGCTAATCAAGCTCCCCGCAATTCTCCTGTCTCTGCCCTCCACAGGGCTGGGGGGGGGGTAGAGAGGCACAGCACCCACACCCGTGTTTCTATGCAAGGTGTTGAGGTTTGAACTCAGCACCTCATGCTTTAGCAGCAAGCACTCGAACCCACTGAGCCACCACCAGTCCAATATTCATATTTAAAGGAGTGCCTTGGGGCTGGAGAGATGGCTCAGCGGTTAAGAGCACTGGCTGCTCTTCCAGAGGTCACGAGTTCAATTCCCAGCAACCACATGGTGGCTCACAACCATCTGTAATGGGATCCGAGGCCCTCTCCTGGTGTGTCTGAAAACAGCTACAGTGTACTTATATATAATAAATAAATAAATCTTTAAAGTAGTGCCTTAGTAGGAGAGGAAACGAGCCTACTAGCAAGTGCCCGGGCCAAACATATATAACAGCCAAACCTGGCCTTGTTGGGTATAGTAACACAGAAAAGATCTTTCAAAGGCAGAGTTATTATGTAAGTGGGATTTGGCGTGGACCACGCCTTTTCTGGGTAAATGGAGGTGTTCTGAGCAGTGGGAACCGCTGTACCTAAGCTGGTGTAGAACGGATTGGGGCTGGAGGAGGGGGGGGGTGAGATAGAAGGTAGAACCACTTTATGCTAAATAATTCTTTGGTTATCATATTTGTTAAGGTTCTTTAAAAGGACAAACTGATAGCTATACATATATCTTGTATATGTAAATGTTGTTGTAAAAATATAAAAACATATAAAGCTGTCTTTTATCCCCCACTACATCCACACCGCAGTGCCCCAAGATATCTGGTAGATATCTTGCCAGAAGCACACATCCCAATTCCACGGCGGCCCAGTGTCTCCAGCCACCATACTCTCTTACACTGAAGACGGTACATGAAAGAACACACAACACAATAACCTCTGATCCAATTGATAAGATACAATTGCCCACCTGAACATACGAAGCCCTGTACACATCCATCCCTTAAGAACATTCATAACAACCTGTAAAGGGACAGCGTGGAGTCTTAACGTCAGCCTCCATGTTCTCTCTCCTGGACGTGCTTCTCTCCCTTCTTCCGTTCCCGTCTCCTCCTCTTCCTTCAACTTTTCTCCCGCCCGTCCTTCCTTCTCGTCCAATGACAGGCCTCATTCTATCTTGTACCTGCCTCACCTGTGACATCATCCCACATGTAAATGTGGTATATGTATATGATGTATATGTAAATGTTGTAGATGTAAATATTGTATATGCATATGATGTATACGGTATGTATGTATATGATATGTGTCATATATTATGTATATATGGTATATACATATGTGTTGTATATATGTATATGATGTACACATTGTATATGTTGTATATTATATGCTGTATATATGCTATATGTGTGTGATGTATATGGTGTGTATATATGTTGCATGTGCATTTGCTGTATATATGCTATATGTATGTGATGTATATGGTGTGTATATATGTTGCATGTGCATATGCTGTATATATATGTGTGTAATGTATATGTTGTATGTATATATGTTGCATGTGCATTTACTGTATATATGCTATATGTATGTGATGTATATGGTGTGTATATATGTTGCATGTGCATATGCTGTATATATATGTGTGTGATGTATATGTTGTATGTATATATGTTGCATGTGCATTTGCTGTATATATGCTTATGTATGTGATGTATATGTTGTGTATATATGTTGCATGTGCATATGCTGCATATATGCTATATGTATGTGATGTATATGTTGTGTATATATGTTGCATGTGTTGATATGTTGCATATGCATATATTGTGTGTGTATATATTGTATGTTTATATGCTGCATGTGTACATGGTGTATGTGCATATGATATCTGTGTATATGATGTATATGCTTAGGATGCATGTGCATATGATATATATATGTTGTATATTTTAAAATATTTAATGTATGAGTGCTCTGCTGCATATACATCCACACGCCGGAAGAGGGCATCAGATCCCCTAATAGATGGTTGTGAGCCACCACATGGTTACTGAGAATTGAACTCAGGACCTCCAGAAGACCAGGCAGTGCTCCTAACCTCCGAGCCATCTCTCCAGCTCTTCTGTCTGTGTTGGAATCCTGCTGAAACTGGTTCTATTGTTAGTGAAGGAATGCTGTAGCCAGAGGGCAGAGGTACCTGGCAGAGGGGGTGAGGGCAAGCAGGCAGCAAAGGTTTCCTTCTCCCGTGTCCTTTTATCTGATCTGCCACCAGAAGGTGCTTGTCACCCTCGGGGTCTTCCCGCTTTAATAATCTGATCAAGGAAATCCCTGGCAGGAATGACCAGCTGTTTTCATTTTAGTTGATTCCAAGCTGCCTTAAGGTTACTATGGCGATGAAACACAACTGAACGCAACTTGGGGAGGCGAGGGTTTATTTGTCTCACACTTCCACATTATCACTGAGGGAAGTCAGGGCAGGAACTCAGACAGAGCAGGAACCTGGAGGCAGGAGCTGATGCAGAGGCCATGGAGGGGTGCTGCTTACTGGCTTGCTCCTCAGGGCTTGCCCAGTTTGCTTTCTTACAGAACCCAGGATCACCAGCCCAGGGATGGAGCCACTCAAAGTGAGCTGGGCCCTCCCTCACCAATGACTAAGTAAGAAAATACTCTACGGGCTTGCCTAAAACGCGATCAAATAAAGGCATCTTTTTCAACTGAGGCTCCCTCCTCTCTGACGACTCTAGCTTGTGTCGAGTTGACATCAAACCAGCCAGCACACAGGTCTAGCCGAGTAGACAGCCAGCATTAACCACTGGAGTTTTAGAAGGTGATTCTGTCCGGGAGGACTGACTCAAAACCCACAGATCCACAACCCTACATCTGTGCTGGGAGTGCCCTGTGAGAAAAGAATTTTGTTTGGATTTATTTCCCATCCTCTGATGCACACACACGCGTTACCTACAAGTCCAAAGGAGTTGCCATCTCCTGCTCACTTGGTCCAGTCAGCACTTGGTCCAGTCAATAGAGTGGATAAGTATAATGTTATGTAGAGGAAGCAACCCAACACAATCCCTTTGCACTACTTCCTGTCATGGGGCTGGACTGTTATCATACCCTTGACCTAGCACTGTGAAGGTATACCGCTGGTCTTCTCAACTGAAAGTGAAATCGCTTTTGATGGTCCTTATGAATACATATTGATAGGGAGTTGGGGATTTAGCTCAGCGGTAGAGCGCTTGCCTAGCATGCACAAGGCCCTGGGTTCGGTCCCCAGCTCCGAAAAAAAGAAAAAAAAAAACCAATGAATACATATTGAGTAAAAAGCATTTGCCAGATCCGTAGCTGCATGGCAGTTACTGGCAGACGTATTAATCTGCTCAGCGAGGAAAACACACCAGGCACAGGCCCAGTTGAATCACTACCTGGTTAATGTCTCTGACAGTCATTCTCTGCCACTGACCTGACCCCTTCACAGGTCAAATGGGAGAATTAAAGCCACTGCCCCTGCGTCTTTCAAGTCCCTGATAGTGACACTAATCTGCAGTTCCTCCAGGGATTCGACATTGATTTTGGTTCACCGTTCCCCCTGGAAGCAGCAACTCCCAGGGGCTCCCGTTTAGCATTTCCGACCATAAAGGCGCTCGGTATACAGGATCCCGGAAACAATGTGGGGATTCTGTCAAATTCTAAGTACTAATTTTTGTAATATTTGTACTAATCATATATTCCGGGATTGGAGAATTTACCACACAGGATTAGTTACTGTGGTAAACTACGGTAGCTACTGTGAGCTAGACGTTAGTTAAAACTCCGTCAGTTGCCCGACCTCCACACACCCCTACTTTAACTGGAGGGTCACAGGATTCTTAGGGTCTCCTGGAGTCAGCATCAATTCAGAACCAGTCTCCAATAGACTCTGGAAAGTCAAATTGTTTTCATGTCCCTGTGGTATAGTTATCCTAATAGAAAACTGTATATTCCTCCAGGGAAGGGTGGCAGAAAGGCTGATAGTCAAACACTTGGGTATTGTAACATGTTTCCTCCTTAAAGAGACTTGTGGATCAGTGAACTGAATCAAGTCTGGGAATTGGTTGATGGACTTGATCCCCTGCTGTTGTGATCCAATATAGCCTCTCTTTTATTCCTCTCTTTTATTTGTTTTAGGATTTCTTTTTATTTATTTAATGTATGTGAGCACACTGTCGCTCTCTTCAGACACAGCAGAAGAGGGCATCAGATCTCTTTACAGATGGTTGTGAGCCACCATGTGGTTGCTGGGATTTGAACTCAGGACCTCTGGAAGAGCAGTCAGTGCTCTTAACCACTGAGCCATCTCTCTACCCCTGACTTAAGAGTTTCTTATCTGTTTAACTCTTGGAAACACCATGCTTGATCAGCCAGCCATATGACATACCTGTATAACCTTCCCTTTGCCAAGCACTATGAGCAGGGTGGCCATATACAGGGCTCTGCCCCTGCTGCT
Organism: Rattus norvegicus; assembly: GCF_021556685.1. NCBI lineage: Eukaryota > Metazoa > Chordata > Mammalia > Rodentia > Muridae > Rattus > Rattus norvegicus. Next base: position 13,473,839 of record NC_141553.1, on the reverse strand, counting down.
CTGGGGTACAAGTGGACCCATTAAACTGTATTGATTTATTCTTTTGTTTGCTTGTTTTGGCCAAGTTTTTCAGTTAGCAGTCCATTTAACACACATTGGAATGGTCTTACTGGGGGAGGGGAAAAGGTAGGTTCTTTTTTTTTTTTTTTTTAAAAGATTTATTTATTTATTATATATAAGTACACTGTAGCTGTCTTCAGATACACCAGAAGAGGGCATCAGAACTCTTTACAGATGGTTGTGAGCCACCATGTGGTTGCTGGGAATTGAACTCGTGACCTCTGGAAGAGCAGTCAGGTGCTCTTAACCACTGAGCCATCTCTCCAGCCCCCGAAAAGGTAGGTTCTTGTAGTAAATGTCAGAAAAGCAAAATATGGGCAACATTCATCTGCTTTCTGGGGTTTCTGGGTAAATAGAACTTTCCCCAGGCCTCTGTTTGTATACATACATACATACATACATACATACATACATACATACATACATATTGGAGTCACTACTACATATACTGCATATATAGTATATGGTATTTCACATATAAGATATGACATACTATAACATGTAATATGTAACAATATATTATAGAATGACACAATATATAAATGATATATTATATACCATAATATATGCTATGTAATATAGTTTATATGACATACAGTATACTATATGTCATACACAGTATATAGTACACATATTGCATATTAAAGGGACATATATGTCATATACAGTATATAATATACAAACTCAGAGATTAATGGGTAGTCTTGTGGGAGCCTCAAAGAGATAAAGACAGACAGTGGCCTGGCTTGTGAGGTTTCAGAACGAAGTTTGGGAGTCCCTCAGGGATTCTTTTGGGCCATGTGTGGGATGCCTTGCACCAAGAATCTGTGGTAATCTGGTTAGCTAGGACTGAAGAGTCAGCTGCGGTTAACAACAGACCAGCACCCATTGGGGTAGGAGTGTTTCATTAGTGGGATGGTCGGTACCCGTGAGCTGAGGGAAAGAGACAAGCACTATAGTGAGTTTGGGGACATCCTGGGATAGCTGAGGCCTTGTCTCAAAGTAAAGAGGTAAGTGATATACTCAAACAGACAGACAGACAGACAGACCCACAACTCCACCAACTTTCCCTTTTCTCCAGAGGGGTTCTCCCCAGGGCAGAATTTCTGTGTGGCTGAGGACGACTTTGAACTTATGACCTCGAACGTCTTTCTGATCCTCCTGCTCCCACCTCCCAAGTGCTGGGAGGTCAGGTTTTATGGGCTGGAACCCGGGCTTTGTGCGGGCTTGGCGGGTGCTCTACGGCTGAGCCACACGCTCGATAGTGGCTCTGACACGCAGTTGTCTTGTGGTTTTCAGATGGGCCTTTCCATCTATTCTTCAACTGTTGGCAGTGGCCACTTCATGGGCCTGGCTGGCATAGGCGCAGCTTCTGGAATTGCTGTTGGGGCCTTCGAATGGAATGTGAGTAGTATCTTCTTACCAACTTATCTCTACTTGGGCATTGCGCAAATGACTCGGAAGCTCGAAAACCTGATGTTTAGCCTCTAGTGACTGTTAAAGATGCCTTGGAAAGTATAGATTGAGGGAGTCAAGTCTTTGGGAGTTCCTTTTCTCTTCTTAAGATTTATATATTTATTTTATGTTTATGAGTACACTGTCATCATCTTCAGACACACCAGAAGAGGGCATCAGATCCCATTACAGATGGTTGTGAGCCACCATGTGGTTGCTGGGATTTGAACTCAGGACCTCTGGAAGAGCAGTCAGTGCTCTAACCACTGAGCCATCTCTCCAGCCCTAAAGAATACTTCTACAGAGTCCAAACTTAATAAAATGTCTTTTCTTTCCCACCTTGTCTCTTTCTCTCTCCACTTTACCTTTTTCTTTCCTCCCTTCTCCTCTCCTCTTCCCTTCCCTCTCCCCTTCTTCCTCCTCCTCCCCCTGCTTTTCCCTCTCTTTCTTCTATTTCTTTGAGCGAGTGCCTTACTATGTGGTCCTGGCTGGCCTGGGACTCACTACATAGATGAGTTAGCAGAAGACATTAATTCCCTGCTCAAACCTGTGGCCGTCCTCCTGCCTCTGTCTCCTGGGTGATGGGATTACATATGTGTTTCACCGTATCTAGGTTCTTTTCTTTGTCTAGGCTATTTTTAAATTGATTCATAAGACACTGTAATTCTTATCCAGGAGTAGGAAAACAACATGCTAAAAGGTAACTTGGAAAGGAACTCCCTAAGTTAATAAACTTTCAAGGGTAATGTGCCTGAAAGCTAGGTGTTTTAGTGTTGAAAGGTCTGTGTTTGGGTTTGTATTTGTTTTTTTTTTTTTTTAAGGTTTATTTTTATTTATATGAATACACTGTCACTGTCTTCAGACACACCAGAAGAGGGCATCGGATCCCATTACAGATGGTTGTGAGCCACCATGTGGTTGCTGGGAATTGAACTCAGGACCTCTGGAAGAGCAGTCAGTGCTCTTAACCACTGAGCCATCTCTCCAGCCCCCTGGGTTTGTATTTGTAAGTGCCCGTTAGTGACATCTCATCAGGTCTGAGGCACACAGGAACAGAACCTGAGTCTCTCTTAAGAGCTTGACCCACACGGGCCCCTGATTTAATTCTTCTGCGTTCTCTTGGTTTTAGACTGTATTTATGCTCTTCATGCTTGGCTGGATATTCGTTCCTATCTACAGCAAGGCTGGGGTAAGTTCATCATAGTTACTCTATAGTTTACGATATGTTTTTTTAAAAAAATAAATATTGCATGTGCGGTACATGAATGTCATGAAGGATACATTACACTTGGTCAGTCTTTTGATCCTGGGACAGACTTCCCTAAATCTGCAGATACCTGAAATGTCTTGGGTCGACAGGCACAACTATCTGTTTACTCAGGAACTCATCTTTTAAGGAAAATATCTCAAGACATTATAAAAAATAAGGCGTGAAGAAGCGAAAGGACTAGAAGCGTTACTGACTAGAAGACTTAGTGACCGAAAATGCTATTTCTTTCCATCTGGCTGATTCACAGGATAAAATTCCATACAAGAGGCAAGCGGCAGGGGTTGGGGATTTAGCTCAGTGGTAGAGCGCTTGCCTAGGAAGCGCAAGGCCCTGGGTTCGGTCCCCAGCTCCGGGGAAAAAAAAAAAAAAGAGGCAAGTGGGGCTCTGTGAGAAACTTGACATACTTGTTCTAAAGTCAAAGGTGTAAGACTAGTGAAGGCGTTGTCTTGACTAAATGTTGACATTCATTAGAAAGCATCAACAAAACCATATTCTATCAATTCAGGGATAAACACACTGTTGTGATTTAGATAAGTATCCTTTAGAGGCCTATTAAGGGTTTAGTCTCCATACCGTGATGCTACTGGGAGGTGGTAAAAGCTTTAGAGATGCAGGGTGGGGAGTCTTCTAGTCATTGACCTTGAATGGGATGTTAGGGCCCCAATCCAATCCTCCCTTTTAAAATTCTGTCCATGGAAGCGAATAGCTTCCTCTAGTACACTCTCTTGCTATGATGCTACCACAGGGGTCAAAGCAAATCGTCCAACTGGCCATGGATCATGAACCAAAATAAATACCTACGGTATTGGTTATGGTAATAAAAAGGTGGTTATAATGCAGACATTACTGTGCTGGAAAGGGGAAACACCCGGAGCCAATTGCATCTTCCCTTGCAAAATGTTCATTGCAGTGAGTCATTGGTCTGGTATAAGGTCTGTCAGAGGTCAGCTTTGTCAGTGAGTTCAGCTGTCCAGGGAGGAGATGTAGGGTGGTGTAAAGCGGGCACACATTCACACACACACACGCGGTGGATGAAGCAAGGCTCCAACCCCTTTAGTTCTTCCCTTAGTCCTTATATACCTAGATGAAATCTCTCATGCAGGGGAAAAAAAAACCCACATTACAATCACTTCTCAATCATGAGTTTCGATTACACATAACGATCGCAAGTTTCACATTCTTAAAAGCAAGTTATTCTGAATCCCACGCCCGGCTACTTAGCTTCTCCTGTGGTTCCTTCCCACAAGACATCTACATCTTGACAGAACAGTTTTTCTATTACAGAGTGACAGGATTCGACCAAGCCAGATGCTTTCAACAACTGCTTTCTCTTATACTGAGGGGTAGCAGTTTGCAGTCGCCAGAAAGGAGATAGACATCATGTTATTCTAACTCAACACAATTCTTCATCTAATGCGTTTACCACCTACCTATTCTTACATTGTCTTCACAGTACAGCGAATGTATAATTATCTAGAGAACCTTAGGTCCAAGATCTTTAACTTTCCTTGGGACGACAGAAAAAGAATCTATCCTAAGTCTGCATACTGCTCTTAACAGTGGTGACTGAGGGCTGGAGAGATGGCTCAGAGGTTGAGAGCACCCGACTGCTCTTCCAAAGGTCATGAGTTCAATTCCCAGCAACCACATGGTGGCTCACAACCATCTGTAAAGAGATCCGATGCCCTCTTCTGGTGTGTCTGAAGACAGCTACAGTGTACATATATATAATAAATAAATACATCTTTAAAAAAAAAAAAACAGTGGTGACTGAAACTCAGTTACTGTCTTTGATCACTAGCCTGTCTCCTGCAGATGAAACTCGCAGCTCTTTGAAACAGGCCCACTTTGTTCTTGCTCTCTGACCATAGCAGAGCTTTTGTTTAATAACTAAGAACACATTTGTGCCCTACGTTTTCTGCTACAAAGCACCTGGCAAAACTCCCTGACCTGATTTAATTAATCATAAAAAAGCACCTTAACCTAAATTTTGAAACCATACATATCTTTACTTTTTTTTTTTTCTACAAAGTCTTCAGCTAAATTATGAATCTATCTGAGTGGTAATGCCTTTTGGGAAATAGCCACCATTGTTACGTATTGTGATTTTATTGTCTAGTGGGGAATTAGAAACCACTCGTATGATATTCCTACTGGACAAAAAACCAGGGTGACCAAGTCAGCAACAAACGCATAAGAGTGGCAAGAGGCCTCAGGAAACAGGACCGGCCTGGGCTTTGCCTCTCTGAGGTAAACTCACTGGGGCTTGCTCCCACCCCCCCACTCCCCCCCCCCCCCCGGAGCTGGGGACCGAACCCAGGGCCTTGCGCTTGCTAAGCAAGCGCTTTACCACTGAGCTAAATCCCCAACCCTCACTGGGGCTTTTTGCTGACTGCTGACTGGTTCTCCTCAGATCACAATACTAGCTACTGACTGCAGTTCCATCTCCCTGCGTGTCTACCTCCGAGGTCTCTGGCTTCCGTCACACCATCAGTACTGGATCCTCACCGGAACTCCTCCGGGTTATCCATTGGAGATCCTGCAGCTCTAGATCAGTGGGACTGGCCCTTTCGCACGCTCCAACAAGTCCCAGATGATGTAGATTTCAGGGTGGGCCAACTTAAAGCCCTGGATCTGTGATAGCTGAGCTGGTCAGCCTGCTGGGCTCTCCCGCATCTGTATCACCAGGGCCAGCCCTTCAGCCGCACCAGCTAGGCTACCCAATGCTGCCATTGGCTGGAGGCAAGGTCAGCTCTCCCACCCTCATACCCTCAGGGCTGACTCACTGGTGCCCAGATTCAGGGCCCACTGCGTTGGGAGACTTTTCATGACTGGTTTTATTTCACTAGGGGCTTGGAGTCTGTTTAAGTCGTTTATCTGATCCTGATTTAACGTTGATAAGCCATTTTTATGAATATATATGGATATATAAATATATTCATTTATTTTAGGTTTTCCAGTTAGATGGAGTATGTATTTCTAAATTATGTCTTTACGATTCTCTGGATTCCCCCAGTGTCTGTGGTACTGTCACCCTTTGCGTCTGCAATTTTATCAATTTTTCTCTTTACATCTTTTAGTTAACTTGGCTAAGCGTTTGCCACTCTTATTAATTTTTCGTAGAGAACTGACTCTTCGTTTTGATTCTTTGTATTTTTTTAAAAAATTCAATTTAATTGGTTTAACCCCCGAGTTTGATTATTTCTTGCTGACTACTCCTTTGTTATTCCTTCTTTTTGTTCTAGAGTGTTCAGGCATGCTGTCAGGTTGCCAACATGAGATTTCCCCATTTCCTTAACTCTTTTTTTTTTTAAACTTTTTTTTATTCATTCATTATATATAAGTACACTGTAGCTGTCTTCAGACACACCAGAAGAGGGCATCGGATCTCTTTACAGATGGCTGTGAGCCACCATGTGGTTGCTGGGATTTGAACTCAGGACCTCTGGAAGAGCAGTCAGTGCTCTTAACCACTGAGCCATCTCTCTAGCCCATTCAGAGATAGAGATAGCCCACGGGTCCCAGAGATAGGAGGGGCCCAGAGACAATCTACCACAAGGAACCACTGGGAAAAGAAACGGAGTCATGGGGGGGGGGGGCAGACAGGAATGAGGTACGGGTTAGGCCTTGGTTGGGAAAGACAAGGCACAGAAGAGTAAACAGGTTTGAATTGCCTGACTCGAGGAACGTCATCAGGTTTCTGTTTCTGGTTGTCTAGTACCTGCTCTTCAGAGGAATACAGCAGGGGACGGTTGTCTCCAGGGGGCACAGGCTGGGTGGAGGAGCCAGGCTCTGCCCTGGTAACTTACTGTCCAATGCTTGCTCTAACTCGGCCCTGGAGGAGGCCAGCCTCTTCCCAACCAGAAAGATTTAGAAACCATTTTTTATTCAAATTTTTGTTGTTGTTATATGCGTTTGAGTGTTTTGCCTGGATGTAGGTATACCGTATGCATGCCTGGTGCCCGGAGAGACTAGAAAAAGGCGTTGGTTCCCTGGAACTTGATTCACAGATGGCCGTGAGCCGTGTTGGTGACGAGAACCAGACCCAAGTCCTCTTGTAAGGACAATGGGTGTTCTCTACCACTGAGCCATCTCTCCAGCCACTGGAAAGATCACTTTTTTCCCTCCATCTTTATTAAATTGAATATTTCTTTTTTTTTTTTTTTTGGTTCTTTTTTTCGGAGCTGGGGACCGAACCCAGGGCCTTGCGCTTCCTAGGTAAGCGCTCTACCACTGAGCTAAATCCCCAGCCCCAAATTGAATATTTCTTATTTACATTTCAATTGTTATTCCCTTTCCCGGTTTCCAGGCCAACATCCCCCAACCCTTCCCCCTCCCCTTCTTTATGGGTGTTCCCCTCCCAATCCTCCCCCCATCGCCGCCCTCCACCCAAGAATCCCGTTCACTGGGGGTTCAGTCTTGGCAGGACCCAGGGCTTCCCCTTCCACTGGTGCTCTTACTAGGATATTCATTGCTACCTATGAGGTCAGAGTCCAGGGTCAGTCCATGTATAGTCTTTGGGTAGTGGCTTAGTCCCTGGAAGCTCTGGTTGCTTGGCATTGTTGTTCATATGGGGTTTCAAACCCCTTCAAGCTCTTCCAGTCCTTTCTCTGATTCCTTCAACTGGGGTCCCGTTCTCAGTTCAGTGGTCTGCTGCTGGCATTTGCCTCTGTATTTGCTGTATTCTGGCTGTGTCTCTCAGGAGCGATCTACATCTGGTTCCTGTCAGCCTGCACTTCTTTGCTTCATCCATCTTATCTAGTTTGGTGGCTGTATATGTATGGACCACATGTGGGGCAGGCTCTGAATGGGTGTTCCTTCAGTCTCTGCTCTAAACTTTGCCTCCCTATTCCCTCCCAAGGGTATTGGAAAGATCACTTTTAAAGATGCCAAAACGTCATAAAATGTCTGCAGCGTACACTGGGATGGCTAAGAGACAAGCTGAAGTGCCTGCTGTGACATACGCCTGTGGCAATACCAGATCACTGTAGCTCCACACAGCATGAGGGACAATAGTTAATCTGTTGTTTAAGCCACCTAAGCCAGCGCTTCTCAACCTGTGGGTCACAACCCTTGGCGGGTGTGTGTGTGTGTGTGTGTGTGTGTGTGTGTGTGTGTGTCAAATGACCCTTTCACAGGGGTCGCCTAAGACCACTGGAAAACACAGACATTTCCATTATGATTCATAACAGTGGAAAAATTACAATTATGAGGTAGCAACGAAAATAATTTCATGGTTGGGGGGGTCACCACAAGGAACTGTATTAAAGGGTCTCAGCATTAGGAAGGTTGAGGACCACTGCCCTAAACCGTTCTCTCTTGTTATGGGAGCCCAAGAAATCAACTTAGAAACAGCATGAGGATTTCTGGAACCTTGCTGGGAGAATGATTGTCATGTGGCAGAGTATGACACAGGGTCAAAGAAAGGCCAAGAGAATGAAGCCTACGCCAGCTTAGACAAAGGTCTCCAGGCCCTGTGAGGACCTCAGATGAGAACTTTTGAAGCTGGTTGACTTAGTTAGGGTTTCATTGCCGTGAGGAGACACCATGACCAAGACAACTCTTACAAAGGGCAGCATTTAATTGGGGCTGGCTTACAGGTTCAGAGATTCAATCCATTATCACCAAGGCAGGAAGCATGGCAGCATCCAGGCAGGCATTGTGTAGAAGGGGCTGAGAGTTCTACATCTCGTTCCAAAGGTGACCAGAAGAAGACTGACTTCCAGGCAGCTAGGAGAATGGTCTCAAAGACCACCCCCAAAGTGATACACTTCCTCCACCAAGGCCACACCTCCGAATTGTGCCACTCCCTGGGCCAAGTGTATTCAAACCACCACACAGGTGGAGTTTGAGTTGGAGCTCACAATAGACAAGGTAGACAAGAGCACAGAAACTAGCCAGGGAAAAGAGAGGCAATATCCTCTTCCTGATTCACTTCTCTTGAGCTAGGAGCTGTTGAGGTCAAGTGGCATTGTGATCACTGAGGACATGGCCCCTGTGCTTGTGGGTCACACATCCAGGATGATGTAAGGGACACCATCTGACCTGAGTGTT